>NC_086240.1:36216406-36580156 GCF_036321145.2 Pelmatolapia mariae
ATTGTCAGCTCAGGGCCCTTCTCTCTCTTTAGTTGCATGTCCCAGATCTTTCTTCCTACTGTCATCTTCATCCTGCGGCCAGAGAAGACCTTATAAAGCTACATTTCTTCTCATCCACTTCTGTCAATTCCAGCGCTGTCACTCAAATCACTGTTGTGGAGAGTGAAAAGAGACCGAGTTAACGTGTCCCTCGCAGCAAGGACTGTGCTTTTTGGTCCAAGATTGGCTGTCATCAGCTAACAAATTAGTTTTATTATTACTATTATTATTATTATTATTGCTCGGGACCTAAAAGCTTCAGAATGCCAAATTAACACATGCAATCTAAAATTCTTCACAAATGAATACTGCTCATTGTTTTCCTGCCTAACAGTAAAGACAGAGCCATCTTGCTATTTTTAACTCTCTGTTTTCTGTGTAAAAGGAGTATCTGGCAGGCGATGAGATATCCGCCACATCAGCTTAGTCACTCCTTATCCTGCCCTGGAAAAGCGTCCCAACAACGTATTTATCATCCGACCACATCTTGACTCACTGCCACAGTTGCCGTCACATCGTATCTAATTGCTACAGCAGCTCCGTGGCATTTGATTTTTGTGCTTCTCACAAACCCTGCAAACTTGTTTTTTGTTTTGCTTTTTTTTCTCTCTCTCTCAAGTTGATTCAGCACTGTGTAATAAAGCCATTGATGCAAAATGGTGGATAGTTTCTTTACTGTTTTTAGTGTAAGAAGAGGAGGAAAGAAAAAACACCCCAGTCTTTGGCCACAGCGCCACATCATAGTGAAATGGCAGCCGCTATCGATCAGGGTGAGTCGGCAGTTTCATACCCGGTGTCTTCCTCATCCTGCAGCTTGCATGAAGCTATTCAGGCATGCTGGGGCCTCTCTAGACACCACGCCACTGTGCTTTCAGTACAGTATATGCCAATTGGCTGCAGCCTCCACCCAGGTGATACGTTTACTAAAACCCACTATGAGTCAGGAGTTTCAAGATGACTTCCCCCTTCTAACTGTTATTTACCAAGGAAATGTTTTCTTACACACTGACGAGTTCTTTGGTGTAATAATGACCATGTGGCATGGAAGTCATTGGTAAATGCAGCTCTCCAGGCTTGATGGAAAATGTTCTTCTACTAAGAAATCCAAATAAATGGGTTTAGTGAAAAATTATTCTTGCTTAAAGAAGTTCAGCATATATTGTAAAGTCTTCTTTTATACCTCTCTAGAGGTAGTGGATGTAAAAAAGGAAAACAAGCTCCAAATGATGTGAAAGATGGCAGCATTGTGATTAACCGAACCTTTAAAAATAATGTGTTCTTATAATTTATCACTATTTATTGTCAGTTTATATTAACTGGAAGTTTGACTCGGATATTATTAGTCATCTGATTAGCCTAACTGGAAAAGATGGTATAATTCAGGTTTGTTAAAACAGTCATGACCTTGCCAGTGTTACTAAGAAAGGGAGGTTTGATGAGAGAAGAAGAAAGAAGCTTTTCCCTCACAAAGAAGATATGCTCCCGCCAAGCAGACTGTCATCCCCAGTCACCATCAGGTCTCTGCTTGCCCCAGTGAACATTCAACGCTGTCGGTGAGTTTGAGCTAAATTGAAAGAAAAAAAACCATCGACCGTTGACTGTACCCTGTGGCTAGGCTTTGTCACAGAAAAGAAGGAAAGAACACATGCAGAAATCTTTGCACAGACATGGTCTTAGAAGGGGTGGGGCTCACGAGGAACGCATCGTCCATTCTCCAGAAACACAAAATACTTCCAGCTTGCAAACCACAGCAAAGGTCACAATCAACATTCATTGCTGTCGGTGGGTTTAACTGTGTGGGAGAGCTCACTGAACGATGAATGCAACTGTGTCCCAGATTTCATCCGACCGTCACAAGGAATAGTGTCACGTTATGCTGATGATGGTGTTTTTTAGTTCTCTGCTTGCCTCTGTCCCTTGCCTACCCTTAAGAGCAGTAAACATGGACGGTGTGAATTGACAGGCAGTTCAGATCGCATCACGATCACTTTCGGGGCTGTAGACTTGGGGGAGTGGTAGCTGAGGAGGAAGAAAAATGTTGCAAGAGGTAGCTTGTGAAAAAACTGACCTTTGAAGAAACGGTGCACATGCCTTGTGTGTGCATCGGGGGTTGTATCAATGATTTAGATATTGTAAATACTGCATAAGAATAGTAACTATTAAAGGTTAATATAAAATACTGGTAATTATGGTTATTGGACATATATTCTATCAGCCTTTTAAATGGTAATTTTTCAGTTTAAAAAAAACATTTGTTTTTCTAATACAGTGAATATATAAACACATTATTATGCATTCCTGTTGTTGTATATGTGTATTTTTTCTGTGTTATAAAATAAATGGTCGATAATTCAACCCTTGGTGATGTGATGTGATGTCTTTCACATAGATCTTTGTTAAAACCAAGTTAAAAACTATGCAAGACATTAATGCAACTGAACAAAGCTCCATAACACTAATATATTTATATATATTATCTACATATTTTAATGTAGTCAAGATGTCACGTTTCTTCTTAATAATTAAGGATTGTTATGTATTTTATAACTGAACTTGCAATATTTGTTAAATGATGTCTTATGTTCTTAGTTTTTACTAATCTCTAAACTTTTGTTCACTGAGGAGAAATATTATCTAAATTATGTAGCACAAGTGCCTCTATATAGTTATACAAGTATAATATTGGTGAATAAATTAAGTTACAGTATTAAAGTAGAGTGTGTATGGGGGTGTGTATATAGCTTTATACATACACAACACCAGGACTTAAAATCCAAACAATCGAAAAGATGCAAAAATAACTTCTACAAAATTGTTACACAATAAATACACAGTTTTTACCCTTTGATTTTTTGTAGTGTGGTTTCCACTTGCCATTTATAAATTACGCAATATATGCCTGCAAAGATTTTTCCATTTGAAAATAGCATTAAATTTAAGGATTCTCTTAAGTTGTGAAAATATTCTTGTATATGCGAAACTACTCTTTAGACTCTTTCTAAAGTTTACAAAGTGCAAGGCGAGAGAGATGCTTTTTTCACCTGGGGTTTGCTGAGCTACCTTACCAGGAAAGTACCTGCTTGTTTTTCAAATGAAAAACTGATGTGTGCCGATTCTGTATTATAACACTTCTTGACCAGCAAAAATCAAGAACAGTACTAATGGAATTGGAAAACCCCTGCAAGTGGTCTTTTAGTTTCACTTCAGTTTCACCACATGTACTGTAACAGTAATTTGAAGCTTTAAAAGCAGGCCTACTTTATATTCTTTAATTTTAGACATGCCTCTGTTTTTCTTATATTATGTAAGTTAATGTCCATAATTTTAAGATGTTATCTAAAGAGTCTAAATTCAGAAAGGTTTGCAGGTGAAAGAAGCAGTTACTTAATTTACCATTTATAAGAGATGTGCAGGCCTCGTTACTGGCTTCAGGACTGACACCAGAGACAAATAAGAGTACACTTAGTGTTCTTGTGCAGATCATGTGAGAAATATTGCCTAACCACTAACTAGAAGCTGTAGATGATACAGAATGAGTCATGATAACAGTAATTAAAGAACATTCTTTGAAAATTAGTTGTGAATATTTTACCAAGTAGAGAGATAACTCATTCTCACAAAGCAGTTTTATGCGCACTGTTAATGACTTTGTGTGTTTCTTTGTGTGTGGGTGTGTAGGAAAGATGCAACTGAAGGTCACGTTGATTTTTTTTTAAGGGGGGAAGGGTACAAACAAAATGAAGGCGTATCAAACTTAAGCACAGTACAACGATCTGCATGACATGTGGGCTACACCAAAAACCACCTTAAGTGAACTACAGCAGCTAAAGAGAAGTTATTACATCAAGAGAATTGCCTTGTACACATAATAACAAAATTAATTGCTTCCTTTGTCCACTAGAGGGCCACCAAAGACTGGGAATAAAGAAAGACAAACCAGTGAAGCAGTTCGGGGGTATATTTTGTTTCGTTTGTTACATTGAAATCACAGAAAGTCAAAATAGAGCATGTGATCACACATTTACATAAGTTGCAACAATGTATTTTTGTGCATGACAATTCAAAAAACAGTGAAAATAACAGACTACAGAGAAGGGGCGTTATTTTTCATAACAACAACATGAGGGCTAAATAAATCTACACACAGTTTTCATGCTATTACACATTTAAAATAGTAGAGTTTTATTAATAAAAGTAGTTGTTTTCATACCACTTGTATAAGAGTTAAAGGTTAATGCTCTCATATATCCAGCGCTTTACTCGCTCATGGCAAAGTTGAACCTAGATTTTTATTTGGGGGGGTCCAACACATCATATCTAAAATGCAATTCCAGTTGTTAGAATTAGTGCTGTTTTGTCATATAAAGTAATACCCGGAGCTTCCACATCATCCTGACACTGTAATAATGTCACTACTTTGACCAACAAGCCTTCATTTTTTTACATGTCTTATGAGATAATTGAGATATAACTTACATTCAGAATATCCTGACTACAACATGAAATGGCCTGAAAAATTCAAACTGTTTCTGCTACTGACTCAAAGTCTGCTGAGCTTCACATATGCAGATCATGGAGATATACTTCCAACCAGCTAAAGCATCCGTATACTTCCTTAAATGGGTCAGCCACAGTCAAATGGCAAAACTGGGTTTAACACTATTATTTTCCAGTAAACTATGTAATTGTATACGAGTTGGCCCTAGTGATGAATTGCTGTTTATTTTATATATGAACAGAAATACCCTCCAAATAACAATGGAACACAATTTCATTTGCTCTAATACCAGTTTGTAAATGGTACATTTGTTTTTCAAAAACATAGCAAAAAAGTTCATAATGATATTTTTTTATGATATTGATGAAACGATATTTATTTAGTTTTAACTGAGCTTTTTTTATACTTTTAAAATAAGTCTTAGAATTACTGAGCATATCTTTTTATTATATTATTATTCAAAGCCATGCATGAAGATCACCTGACTATAATCATTTTCATATCAATCTGCTATGTAACTGTATTACAGACTGTGGAGAGGATGTTTAATATGCACAAAGGAGAAACATCAATGCCCTATGTCAGATTTAAAAACACATGATTTTAAAAGTTAAATCAATTTTAAGCAAACTTTCTCTTAGTAGTATGTGCTTGTTATTCATTTGACGTGGAATGTAACATCTCCATTATTCCAAGATAAAATCCAAATTGTTGCAGCATTACATTAACATTTATTTTTGTATATATATATATATATATATATATAAATAAAAGAAAAGAATCAAGTTATATATGGGTAACTTGCAACAGCTATTAAGTGCAACAACCACTCTGTAGTGTCTGATGCAGGAAAAAAAAATTTAATGGTTCCTTTTAAAGTTGTATATCTTTTTTTATTAATAATGAATACATCTATTTCATAACATCAGAAAGTTGCAGAAACAATCATAATAGATCAAATGTTTTGCCAATAAAGTGTAGCTTTTGTCTGTTTGACTGTAGCTGACCCATAACGCTAAAGCATCCTGCCTCTACTGCTGATTCTGTAAACACCTGGATAGAAATGTACCCACATCAATTTTTTTTAATGCAATTTAACTGAAATACTATATTTACAAATGACAAAAGATCCTATTTTAGAACACAACGAGGTTCTAGGAAACCTAACATGCTAACCCACAGTTAAAAAGCCCTGATAAGTACAACATTATCATTTTTTAAAAACAGAAATAGTAACCTGATTAGGTGTTCCTGTGTTTACTGCTCTCCTTGCTTCTTTGGAAAATTTTGCAGTCATAACCGATTTATTCCACAAGAGTCAACAAAAGTAACCAAATGGGAATAATGTTTGTAGTAAATAGCTTGATCTTGATTTCTATTATTAAAATCTTGAGTTTTTTAAAGTTTTGTGATGATATTGTGTCATCGTGTTGACCACATCTGGCCAGGCCAAACAAAGTATGCTAAGAGAATAGTTCTTCAGTCTCAATGATCCGAAAAATTAAATGCAAAATGTGTGTTTTCAAAGTGAAATCCTCAAGTACTCTTTAAAAAAACTACAAGTAAAAGATCTCAGCTAGCATAATATGAAACAATAGAAAATGTTTGCTAGTTGGGGTTCAAATCCATTATTCTCTGCTTATGGCGCAGCGTTAAATATGCTAAGAGCACTTTGAAGAAGGATATTTTAAAATATGACCATGATATACATTTAAGATGATATAACTGAACTTAATGTCACATTTGTCAAACTGCAAATCCCTGGGTATGAGGATTCAGTGTTAGTTTACCAGCAAAAGATGATAAAATTCTGGTAACAGTCATTACTCAATCTTTGTAAAATGAAGGATTGCATCGTCTTCTGAAGTAGTGGTATTTTCCCTTCTGGTGTTTAAGCAGTTCATACCCCTCTGCAAGTGGGTGTCTCTACTGTCTGATGTCAGCTGGTCTAAGCTGTCTTTCACCCTCAGCCAGGAAGATCTGCATGGCGCGGTACAGCAGGTGGATGCCGAGCTCCCGTTTCTTCTTTGTCTGCCAGTTGGACACGATGCCATAGAAATCCCCTCGCTTCTGATTCGTGAGCATCTTCAACCCTGCAACAGTTGAGAAAGTCAAGTTGCTTCACTGACAAATCTATCAGTGTTGTCAAACACAGTGTTGCGTTTAGCAGTTTTTGAAAACCAAACCGAGCACCTATCAAAGATTTAAACAGTAAAATGTTGGTATTAGTTAATATCGCTCATACTTAATGCTGCTATTAGATACAGTTTCTCTATTTTTCCTCAATGTTTGTGTTAATATCTTAAAATAATACAGTTTCAGGGGGGGTTTTGTCCTCTGTCCGCCCATTTTTATTTTTTAACTGCTTATAAGCCTTTCACATAGAATGCAACATGCACCATGCTCTAAAACCCATTCTTTTCTATTGCTTGCACTGCACAACAAGAGCTTCCTGTGGCATTGAGAAAAGCGTGCCAGCCAGGGCACACTCGCACATGGATCTCCACAGGTAGGCCACAAGCGGCTGGTGGATCTGAACCCCAAACCTTTTTTGCTTTTTCTTAAACACTGCACCACTGTTCCATCACTTCAGAGTAAAATATATTTAATATATGCAGGGTTGCCAAAGAAAAAAGATACTCAGATAATTATCAATACTAAAAATTACAAATTACAATATTCCAAGAGGTCGCTAGGGCTCAACAACACGGACGTATTAAACATGGAGGTGTACACTTCAGCAGTAGTAATTTAAGGCACCAATGAGGCAGCGATGAGCCGCTAACATCATTGGTCCTTCCCCTATTTGGCTGATGTTTGCAAGGGTGGTTTCAGATTCTGATACATAAAGAGGGGGAAGTATTCAGCAGTCGTGCTGTGGATTGTAGTGATGTTTATTTCACAGTTTTTGATAAGTTTCACCCTCATGCACTCACCAATCGCCTCCACCATACAGGCCTCTCTTGTGTAGGCTTCCACAGGAATAACATTTTGGAAACAATGCAGAGAGATGACACCCTGCCCTGTGTTCCACACCTGAAGGATGTGCTGGACTTTGGAGCACAGTTTCTGTGACAAGGAAGAAAAAAAAAAGAATCAAACTACATATTTACTACTCAATTAAAGACTGTTTCAATATGATATATTAATACCGATCAATATTTGCATCCTTACCTTTGAGGTTTTGTCACCTTTAAAGTATTCTAAAGCCTCATACAGATGACTGTAGGGACGGGAGCGTTTTCCTTTGCCAACATAAAATATAGCATGGATAAAAGTCTGGAAACACTCCTTTGGGGTCATGGTGTGACTGCGAAACGGAAGGTTTTTTGTCACTCTGTCAGAGAGGGAAATAAACGATTCAATTAATATTTTTAGAGTTGAGAGGTGTTTATGGTATTCTATTTTAAAACTATATTTGACTTAGACATTTAACCTGGGGGTTTCAAAGATGGTGCCAGTGTGCTCGGCAGGCCGTCTTCGCCTCTCCTTTCGACCCCTCTTTTTGACTTTTGCATTGTACTCCTCATTCTCTTGGTAATATGCTCATCAGGTGGCAATGCACTAATTACTTATGACTGACAAACACTTAAATCTTCGATTCTCTCACTCCTATGGTTCCGATCCATGCTGGACTCTGGGAGACGCCACCCTGTCACGATCGGACTCCTCCACCAGCATATCCTGACTACCCCTACCCACCATGTACAAGAAACGCTATCGAAAGCGGGGCAAACGGAGTGGCATTCATGTCCGTCTTAAGGCTTACCTTAAACCACAGGCTATGGCTAATCCACATGCTAGCATGGATATTCTTTGTCCTCTCTCCTCCTCCCGTGACTGCCTTCTTGCCAGATCGCTTAGTCGTCGGTGGATCTGCTCTGTCGGACAGCAAGTTTACCCAGCCCTCCCAGTGGCATGCCTGCCTATTCAGACCTGGATAACGTCTTCCAGAGGTGGCGTGCATCACAGCAACCTAAGCCGTTTGCGACGCGCTACGAGTAGGGACATGGTGCCCATGACACGGATGGCTCTACTAAATGTAAGGTCGTTGGTGTTTTAAATGACTTTTTTCTCGCCTCGGGGCTGGATGTTTTGTTCCTGACGGAGACTTGGATTAGCCCTGGTGAGTCGTTCTCCTTCTCGGAACTTCTCCCCCCAGACTGTGCCTTCTTCAGCTCACCTAGGCTTACGTGCAGAGGTGGTGGCTTAGCCTCAGTTTTTAAAAATAAACATAAAATTCAGTAGCTCCCCTCCCCTACCTACCCTAGCCTTGAAGTTCAATTACTGGAGTTGGCCGATTCTTCTAAAACTCTGTGTGTTGTGGTCTACCGACCACCGAAATACAACAAGGCTTTTATACAGGATTTTGCTGAGCTATTAGGATCTGTTCTTTTTAAATATGACTGTGTTCTTATCACTGGTGATTTTAATATTGATATCTGTTGTAAGGATGATCCATTAGCCAAAGACTTTCTTGCTCTAACTGAGTCTCTTAACCTTGTTCAGTGGCTAAATGAACCAACCCACTCTAAAGGCCATACCCTTGATCTGTTTTTTTTTCATATGACGTTTGTATTAAGAACACTGACAATGTTGGGATCTCTGATCACTTCCCAGTTATTTCTGATGTTGATTTATGTACCCTGAGGGCCTCAGACGCCCTATGCGCATAATTAATTCTGAAACTGTGGCTAATTTTTCTGTGGTGTTCACTAATTCTGCACCCACTATTACTGATTGTCCTATACCTCATATAGTTGATGACTTTGCTAATTCTTTGCTAGCCACATGCTCCTCTATCCTTGACGTTGTAGCACCTATTAAAATGAAATGTCCTCAAACCAATTCCCAACGTTGGTTAAACGACTCAACATGCCCTACGACGTGTGTGTTGCAGAGCCGAGAGGAAGTGGAAAAAAGACAAGCTCGAGGTATCCTTTGATATCTTACGTACCAGCCGCCTGAAGTTTCAAAATGCTGCTAAAATGGCTAACGCAGCTTTCTTTTCTGAAATTATTGAGACTAATGGCCATAATCCTCGAACGCTGTTTAAAATCTTTAATTCAGTGGTCAATCCCTGTCATGAAATGCCGACGGTGTCTTCTCCGGCTCTCTGCGAACAACTTTTAAATTACTTCACAGATAAAATTTTATCTCTCAAGTCTTCACACCCTTTAGTTGTGAGCCCTGCTTTCACCCCAGGATGTTTATCAACCTTTCACCAGTTTGAGCCGGTGTCACTCACTGCCCTTAAGCAAATAGTTGAACAACTGAAAAATACAAATTCTGTACATGATATTCTCCCATCACGCATTATCAAGGATAGTTTTGATGCAATTGGGCCCAGTATTTTAACTCTAATGAATTCTTCATTGCTTTCCGGCCATGCTCTGACAGCCTTTAAACATGCCATAGTGCAGCCTGTTCTCAAAAAAAGGAGCCTCGATCATAATGACCTTGTGAACTACAGGCCGATTTCCAAACTCCCGTTCCTGTCCAAAATCTTGGAGAAGATAGTTCTCTCGCAACTTCATTCATCAACATCAGTGATGAATTTCAGTCTGGCTCTAAACCACGTCATAGCCCTGAAACAACTCTGCTGAGAGTCCTTAATGATCTTCTCCTAATTGCCGATTCAGGTCGTTCTGCGGTCTTAGCCTTACTGGACTTGTCCTCAGCCTTTGATATGGTGGACCATAATATTCTACTAACGAGGTTAGAACATACAGTTGGCATTAGAGGTGACGCCCTTAACTGGTTTAAATCCTATCTGTTGAACAAGGTCCCCCTCTGTCACTCTGGGTACCTATTCTTCCTCTGCAGCATCCTTCTGCTGTGGCGTGCCTCAAGGCTCTGTGTAGGGCCCAATGTTATTCTCACTCTATATGCTACCTCTAGGCTTAACCTTTGAAAAATACAACATGTCATTTCATTGCTATGCTAATGATATACAAATTTACTTTCAGCTAAGTGACGATGTTGCTCTGTCACTGCACTGCTTCCTAGAGTGCATGAGAGAAGTCAAAGAATGGCTTTGGGGCAACTCTCTTATCTTAAATGAAAAGAAAACCAAAATTGTGGTGTTTGACAGTCATTTCCCCCGGGGCCAACTAGTTGATAACTTTGGATCCCTTGCCACTTTTCTCTCTGACACTGTTAGTAATCTAGGTGTGCTGCTGGACAGCTCTTTCAAATATGACAAACAAGTGTCCTCTGTAGTCAAATCTAGCTTCTACCAACTGTGTCTACCACATAAGGATCTTGAAAAGCTTATTCATGCCTTTGTGACCTCTAGATTAGATTACTGTAATTCCCTTTACTTTGGTCTCCATGCTGCTCTTCTCCATAGATTACAGCTTGTCCAAAATGCTGCGGCACGCCTTTTGAATGGTACCGGAAGGTTTGCCTCTATCACCCCTGTCCTTGCTGATTTGCACTGGCTCCCCATCAAATACCACATCAAATTTAAAATATTGCCGCTTACTTTCAAAATTATGAATAATGCAGCCCCTAGCTATCTCGCCGAACTTCTTAGACCAGACACCCCTGGGAGAGTCCTCAGATCATCCGACCAATTACTCCTGGTACAGCCTAGATCTCGGCTTAAGAGCAGAGGTGACCGTGCGTTTGCCCTGGTTGCACCTAACCTGTGGAACAACCTTCCCATTGCTATTCGCGCATCTGACTCCATCCAATTATTTAAATCACGATTAAAAACTCACTTATTTAATCTTTCTTTCCCGGTTGGTTAACGCCTGTATTTTATACTTAATTCCAATTTTATCTTTCTTAATATCTTCTTCTACTTAAAACCTATGTGTTTTTAGCAAGTTTGATTTAATATTCACTTTTATTCTTGTGTAATTAGTGCCATTGACCTGTTAGCATATTCAGTACTTTGTTAATTCATGTTTTAACCTGCTGTTTTATTGTGAAGCACTTTGGTATACCGTTGGTTTTTAAATGTGCTATATAAATAAAGTTGTATTGTATTGTATTGTATTAGACACAAACAAGCCCATTTCTAGCTCAATTTAGACAACTAATATGACTAGAGATTTATAGGGGTGAATCCAGAACACAAGTGCTCTCTGATGCATCTACTGAAGTGTGAATGTGAACATTTTCACACAGTCAGCAACAACTCCTCTCCTCAGAATGCACAGAAGAAAACAAAACATAAATAAAAATGAAGGTAAAAGCACCTTGGATCAAGCAGCAGGTAGTTGAAACTGGACTTGATGACGCCCTCTCTCCACTTCCTGTTCTGATCTGGTTGGTCAAACTGCTGGCACAAAGCCTGCTCATCAGCCTGGCAATTGGGAAGATTAAAGGTCTCCAGAACCCTACACAATTCTGGACTGTAACCTGCATCTGTAAAAATAAAAAAATAAATGTCAATGTATGTGTTCATATATTTTAAGAGTAGATATTATATTTAATGAAATGTTACAACAGAGCTCAACTTACCTTAAGTCACTTAAAAACTTGAAATAAAGCATTACCTGCTTGTGGTTGCTCTAACTTCTTCTGTTGATATTGTGACTGGCAGTTGGACTCCTGTACCAGGCGGCACAGTCTTCGCATGTAGGTGGGCCTTGTACGACTGCTGATGGGACCTGGACTTTCCCCCAGCTCCACCAGCCTCGATCTGAGCTCCTTGTCAGTTAACCCTCTGATTTCTGGCAACATATTGTCCACACACTTCTCATTTTCCGCCTTCTGTACCACCACCTGGGGTTTCTGATTCTCTTTTTCTTTGCTGTCCACCATGTCAGCATGCAAAGAACGCCAGTCATAAAGTATGGTCTCCTCACTGCTGGTAGTACTCACGCTGGAGCTGAGGGAGGTGTCTGCTGTAGGTGGGACATGGGTCTCAATCAGTTTGTGGCCGCGTTCGGTATCTGTGTACAGGTACTCTACTGGTTCGTCCACATCCTGAATATGTGGACGCCCTCCAGGGGTGTAAGACAAGTTAGCCAGGTGCTGTGGCCTACGGCAGCTTGAAAGCCTGCTCATGCTGTACCTCGGTGTGCAGCCGGTACCTGGGGTGCAGGGAAAATCAGAGTCTTCCTTGGATCTCCTTGGAGAACCATAGCTGGAGGTGGATGATGACGACACAGAGTCTGGCAGAGAGCTACAATCCCTAGTTATCCAGGCATCCTCATTGTTTAGGCTTTCTGCCTGCTCCTCATGAGGGGTATCGTTTACATTTCTCTTTGCAGTTGTCTCATCTGAACTTGTCAGATCGTCAGTCAGAAATTCCCCGTCTTCAGTGAGATTACAGTTCTGTTCCCGCATAGCAAGAGCAATCTCTGCAAGGTTTCTCTCATAAGCACTGACTGAACTGTCATTATTGCTCTCGAGTAGAAACGTGTCACACAAAGTCTGTGACTGAACAGCAGAGTCTGTCACACTTGTAGAGAGGAGAAGCGTATCAGCTTGGCTGTTACTAACACTCGAGCCTCTGACAGTACTGGACTGTGTCTCTTGGCAGTCCACAGACAGGCACCCTCCGTCTGGCCGTCTGCCTGAAAAGCACTGTGCACCGAATGGTGAGCGTGGTGAGTTGTAAAACTCTTCACTGGTTGGAGATCTGGGAGTCTGGCGGCGTGTTCGAACTGGTGTAGGCAGGGTATCTTCGAACAAAGAAGATGTGGAGGAGAGGCTCTCGGGGGTTCTGCTTGTTCTCAACGAGCAACGGCTCATTCTTGAGCGTGTCCTGCCTGTTACGAAAGGACTGGGTGTGAATGGATGATCACTTTTTTCTTCTACTGCTGCGAACTCAACAACATCGCCCTTACTTGGACTGGTTACATCATTACCACCACAACCCTGAACTATATCATTGTTTGGATTTTTTACTCCAGACAAGGTCAGTTTATTAAGCATACCTGATAAACGCTCAACCGTTTGAGGTTTGGAATCGGTATTAGCTTCCATATGAATGTTTGTAAGTTCACAATCAGAATTTGTAGAAATCAGAGTCTTTCTGTCTAATGCAGTCTTGGCAGAAACATCATCTGCTGCACTAAGTGAAAGACATTCAGGGTTTACAGAGGCATCCAGAGCACTGGTGTAATGGTCACTCTCACAGCTACTATAATGGCTACTACTAGTTCCACTGCTGCTGCCGCCGGCATGGCAGTGTACTTTCTTTTCATCACTGTTCCCCTGACTGTCTTTTACACGCTCTGTTTTCTGTTCATCATCACTTTCTTCCAAAGCACAGTGAACAAGGACTGTTTTCTCCAAGTCCTCTTCTGTGCTCTCAGTGCTTTCCCTGCAGAAAATGTAAACATGATCCGGTGATGTGGCGTCAATGCCCTGCCTGTCTAAAATAGTAGCCATGCGTTCTGAATCCAGGAAATCAGAATACTCAGATATGTCAAAAGGTAAGCTGCGCTGGCAGCCATCAACAGCGGGATTCTGTTGGGGAGATTCGGGGCTGAAAACAGGGTAATATTCATCCACGTCATCCCTGAAGCTCACGCTCTTCCGACTTGCTCGCATGGAGGAAACTGCAGGGAAGTTGGAAGGGGGGATTATGCCATCAGGTGCAGCAGGACATTCCTCGCGTTTCGATGTGGTATCATCGGTACAATTGCCATCTTCTGCAGCTGCAGGCTCCACCGCAGACATGCGAGTGCTTGAAAGTATGGAAGGATAAGATGGTCCGCGATGTGATACACTTCTGCAACTTAGTCGTCCATTAATGTTAGATAGGTTAAAAAATGATGAGCGCCTTGTGCTGCTCAGTGGGGCTTCACCAAAGTCACTTATCATGGATGTGTGGGAACTGAAGCTGTAGTCCGATTCAGGATAGCTGGACATGTCTGTCTGGTCGGAATACAGAGCTGTGGAGGAAAAAAATGAACGTAGTTCAGTCTGTCAGCGAAATTCTGTAAAGACAAACCCGAAACTTTTCTTATCTAGTCTTTATACCCTGGCGGGGAGTTCTGCAGGTGATAGTTCTTGTGTTTTTTCATTATTTGATAGTAAAAACAGGTAATGCTACTGCCGATGTTTTTAACTCCTTTGGTTTCACAATCGGTAGCTCAGCTTCTCAACAGTGCTCTCAGTGTGATTATACAACTCCCAAAGACTTGAAAAAGGTTAAAGAAATCATCTTACAGTATTGGAACTGAGGTATGTCCTCCTCCTCAGTGTCTGTTGGGCTAGCCTGGTATTCCTGAAGGAGATGGGCACATTTTTGATTTTCCTGTTGCTCTGCAAGCTGCTGTGGAGTGTTTCCTTCCTGGATTAATAAAGCAAACGTAAAAGCAAACTCAAAGTAAAACGTTCAGTATATTCAAAGCAAAAGATTAGAATTTTATAGTATACTTTACAGTACACTTCAGGTATTCTCTTGAAGTTGTCACAAATATAAACAACAGATCAACCTAAATGTTCCCAAAAACTAGTCTAAAAGCCATGATTAAGCAATTCATACATTATCTTTGATATTTGGATTCCCTCCATTCATCAAGAGCAGCTTGAGATTTTGATAACATCCCCACAGTGCAGCAACATGAAGAGGAGTGAGGCCTTCTGATGACCTACAATCAACATTTCATCATTACGAGTCGGTGCAAAGTTTATGAAAAATCTTGCCAATATTTCAAACAACTACTGATATACCACGGTAAGTAAACAAATACAAACAGCACAATGTTGGCAATTCTGTCTCTGTAAACCACAACAGTAGATTTTAAATGAAACAATCCAGATGTGATTGGAGTGCAGACTTTACGCTTTGATTCAAGGAGTTTAACAAAACTTTTGCAGCAATTGTTTAGGGATGAGAGTCATAACATACTGCAAAAGCAACCCAAGAGTTTGTATAGACAAATAAATAAGATATCCTTCAACGGGCAACCCAAGAGAGCATGCTTTTCAGCTACTGAAGACACTGGCATAGACATAAACAAACCAGCAACTGAAGGTGGCTGCAATAGAGGCCTGGCAGAGCATGTCCAAGGCTTCTAGACTTCAGGCAGTCATTAAGTGCAATGCATTTTGATGCTAAATATTAAAATCAATCCTTTTATAAAATGGGGCACTATGTAGTAGTGAGTTAATACAATACTTCTGTTAAAACCCCAGAACTAAGGCTGAAAAACTGTCTTGCTTGTTTGACTTAAAATACACTATAGTGACTAAATGCATATGATGTTAAGTGACTGTTTGGGATTTTTTTTTTTTTTTTTTGGGGGGGGGGGGGGGGGGGGGGGAATCTATACCTTATATTGGGGTCAGCTCCATATTGCAGCAAGGTTTTCAAGCATCTCGTGTTCTTCTCAGTTTCTTTGCCAACAGATAAGTGTACAGCAGCTACCCCTTTGGTACCCACCAGATTGGGGTTTGCGCCTTGTAAAAGGAGTTGCTGAACAGATCTGTCAAGAAAACAAGATGTGTTACACGCTGACAAATACTAACTAACATATCCAAAAATGAAAACACCCGTAACAAACTAGTAAGGACTGAACTGTGTAGATATCGCAAATGTGAGTTCATACACACTTAATTTTTTCTTGGAAAACCGACATCGTGGATAGTTTTGATTGGCTTTTTGAGAGATCAGAGCTGGATAAGGTATACAAATGTAAAAACGTAAATCCTAATGTTAGTTTGACGTGGGTGGCTGTAGCATTGTTTACAACACAGGGCATGTCTGGGCAAAGAAGAAAAAGGGACGTCACCTGGGATCTCCTTCATTCACCGCTTTACACAGCTGACTCGTCAGCCTCCTCGTGTGTCGATCCATGGCCAGCGTTACTTGTTTTTTAATTTATCTAAACTGTGAACATCTTCCGAGAAGCGTGTAATAAACTACGTGGCTCTGGCTGACGTTAGCAAGCAGAGCTAACGGCGACTTGCAAGCTGCAGAAATCCAGCTATTGTTTGCGTACATTAAACTACGTTTTCCTAAAGTTTAAGCCGGCAAAACGTTCACGTGATTTTTTCAATGCAGCTTAGACGATTGGACGAGCGTTTCAGATTCTAAAGCATTAACTCATAGTTCATCTACATTTTGGTTTTTTTTTAACTTTTCGATGAAGCTACGGTACATTGTTTTCAGACTTCCCTCCAAGCCCTGCAGCAAACGGAAATCCCTCCCACATGCGCCTCTGATTGGACAAAGTTAACCAATGAGGTGATAGATTCATTTAAAGCGAGGCACACAGTCTTTGCCTGAAAAAATACTGATGTCTTTGTAGGTCCGTTTACAATTCACAGCGTTTCTATTCCACTGCTGTATTTTATTTTAGCTTCAAAACTTTAAATTAATAGACGGAGTCACATAAAACTCAAATGCTCGAACACACACTGCTAATTAACTCATTACAATGCAACAAATGTTTACGTAAAATGGTACTTCAGAATCATTAAGCCACTCAAAAATACACATGCAGTCTAATATCAAGGAAGGCGCACAAGGCAAAGCTGAATATTAATATCCCTTTACAAGATACATTACATTACCTTTTACAATTTGCAAAAGGTTCAAATAGGCTACTTAAGTAGGATAAGGACAGAGACTGCCTTAGTTCTATATTTATTTATTATGTATTTACAACTAATATATTTATTTTTTCTGTTGAATATAAATGATTTATGGGAGGTATTTATGAATTTAAAATGCGTATTTTTTGCTGATGATACTACTAGCACATGGTAGTGGGGAAAATTTGGATCAACTCCTGGATACTGCAGAGAAAGAATCTGATACTTTCAAGAACCAGTAAACTCTAATAGCGAATAGGGTTTTGTATTGAAATTGATAATGTATCCAAAACTAAATTCTGACGTGTGTTATTGGGTTGTAAACAAATATGGAAACCTCACATAAAACACATGACAACAAAAAATTCTAAGAGAATTACATTATTACATACAGCCAAAGAACTTGTGAATCTGGATTCTCTTCACACTGTGCACTGCTCATTCGGAGTTCTGTACAAGTTTGGGGAAATTCAAATAAAAAACCACCAACTCTATGTATGCTAGTGCTATGATCAGACAGAAACATAATGGATGAATGAATGAATTAACCAGTCATGCAAAGAGTGCTTGACAGTGACTCCAATATTTGTCAATATCATCATGAAATCTCTTGTTTATTCAGTACATCTCCAATATAATTACAACCATAATTTTATTTACAGGAGCTTAACAAAGCATTAAAACATTGCTCTATGCAATACTAACAGAAATGGTTTTCACTCCAAAGTTGTGTCAACAATTGGAAATTACATAAAACAACACCGCCGTCTAAAACTACTACATCACTTTTAAATTACACACAGTAGAGTGAAAACAATAATTTATTCCTCATCCAAATTCTCAGATAGCACCAATTTTTCAGGGATAGATTTCATGTCATCTCAGATAGAGTAGAAAGGAATTAGAAGGAGGCTAATCAGAAGAAGCAGCAGGCTAGGGTGGCTTGCTACAGCATGGCTGCCTTCAGGTAACTGGCAGTCCACGTAGGGCTCTATGCATAAAGCATAAGCCATCACATGAGCAATGTAGCTCTGTTCCTGGACTCCATCAAAAAGATGTGACATGGGACCTTTGGCAAAAATGGCTACATCCTCTATGCCGTGGGTCTCTGAATCAAGAGGCACAGCAGTCTGCTGGAGGTAGTTGTTGTCCGCTGAAGGGAAACAAGAGAGAAGACTTCAGTATTAGCTGCATAGCTTTAGTTAGATCAGTGTTGACAAAAAAGCCAACAGTTGGCTTACTTAACTAAAACGCATTGTACTGATGACATTAGCTGTATTGATGAAATCAGATGAAGACACTAAGCTGTTTCATTATTGTAATCCTTGTTTTTTGGCACTTAGTAATGATTCATAAGTAGTCTTTACAATTCAACACTGCTATGAAAGTACTGTACAGAATTTTTTCTAAATCATCTGCTGTTTATAGCTCTTGTTTAAAATGCTGTACCGTCAAAAAAAAAACACCCTGAAAGAATGTTGTATATATACACAAGAAGCTGTATTGTCCATTCAATGAAACTCCATTGCTGAACGTTTGTGAGGTGACACTGAAAAGCTAGATTGAGTGTTTTGTGCCAGTGCAGTTGGTTTACTGTTACACCACAAGATGGAGCTATTGCATTGATTTGGATTCCATAAAAAGATGCTCAGTATCACTTACTTGAAATTGATTCATTCACATCCGGGCGACTTCCATTGGCAATCTGGTATCCTGGTCCATTCCCATACACAGCAGTGGTGAAGTGTTTTTTGTCAGTAGCCTGGGTATCAGCGATCCCTGTATGTCACAAGGGCAAATTACCACTTGTTCAATCTCAGAACATAAGATGAGGCTGACTTGTTAATGCTAAAGCTTCTTCCAGAAGTGCATTTTACCTAGAACAGGGTTTCCTCTGGGAGAATCACCTCCAAAAGCAAAAACATGAGAGTGGTCTGCAGTGACTATAGTCAGAGTGTCCAGGTCACTGACGAGGTCAGCCGTTCGCTCGATTGCTCGGTCAAACTCTACAGCTTCATGGAGTGCCTTTTTGGCCATCGTTGCATGGTGACCGTGGTCGATTCTCCCCCTTGAAGTTCAGAAGAAAGTCACTGATAAATAAGCATCTGTAGTAGTACGTCTCTTGCAAAGTTTGAGATTGCAGTGAAAACATAGGCGTCCCAAAGTACAGCCTTAATGCGACATAATACTACAACTGTGACCAACACATCAAATATTAGTTTGGCCAATGGTATTGCAGCAAAAGTGAGTTCCAGGTATGAAAAATGGCATGAAATTAATAATAGGATTATCTGTGGAAACCAATGTGTTAGTAACTGCTCGTTCATGGTCATATTAGACCACATTTCATTTGTTGGACACAGTGCCATGTGTAAAAGATGGAAATGGACAATGATGATGTCAATGTTGCATCATCGTAAACTTGTGTGGGGAAAGTGGTATTAATGCACACGCCCGAAGCAAGAGATGGATGAGGAAAAAAAAACTGTCACTGGGAAGGGTATCTAATATGAACCAGCCTTTTTTTCAAGTTTTAAAGAGAAGAAGAGCAGAACAGTTCATCAAACTAAAAATAAATACATAAGAATGAAACATCTATAAAGAAACACAGACAATATTTTTTTCAGAATCTTCTATGTGCCAAAGAATAAAATCTGTCATCAAAAGTAAAGGTGGACTTGGCAAATAAATAAATAAATAAATAAATAAATGAACACTGGTTTTACTTCTGCCTGCAATCAAGGTTAATGAGCACTCAGCCGACCCTCCACATATCTTTGGTGCAGGCTGATACTGATATTGATTTTGCCATTGTCACAATATGAGAATAACATGAAAATATGCCACAGTTTTTATTCTGTCTGTTGTTGCCAATTGGACATTCACATTAAAAGGTCAACCATGATTTGTTGTTTTGATTAATATTCCTGATTTCTTTCTTTGGTGAATATACTATACTTATCTTCCACAAAGAGGAAAAATCCTTTGGGGTTCTTGCTGAGGATCTTGATAGCTTTCTCTGTCATCTCTGTAAGGGATGGGTCCATGGAGGGGTCACGATCCAGCTCGTACCGGCAGTCTTTGGGCTCAAACAGACCTTAAAAGAAAAAATTTACAGGCTTCAGTTTTCCCCTGTTACAACTGCCATATTACATATAGTATATATAAAGCTTATTTGTAATAAATAAATAAATAAAAATGGCACAAACTTGATGAATGGCTTAAAAACACTGACAAATGAGTTCAGCAGAATTTAGCGAAACGTCACTGTTTAAAAATCTAAGGTTTTATATTGGGTCTAGAGTACTCAAGGTCTTGATTGTGTTTTTCTTCTCTGTATGACGCAGTTGTAAGCGATGCACCTCAGAGTTCTTACCCATCAGGAAGTCTGTCGTTGCAGGATTGATAGCATCAAAGTCAGCCTTGTTCCAAACATATTTAGCATTCTGTAGGTGGGGAACAATGACAAACGTGGAAAATGTTTGTTTTTTAAAAAAAATGCTCAGTGATCAAAATCACAATACATGTTCAAACTAAAAACTGATGAGCACACTTGATGAAGGCACTGTTTACCGCTTTGTTCTTTAACCACTCATCGACCAGATTTTTTCCGTCCTTTCGGACTCCTTTCACAGTTGAATACTCTGGGTCTTGCACTGTTGTGGGAAACATATAGGTACGACCTCCACCGAGGATAACCTGCAGACAGAAATATATTCCCCTTTTGATTTTTGTACATGTAAAACACTTAAAAAAACACATTTAGTGTATGAGGATTTATTCACCAAGTACTTCTGAGGTTTGGATTAGAAAGTGATTTCTTAGGTTCTCTGTCATCCATGTTTTACAAAACTGTCGAGGAATCTGCTTTTGGTAAAATTTAATTACTTATCTAAAAGACCTTATCTGGTTTATTCAGTCTAGAGGTACCTTGATTTTTTTTTCTATTCATCATTTGTGTGAGTGCACTGATCATTTGCCTGCTCGTTTTGATTAAGTCTTACATCTATCTCTGTGTTGTAAACCAGCTGGTAAGCAATGTCACGGCAGCCATTCTGGACTGCCTCATCTGAGAGATCAGCGTCAGAATACCAGTCCCGGTTGGGAATGTGAGCGTAGGCTGCAGCAGGAGAGGCATGTTGAACTCTGGTTGTGGTGACAATGCCAACTGATTTCCCTGAAACAAGGACCAGATTTTTCATAGCGTTAACATATTTGCTGAGTTATACTTGGAGAACTTGAACTGTTTAGGCTCCTAGAAGTTAACAAATTTTGGTTGAAAATGCAGGACACATTTATTTTTTAGATTTAGATATATTTAGATATATACACTTGATGTGAGGTATGCTACAGAAAACACGCCTGTTTAGATGTAAAATTGTTTTATTTATAGTAGTTGAATAGTTGCCCAGTTAGTAAGCTAATGCTGTACACTGAACAATAAATGTATATAGGTCATTTCTCTTGTACACGTTCGACTTTTACGATTTGATTGCTTTGTAGCATCATTTTCATGTGCCTTAAAGTAGTCAGAGCTTTGTGGATGTGGGTCTACCTGCTGCCTTGGCACGGTGAAGAACAGATGTGACTTCATTCCCATGGGAAGCCTGGCAGTCGTACCTTGGAGCGGCAGCACTGACCCCCAGAGTGCCATAGTTGGCTTTCACACCACACTGGTACGCTGTTGCTGTGCCAGCACTGTCTGGCATCTGCTGATCCACGTTGTACGTCTGCAGGCATCCAAAGCAATCACACATATCGCATGTTAACCAATATTCACGCTCACTGTCAAAGAAAATGCTGATTCTGTCATTGACATCAAGAAAATTAAAACACTGAACATTCATAAATTAAGTGTCCTAGATTTTTCACAAAAATTATGTCACCTGTCCAGACTTAAAACACAGATGGAAAAGCCTGTCTTTGTTAGGCTGGTAACACATATCCTGCTAGTGAAAGGGCAAAACCTGAAACCTCGACCCTTACATTAAAGGCATGACTTTGCTTTGGAGGAATTTCACTGCAAATCAATAGCTGTTGTGAGTGATGACCTTTATCTTTAACTAATTAGAGTGACCACTTGCAGGATCATGTTACCCCCATCCGAATCATTGGATGATTTGATGAATATGGCAAATATGTATATTTTGTGCTACGGCCATAGACAGTATAAAACATATACTTTCACTCTCACATACATATATTCTTCTGTCAGACACACGTATTGTCACTCTCACATACATATCTTTTTCTTTCACATACATATACTTTCACTCTCATATAGTTTTATTTTAATTTTTATATTTAGATATTTTTATTCTCATGTTTACACATATTTAACACACACATTGCAATATTGTGCTCTCTTATACATGTATTTTAATGTACATATTTACAAATTTTCACTCTAACATACATGCATTTTCATTTATGCATTCCTACATTTTGCTCTCATTTACATGCATTCAGTATGCATTTAATCTCACAAATAATATATGTATGTAAGAAGAGAATGCATACATGTCAGAAGAAAATATACGTATGCAAGAGAATAATGTATGTGAATGAAAGAGTATAGTGGAAACGGAAGGAGTTTAATGGAAACGGAAGGCTGGGTGTCTGTACCGCTGTGATTGGCTGAGAAGCACGCGCGGGTCACTTTCAAGTGTCTGACAGTATGGAGGGGGGAGAAGAAACTCGAATTCTTCAGCAAGCTATCGGGGTGTTAAGAAATATTTTATCATCTCCTGAAACGGTCACATCGTTGTCCTCGTCACTTGATCGAGAGCAGCAGCTTTTACAGCTGTGGCTCCAGCAAACATCAGCTGATACTAGAAACTAATTTTAAATAAATTCTAACAACAGCTGATCAAGCTTGAACGTGCTGCTGTTGTTTAGCGCGACATCCGCTGGTTTCCTCTTTCTGGCGCAAAGTGGGAGATAAATAAACAAGAGAGACGATCAGCTGATCATTGATCGGTTTCATGATTGAAGTAGCAACAGGAGAGGGAGAGAATGAGGGGAGAAGAGGCAGCTGTGCAACGTAAAAACAGAATAACTCCAGCTTTGTCTTTTTTTTTCATTCTAGCTAAGTATGGGACTAATCGCGTTCCTTTTCCTCTCAATACGGATATATTGTAATTGGTCCAGCCCAGAGTTGATCATGACCAATTGGCTAATCCACCACCTTTCATTGTTTATACCGTTACAAAAACAAACAAACATAAAAATGAAAAATCACCATCGGCCCACCTGGCAAATGCCCGGTATGCCCATGGCCAGTCCAGCTATGCGGTCAGCTGGTGGGTAACAGGCATCTCCGAAAACATTAGAGCGCTTATGGAAACATGTGATGTCTTGATGAATCAAGCAGATATTTGAAGTTTACACAGCACCATTCTCGCATGAAAATATCTTAAAAGTTTATTTTGAGACCTATGGCGTTATTTTGTGTGCCACAAAACCAGCCAATCACAGACTTGGATGCAAAAATATCTGATTGGCTGTTCTGGTCTCCAATCAGCTCGAAATGACGAAATGCAATATCCCAGAATCCATTTCGTCCAAAACTCAAACGAGGCAGTGGCAGAGGAGCACAGAGTGGCGGAGTTTGAAATATTACTCTTTCTGGGTCACTATGGCGTTATTTTTGTGCCACTATTCTGAGCGCACGTAAAAAAAAGTTGAGCCCGTCCCATCTCGATCAAGTGACGAGGACAACGATGTGACCGTTTCAGGAGATGATAAAATATTTCTTAACACCCCGATAGCTTGCTGAAGAATTCGAGTTTCTTCTCTGTCAGACACTTGAAAGTGACCCGCGCGTGCTTCTCAGCCAATCACAGCGGTACAGACACCCAGCCTTCCGTTTCCATTAAACTCCTTCCGTTTCCACTATACTCTTTCAGGCTATGTCCACACGTACCCGGGTATTTTTGAAAACGCAGATTTTTCTATGCGTTTGCACCTTTCGTCCACACGTAAACGCCGTTTTCGGTCACTGAAAACGGAGATTTCTAAAAACTCCGGCCAGGGTGGATATTTTCTAAAACTCCGTTTTTGCATTTACGTGTGGACGAGAAAAACGGAGAAAACGCAGCGTCAAAGGTGTGCGCCTTTTTTGACGTCACAGTGTGCGCCACGTTGTTGTTTCGGTGAAATGAATTTCTACAATACTGTTACTGTTAATTGTACTCTCTGCAGTGTTTAAATGCTTACATATGCATGCACAGTTACTGTCCCTCCACACATACGACTCGGTTCTGCTT
Source organism: Pelmatolapia mariae (assembly GCF_036321145.2). Classification (NCBI taxonomy): domain Eukaryota; kingdom Metazoa; phylum Chordata; class Actinopteri; order Cichliformes; family Cichlidae; genus Pelmatolapia; species Pelmatolapia mariae. The sequence goes on from NC_086240.1 coordinate 36,240,722, forward strand.
CTATGCCCCAGCTTTGTTTACTATTTCCCGCCGAGGCTTCTAGACTTCTGATTGGCCAACATTTCTACACGGTTAGGAATATATCGCCACCTGCTGCTTTGGCATGTTCGTAGCAGCGTTTTCCTTCATTTCTGCCTTTACGTGTGGACGGGATTATTTTTTAAAACGAAAACGGAAAATCTCCGTTTTCAAAAATACCCGTGTACGTGTGGACATAGCCCCGTTCACATACATTATTCTCTTGCATACGTATATTTTCTTCTGACATGTATGCATTCTCTTCTTACATACATATATTATTTGTGAGATTAAATGCATACTGAATGCATGTAAATGAGAGCAAAATGTAGGAATGCATAAATGAAAATGCATGTATGTTAGAGTGAAAATTTGTAAATATGTACATTAAAATACATGTATAAGAGAGCACAATATTGCAATGTGTGTGTTAAATATGTGTAAACATGAGAATAAAAATATCTAAATATAAAAATTAAAATAAAACTATATGAGAGTGAAAGTATATGTATGTGAAAGAAAAAGATATGTATGTGAGAGTGACAATACGTGTGTCTGACAGAAGAATATATGTATGTGAGAGTGAAAGTATATGTGTGTGAAAGAAGAATGTATGTGTGTGAGAGTGAAAGAATGAATTTTGGCTTGTACGGCCCCTCATAGAAGTACCTTAACCTTGCATTCTATGTGATGGCCACCAGATGGCACTAGTTGCCATAGAAGTCTATGGGAAAGCAACTTTGACCTTTGTGAAGACCCTTCTGCTCAATTCATGGGCTCAGTCACTCATTTTGGCTCATATTGAACACAAACTTAAGTCTGCTTTTATAGTTTATCTTTTGAAACAGTGGTGTTCCACCCTTCCAGCACAGACTTGCAGAATCAATGCCAAGCGACACTGAAGCTGTTGTTTGTAATCTTGATCTCTGGTCGTTGTTTTTATCAGTAAGATTTAGTACCATAAAAGTATGTGCGATACAGTTAAGGATGCAAGTCTACTGGGTGTGTTGCTCATAGTGTTCTGACCTTAGAAAGGGCCAGGTGGGGGAAAGAATCCATAGCTAGACTGGACTCCTCCCCATTTATTCCCTCCAACTGGCCTTTGAGGATCCGGGCAGCAGTCACTGTTGGTATACCCATACCTGGAAGTAGGAGGAATCACACCTGAGTAGATAACATCAGCCAAGAGAGTACACTGTGCTCTTTGAACTCATTAGGTCCAGCTAATATAAATAGATAGAGTTTAAAGGGCAAATAAACATCTAATTTCTTCAGAGGCATAAATAATGAAGAATATACAAAGAAATCAATATTCTACATTTCAAGTATCCCTCTAAACATAATCATAATTCATGAAAACTCAAGGGTTTCAAATTCAAATGATTATCCTTTAATATGTGTAAGAACCCCATATAAGTCAAATTCATCATGCCATAAATTCCGCCCTGGCTGTGAAACTTGGTAAAGGACATTCTGGTCATCAGATATAAACCTTAAACTCTTCTAATGTGTCACCAATAGGTCATTAACTAAAAGAACTTTCCTATGTATTCTCACGAACACGTCATTTATTGAGCTGTTACATATACCTTATCAATCATAAACATTGATAAAACTTTAAATGTGCTGAAGACAGCATCAGTGATGCCAAGAGTCAAAGCTCATAAAACCATAATCAAGATATAAATTTGTCATTTGTACAGAGAAGCTGCTAAACAGTGATGTTGGGTCAGAGATTAAATAGCAGCAAATGTATGATTTCATGTAAGGCTTTATTTCCACAATGGAATAAAGAAATTAGTTTCCCTTGTTTTACAATAGCGGAAACTATTTCATCTGCTTTTGGTTTTGGTTAAATGGAATTAATGAAGCAAACTGAACTAACCTGTTATTAATTTCTGTAGAAAGTCCAGACATGGTAGATGACTACAAACTGTTTCTGATTTACCCTTTTTTGGTATTAGCCCGATTAAGAATACAAGAGCAAATATTGCAACTCCACATGCACTGTGGGCTTTGCAGAGCCTCACTTCCCTTTGTTATGCCTGGCTTTCTGAGCAGATGATCATGTGTTGGTGTTCATCTCTTACCATGATTTTTGTGGTACCAAAATCTGCGGCTTTGAAAGACCTTATTATATTTTGGTGAGTTACACCACAGTGATGGAGAGACTCAAAATGTCTTTCACCTGAATAAATGAACTGAGGTACAAGAGGAAATACTTGATAGTTTAAAGAAACTTCTTAAATGGTAGGAAAATTTCTTTCTTAGACTTACCGTCTCCCAGGAAGAGGATGGCATTCTTGGCTTGGTGTGAATTACGTGGTTTATTTAGGGCTGCGTGAATAGCATTCCTTCCTTTATTGTTCCAGTAGAACGGTTCGAACTCATCCTCTATAAGCGAGACAAAATAAATGTGAAGGTGGTTAGAGCCATTCAAATGTGTTTCTATGTTTTTTTAATCAATTAAACTGCATAATAGTCAGTTTTTGCAACACCGAATGTGCATTGCATGTCTGTTACTGTCTTTCCTTTAAGCTTGAAATTGTGTTGCAAACTGAAAGCAATGTTCTTAGTTTCTGAAGAAGTTCTCATGAACAAAATGTAGCAAATTCTTACTGTTAGCACACGAAGTCCACTGCACCGAAATGGAAATCAGTAATCCAATAAAAAATAGATAATGTCTGTTGGCCATGGTCTAGACTCTATGTGAATGCAAAGAGAGAACAAGAGCACGTTTTCTTCACTCTGAAGCACCTTTATATATTCAACCAAGGAGCAAAGGGCACATGAAGGAACTTGCAATTGAGGGAAAAGATTTTATGCAATCTCTCACACACATGCACACGGGAGAAGAGGCAGTAAACTACGCAATGCCAGTACAAAATACTTAAGAGGATCTAAATTTGCTTTGTAGAAGTAATCATTACTGGACCACGGTGAAATTAAAACCGTAGCTCACACGATAATGCTAAAGCAAAAGTGTTCTTTGCAGAATGTGAAACAGAAAGGAGTTTCCTAAAATTGTTGCTGTTAGCTTTATACCTAATAGTTAATTTGATCCCTTCTATCAGTATCATTACCCAGATTAAGTACTTTTGTGCATCATACATAGATAATGACTCAGCTAGCTAGCTAGATGCTTATAGATATTGATCCCCCAAGGGAGATCAGTGTGCTACAGCAGCAGGATAAAAAATAAAAATCGGACCATCTATAATAAAAAAACAACATAGTTAAAAGTGCAATAGGCCCATAACAACAGACTGTACCTTAGTCAGTTTTACAAGCAATGAGATATATATATATATATATATATATATATATATATATATATATATATATATATATATATATATATATATATATATATTACAGCATGTGTGTCCCTTATTTTATTTGAGGTTTTTGTTTAGTTTTTTAGTTTAGTTTTGGATTTAAATGTACATTTGCACAATGACTGAAACTTGCACCACTGAAGGAACAATGGGCTGTGAGGTCAGTTCCTTGATCCCACAGAAACGTCCAGATTGGGGATTTACTTACCTGGATGATTTCAGCACGCATCAAGATGTGTTTATTAGTTTGTCAGCCCGAGTACAGACAGCTGCAATAAAAAGCACTATCTGGTAAATGTTTACCAGCAATAGCTTTAATCACTCTTGTCTATAGCTACCATAAATCACTGTGATATGCATAAAATTTACTGATTTGTTTTTGTTTTTCACTCTTCCACACTTTTACATTGCAGTGTTAAAACTCTGTTTACTGTACTTTATGGTCAAGTGGTCCAATTTTCACAAATCAGTTGTTTATTTTAATTTGTGGTACAATTAACTGACCCATGAGTGTGTGTGTGTACAGGTGGCTTTGACCGCACATCTGTGTGATGTTTTCAGAAAGTGGTTTAAAAATGTTCATTCTTTTATATCCACTGACTTTGGTGGTTTGGACCAGGTTTGGGCTTATTGCAGAAAACAGTTTTATTAAAACAGGAAGATTTTGAAAGATTCAGTGGAATACACTTTTACAATGTCAAAATTTCATTCCTTACAGGGAAATACATGTAAGTGAGCCTGATAATTGTATTATTATTTATTTTATTTTATCATTATTTCACAGACTCTGTTGGAGGGCTAAACATGAGTTTCAGTTTCCACATTCAAAATGTTAGCATCAGTATCTAAATGTTTTCTTAAATGTTGGGGCAACAATGTAATACACTTACTTTGGAACACAGCCAATCCAGAAAATGTAAAAACACATATGCTCTTTCTTGGCAATCTTTATTAAATGAAATGACCCATAAAGTTGGGCATTACCCAAAATATTTTCTATCAAATGGAGAATGATTTTACAAAGAAAATCAGATGTTCTATGCCTACACATCTGTAGGAAAAGAAATAGTATGAAAATACATTTTCAACTTGCTTATAAAATACATTCGTTTACAATCAAATAGATTATGGTATCAAGTGACAGGCAATTTAACAGAGAAACATAAAAGGTTAGGAACTATTAAGGTCAAGACACATAATGAAGGGCTGATATTTTAACACAGTCTTTCTGATTTCTTCTCAGGTCTGATAACGCTGGTACTCGCCATGACGGCTCATAATTCAGGATTACGTCATAGTATTTTATTTCACCTGGACAGTGATGATCATGTTACAGCTCTGTGCCCTGCATACGTGGCCAATAGATAAAAAATGAGCTCAAATCTGTTTGTATCAGTTTATGCTGTCCAAAGCTTTAGATTACACTGAATGTATTTAACTGGAGAAAAAACATTATGGGCAAAACTCACACTTAATAATGAAAAAAGTTAGTGCATGTTAGACGTCACATATGTACATATAGGCCGCCTTTAATAAAATACAAAAAGTTTTGATGGCTCTGCAGTGTAAACACACGGAGGGCTGTTTACATATGAATTATGGTTAATTTGCATATGTAGTAGCTTGAGGTTCCTGCATAACTGTTGGTATGCACCTGAATAGAGTTAGCACATGCAAGTTAAGCCTACGTTTGCATGCATGTTAGGTTAACTGTGCATGTAAATATGGACGTACAGAGAATCTTTTTTTCTCTTAAGAAATACAGTACTTTTATCCCTGGGTTCTAAGTTGACAGCCTGTGCGCATACAGTGCACATGCGTACCCTGCGAGTGTTTAGTGCATATTGCTACATTTATACAAAGTAACACGTGTGCCAGATTGGGTGGGGTCATCTGAACAACAAGAGAACACAGAAAAGGAAAAACAAGAGGCTGGAAGGTGTGTTCACAGAGCCAGAGGAGGAATGAGTGTGACGGTGAGTGTGAGGAGGACAGTTTGTGTAAGGCTCCAAACAGGCAGCGTAGGCCATGACATGTGCCACATAATTCTGCTCCTTTACACCGTGGAACAGGTGAGCCATTGGTCCTTTGGCATAGATGGCCACATCCTCCCCACCATGTGTCTCAGCATCCAGTGGCACAGCAGCCTGCTGCATGTACTCCTCATCATCTAAGCAAAAAAAAAAATGTGTAGCCAGTCACCAAACAACCTTTCAGGCTAAGTAGATGTCATTGGGATAAAAGACATACATTAGATCGCACTATTACCACACTTTCCTCATGTATCCTGTGGCACAACTGTGTTTTTCAAATCCTCTGTAATTTATTTAATCAAACTTAATAATATCATTTTCACAAACCAGAAAGGAATCTAAATCCCTTTGATTCAGCGACTAACGCCAAGCAAAGTGTGTAAAAATACCCCCGGTGGATGTATTTGGGAAATGACTGCAGTCTTTGGTTTGCTCTGGTTAAAGGGGCCTTTTTAAGCATTGTGCAAAGGTTGAACCTTTATTCTCTTTTATCTCTACATCTCACAAAACCTTTTTGGCCTCATACGCTTACATTAATCATATAGATGTTGACTTGCAGGGGATAGGTGCCAGGTGGGCTGAGTGTACACTGGTTCCCAGAACAAGTATATTAAAAAGAGAAGGCATTTTTTTCACCTTAAGTTACACACACTTGTGCAATGACAAAAACACACAGTGTAGGACAAGGAACATTGCTGTTAACCTTCCAAAGTACACTTGTACAATGACAAGGAGACCTGTGCAAAGAACTAAACAGAAGACAGAACCATGAATCCGTAAATAAAATGACCATCATAATTTATCTCTGCTCTCTGGAGAAACATGCACAAGCCAACCATAACTGCATCGCTTCAAGGTGTCTGTGTACACATCAGCACAGACGAGTGCCACAGCTGAAAGATATTAATCTGTACTTACAGTAATCCACCAAAGTGATGTTCTCTCTAGTTCCATTTATATGGACGTAACCCGGGCCATTGGCATACAGGATGCTAGTGAAAGGCATTTGGTCGTCAGCTTTCTTTGGGGCTAATCCTGAATAATAAAAATAAAAAGAATGTAGGTAAGGAAGAGGCTAGTTCCAGTATTCTTCACAAATGGTCCGTCTGCACCCTTTTTTTGTTTTACCCCTTTTCTCCCCCCTTGTACTTTTAATTTCACACATCAGAGCACGATTTTCATGCTAGTTTTAACCCACAATGCCTTCACGTGGCAGTGCTTTGAGTCATACCAAAGATGGGGTTTCCTCGAGCCGTGTTGCCACCAAAGGTGAAGACATGAGAGTGGTCAGCAGTGACCACAGTCAGCGTGTCTGATTCTCTGGTGAGCTGTGCAGCACGATGAATGGCACGATCAAACATCACAGCTTCCGTCAGTGCCAGTTTGGCAATGCCATCGTGGTGACCGTGATCGATTCTCCCTCGTAACAGATAACAGAAAAGAGATTTAGACATTTAATATTTATTTCATTGTCTTGCAACTTAAGGAATTAAGTTTTAATGTAAACCTCATTAAACCGGATTCACAAGCTAAATAATTAAATGAGTGTGCTTGCTGATATTTTATATTACAAAATTGTTTTATTGCACTCATCTTCCACAAACAGGAAATATCCTTTTGGATTTTTCTTCAGTATTTGAATAGCCTTTTCTGTCATCTCCACAATGGATGGATCACGCGTGCTATTCCGGAAAACCTCAAATCTCATGTCTTTGGGCTCAAACAGACCTAGAAGCACGAACAAACAAGAAGAAAATGTTCATGTTGGACCAAAATGAATAAAAAATATGCAGCAGCACACAGCAATGTTGCGGTTAATCCAAACTGTCAGTTACAACAAAAAAAACAAAAAAATGGAAACTGAAAGTCAATTTCAAAATATGTTAGAGTTGAACAGCTAAAACCTTCTGACCCCGTCTGTAGAGTTAAAATCAGCGCTGCAATCTCAGATCATTAATATGAAAATCTATCTAAAAATTGGTACATTTGCTCATTTAAGTTATATATAAGGCAGTTAACAGTTTTAAAGAAATAATTGCTAGCTGCTAGTGAAGCCTTCTCTGTGATGCCTTGTTTTAAAAGTAAGAACACTTTTAAATGCAGCAGATCTAATTTTCTAAATTTATCATACAAGTGGGTAATATGCACAACATTGATAACAAGATGATAACACCTCTGAGCTATTGGCAGCTGTATTGCTGTCATGCACACCATAACAGCAAGGACTACGCCCTCGAGTTTTTATCACTAAAGCAGTAAGAGATGATAACAGTCAACATCATAAGTATTTACATGGCTATAAAGATTAAAGTTGGTTTAATCGGGGTGATCGTGGCTCAAGAGTTGGCAGTTCGTCCTGTAATCGGAAGGTTGCCGGTTCGAGCCCCCGCTCCGACAGTCTCGGTCGTTGTGTCCTTGGGCAAGACACTTCACCCGTTGCCTACTAGTGGTGGTCAGAGGGCCCGGTGGCACCAGTGTCCGGCAGCCTCGCCTCTGTCAGTGCACCCCAGGGTGGCTGTGGCTACAATGTAGCTTGCCATCACCAATGTGTGTTTGAATGAGTGGATGACTGAATGTGTAAAGCGTTTTGGGGTCCTTAGGGACTAGTAAAGCGCTATACAAATACAGGCCATTTTTAAGTGGACTGCTCTTCTTTCTAAGGCATTTATAAGATTTAATAACTTAGATATATGTAAACAGGTTTATGACTAATTCCCCCCCCCCCCCCCCCCCCCCCCCCCCACCCCTACCTTTCTACCAGTGTTAATACATTTAATATACTGCAGTAAGTCTGTATCTGCTCATTAGCAGATCCAATATTTGTTACCCACCCATGAGACGGTCAGTATTTTTAACATTTATCTCATCAAACTCCCTTCTGTGCCAAACATAGCGTGATTTCTTGTTCTGAAACACAAACCAGAGGAAACGTGAATCTGTGAGCTGTCGTGGGGGAAATGAGGAAATATTTGCACAATAATTGTCAATAATCCTACTGGTTTAGCCTTCAGCCACACATCAATGAGGTTCCTCTTGTCTTTGCGGTCCCCCTTGCGGGAGTTGGAGGTAGGGTACTCTGGGTCTGGGGTGCCTTTTGGAGTCATGTACATCCTGCCTCCACCAAGAATCACCTTTAAAAAACAACAACAAGCAGAACCGCTGAGATGTTTGGGTTTTCCAATTTTCCTCATATTTCTTTGTATTGACCTTAAAGTTATTGTTAATTATAATCTGACAGGATAATTGGAATTAAACGATAAAGTCATGAACTCTGGGAATCACAATGGAAAATAACTGGGAACACAGAGTGCTCATTTGTATATGGCAATTAAAGATAGGCCAACAAGGTCAATTCCATTATTTATTTATTTATTTATTGCAATTTTATAGAAGGTGGTGCAGTAAAACAGGGTTCTAACAGGGTTCTGCCTTTGCCAAGGTGTAACTGGCTGATCGAGCTTACAATCTTTGGTTTAAAGTATTTGTGTACTGCTCTCATCAAGTAGAGTCATATGAAATAAGACACACACACACCCTGACCTCCACTTCTGAGTTGCCTACAGATCAAGTATGGACTGTGCCTGAACAGACATACAGAACTCAAAAGAAAAAAGTTTGGTCCTCTGTAGAGGGTTTCCCGCTGGGCAGTGCCTCACAGCCCTCTGCCTCTGGGAGTGACCCTTTCAACAAAGGAGGCAAGAGGTGGCCAGGAGGCCTGTTTAACAGGTGGGTGCAGCCTGGTCCATCTAGTGAAAGTCTAGACAGACCAGACCAGCACACCCTCTTTCAATTCTAAGATTTTAAACGTCAGGGCATAATAAAAAAATTATCTGGTCCCTACCAGTTTATATAAAAGTATTTAAATGAGCCCTATTATATAATGGCTGCACTGACAATTGATGTTATATCTTATTTGTTGATTGAAAAGAGCCAAACAATTTTTCTTTCTTACATCAATGTCAACATTGGTGACTAGCTGGGTGGCAATGTCGACGCAACCATGTTCGCGAGCACTGGAAGGAAGATCTGCATCACTATACCAGCTGCGGCTGACAGAGTGGGCGTAGGCGGCTGCTGGGGAAGCATGCTGGACACGGGTGGTGGTCACTATTCCTACTGATTTACCTGAAAAACAATAGAAAACTGCAAATGAAAAATGTATAGAATACATCCAGCGTGGAGGAGTTTACACTACCGGTCAAAAGTTTTAGAACACCCTAATTCTTCCAGTTATTGCTGTTTAAGTTGTTCAAGTCCAATGAATAACTTGAAATGGTACAAAGGTAAGTAGTGAATTGCCAGATGTAAAAAAAAAGAAAAAGAAAAAAAAGGGTAAGATTACCCAAAACTAAAAGTAATGTACTTTTCAGAATTATACAAAATGTTTTGTTTATGTTTTCATGGAACACAAAATGGGTTAACAATTTAACCTCCTAAGACCCGAACTCTTCCACAGCAGGCATTTTTAATTTCTCTTTGATATTTGGGCATATTGGGGCCCAATATGTAAAAACAAAGAATTACCAGATTTTTTTTTTACCTTATTTTTGTTTTTAAGAAAAATAAGAGCCACATATGAGGATATTTGTTTAAAATTTTGATAGAACAGTAGCAGTATAATGTCCTCGTAAGTGGATATCAGGCCCATGTAGAGCAAAATTGAGTATTTTAGTCTAAATAACCCAAAATGTGATGTCCACATATGTGGACGCCAGGTCCTAGGAGGTTAAAGCTGTTCTGTAGCAATGGAGGTTGATGAAGCCTTAGAAGCTGGTGCTACTAATTCCTACAGGTGTTCCAACTTTTCTGGATTACTTACAACCCCATCTGTCTGCATAAAAGCAGTATTGGAACACACTGCGGTACCATACCCTCATGAGCATCAGTTGAACAGTATTGTACTACAGAAAGTAGTGTGTTGCTACAAAATGGCAAGAAAGAGGCTATTAATAATGGAAGAGAGACAGACCATCATAACACTTAAAAATGTAGGTCTTTCCTACAGAGAAAATGCAAAGAAAGTCAAGGTGTCAATGAGTACAGTTTCCTTCACCATCACAAGGCACTCTGAAACTGGGGCACACTCTGTCAGGTAGACATCTGGCAGACCCAAAGCAACAACTGAATCAGAGGACAAGTTTCTGAGAGTTAACAGGTTGCGTGATAGGCAGCTCACAGGACAACAGCTTCAAGCACAGCTTAATAGTGGTTGCAGTAAGCAAGTCTCAGTTTAACTGTGATGAGAAGACTTTGAGCTGCAGGTTTGACAGACGGGTCTCAGCAAGAAAGTCTAACATATAAAATGAAATCGCCTCTTTCAAATAAATTATCTTGTGTTCTGACACCATTTCTCAACCCCTGAGCCCCTCACACAGTCTGGATACCAATTTTTATTTTGGTATTAAAGCATAAAGATGATTATTTTTATGATACAAATTATATTTTTTGTGTACTTTGTACCAAATAGTTTTGGAGTTTGTTAGAACTGGGTGTGTGTCTTCTTCTGTGCAGAGAACTCCAATTCTAAGAACTATCTGTTTTATTGGGGACAATGGTGAGGTGATTTTGATAGAGGGAGGTGAGACTTGGAGTTTTCAAGCAGTTACGCTCATAGAATTTGTTGTAGTTACTGCTGTCAACACTACATTTGTAACAGTACAACACAGTATAATTCCATGTTTATTTATTTATTGATAATTATAGAAGAACAATTTTAAAAAATTGCCTTAAAAAAACAATCCACTTAATGAACACCTTATCATGGTGGGGTGTTTTTGGTGCCCTAGTGATCTCCAGCAGTTATGTTATTGGAGGCAATTTGCCCCCAGCAGGGTCTCCCAAGGCAATTTAGTTCTAGTTGAGCAGCTAGACTATGTGTAATTCAGAAGACCTCTATGAAGAAAACATTAGTGGTCTGTGTTACCTCAGCCATATTTGGTTTACCAGGGCCTTACCCTGCAGCCAAGGTGGCATTAAACGATTTAGTATATCAACACATGATGCAAATAAACATATATGTGACAAAAATATAGCGAACTCAATCTAATGTTGTGACACGATGGAAACAACAGTGCAAATTCACTTGAAACATGCACATGCCTTGACAGACAACCCCGCACAAATTGCATGTCATAAAGTGACCATAGGCACAAAAGTCAAGGAAGATCAGCGTGGGTGGTTTGTCCTAACTGTATATATATTTTTTGAACGTTGAACCGTAATTGGCAAGCAACACTGAAGTAGCTTATCAGATTATTGCTTTATTCCACATATTTTATTTTAAAGCATTACATATCTTAAGATAAGAAAACAAACTGGTTGACCCGTCCTTTACACAGCACACTCACTACTTGACCGAGCAATCAACTGTCTTTACCTTGTGCTTTAGCGCGCCGCAGAACTGAGTAGACCTCATTACCAAAGGTGGTGTTACACTCGTAGGCCACCGCTTTAGCGCTGAGTCCTACTGTCTTTGCATTGGCCTTCACACCGCAGTGGTAGGCTGTAGCAGTGCTGGCACTGTCTGCTACCTGCTTGTCCACACTGTAGGTCTACAGAGTAGAAACAAAAACAGCATTAAAAACAGGATAGCATCAAACACAGATGGACCATGTCATTATTTTTAAAAGTACAAGTGAAATCTGCACATGCACATTTGGGGAGCTGAGATATTTTATGCATTCACTGCATATTGAAAGTAGCATTTTTGCTTCTCCCCTGAGAAAAATTGCTTGAATGTGCTTCATGTTCTAATGTGTTAAATAGAAATGACTGTCACTTAAGCTGCAAAAGTTTCTGGGGATGATCTAAAAGATGGAGCCAGCTAGAATGTGTTATATCAGATATGTTCTCTTTTTGATTATAGGTTGGGATATCAGAGGCACCAAAGACACTAAACACTGATTCCTTCTTTCAACCACACAGTGATTTAGGGATTATGTTCAATCCAGGATGATGAGTTTAAATCTGTGTTCACATTTTCTACCACAGTGTCAGCATTTTCACTTCAGCTGTTGATTGTATTAGGATTTCTTTTTTCACATGAGAGTTTGAGTGGCATGTGTCGTGTTAAGGGAACGAAGCATGTGAATAAAAAGACACGTTCAAGCCAGAGATCAGCCTTCCTTATAAAGGGGTATTCACCTGCAGTGCATCTGTCTTTGTCTCTATGATAGTTCTACTTCATGTCTCTCTGTACTGATTTACCAGGCTACTGTATTTCTACCATAAACACACACTCAAACACACACGCACATTTTACAAGAATGTGAGTGAGAGTGGGGAAAAAAACTCAAAGGCCACAGAGAAAAGGCACGTTTCTGTGAGCTGTTGCTAACCTGGAATGTGTTTTGAAATTTGTGTGAAAATTCCCCCCTGCTTTGTCACTTTCTTCACCAAGAGGAACACCTTTTTTAGGATAATGTAACAGTAAAATGCACTAATTTTCAAACACAGTAAGAAATGTTTTACTGCAGGTTTGAAAATACAGAGCTATTTTCTGGTTAATATGTATTCCAACCTTCCAAGGGATTACATAAAAGCATTTTTCCTAGCAACCAACTGACCAACTCGAGAGAAAAAAAGGTACAAAAAAAAGAACATTAGATGTAATGTGAGTGGATACAGTTCAGTACAGACCACAGAAGAACAAGAGCACACATTGGAAAAGTTACTTCCTACTTCTCATGAGTGGAGAAAGCAACTTAGAAGAACTATTAATAAAATACAAAATGTAAAATGCATTTGAAGTGCAGCTGAGGTTATAGGATGACACTTTACTGGCTATTTTGAATTTCTTTCCACACATAAATAATTCATTGATGAATAATAACTGATGACCTGCAGGTCAGCAGTGCTGTTTTGTCACCTTAGAGAGGGCCACGTATGGAAAGGTGTCCATGGCTAGTATCGTCTCTTCTCCAGATCCACCATCCATCTGACCTCGCAGGATTCGAGCTGCTGACACTGTGGACACGCCCATTCCTGCGAGACAGTGATTGATGACCAAAGGTCACTGACGTGGTCAGTCTACATTATACACATTCACTGGACATTTTATAAGGTCCACCTTGATAGTACGAGGCTCGATTCCCCCTGTTATTTCTTTAGAAATGCCTTAATTGTTCATAGCACCCATTCAAAAGGTGATGGATACATTTATACATTTCTCTGAGACTTTGATTCTTAGCCACCAATGTTTAAATAAGAAAATGCCGAGAGGAGACTAACAAAGAGTTTTGCATGCAACACAAGAAAACTCTAAAGCAGTGATACCTGTTCCTCATATGTGTACTTATTCTTTGTTGTGGTACTTTACTGTTCTAATGAAAAAGAGCTCAAAAGATTTCATTTTAAGATACATTTTTTGCCATCCTGTATCTCATTTGGCATATTCTCTTAATATCTTAGAGCTTCTTCCAGGGGTAAGAATGTTTATGTTAGATTATGTTTGAAATCAGGTTGTAATCTTAAAGTCAATATCATAGCTTTGGTTTTAGAGTAATGTACAACAATTGTAATGTCATTTAAATTTCCAAACTGCCCTTTTCTACACAAAAGCACTAAGGGTTACAGTGAAATTTAAGTTTTCCTTTTGCTTCATTGCACACTGCCTATGAAAACGACCCCTTAGTAAGCAGAGGTTTCAGTTCATTTTTATCTATACGTCACCAAATTACAACAACAATCACCTGGAAGTGAGAATGTTAAGTCACAAAAATGGTATTACAGAAAGTAATGTTGCAGTTTAGAATAAATCAAATGACTCAATTAACATTTTTGGTTTTATTTACTATTATACCTTCTTTTATCAGTCCTCTTACATCTATGACAAAGTGTGTACAGGCTGTATTGAGGACACTTCCTTGACTGTTAATCTCACCCTTTAAACATATAATATCTGTGTGAATTACTTACTTAAATAAGCAAGGAGTTTATGAGTTTTGTGTTTTTCTTTTCTCAAAGAAAAGAAAAAAAAACTCACAATATGTGAAGTTCCAACTCAGTTTACCCAAATGTGTACTTTCTCTTTGTCACAGTGCTTTTACAACATTCACAGTAGCTCAGGTAATAAAAATACAATCATCACACAGACAGGAACAGTACTTTAACATTTCAAGTTCCAGTCGAATCTTTTTGTTTAGATGATGTGAACCATCTCATGGATCTTCTTTCTTGTATTATGCATCAACCTTATGCAAATCACTTTTACTTTATTTGAACAAAATAAGGGAGAAGCAGCTCCTCATTAGCTTCTGTGATGCATTTACTTCTCACACCTTAAACTAGATGTTAGTGTTGTCACAGTTAACATTTCTCATGTTACCATGTTGTATTTCTAAAACCCAGCCTCAGTGTATGTCCTGTAGACACCTGTAGCACCAATGTCTAGATCTAGATCTAGATATTCATAAATTTCACCAGACCAGCTTTAATCATAAGCTTTTGTTGTTTTTATGTATTACATACAAAAACGTTAACATTTTATATTTTCAAATGAAAACACAGTGACATGGGAAAATATTTTTCTTTAATGATGTTGCTGCAGCAATCTGAAGTACTAATTATTCTGGGATTTTATGGTCAAACTATGGAGTAAAATGGGCTTTCTCTGATAGTACAGATGTCGCGTCCAAGAATCCAAGAATCATCCAGGATTAACACAAAAAACTGTTTTGATAGCAGAAACAGTCTGTCTTCTAGTTCTCAGAGGTTACCATTAGTTTTTCAAACACATTCATTTTCATTTCTGTCTACGTGGCTTTTATGGATAAAGTGATTTTCAATAGTACAAGCATGTTTAACTTTTTGTTGCTCTCCAGTATAAATGCAGGAACTTGTAGGCTTTATTTAAACTGTCACAATTTAACAAGCAATGTCAAAATCATGGTTGACCCATGACGCATGCATATCTGAACACTCCTGGAGAAGCCCGAAGCATTGCACCTCCTTAACTAAACAACCAATTTGTTGCCTGTTCTTGCTATGGTGCCTACAATTTTTCCTTTGCTGCTGTAAGCCCTTTACCATTGTATTTAAAAACCCTACTGTGGTGCATTTAAGTTTCCCTTAAAAGTCACACTCATAAAATTAAGAACAGGCTTAGGGCAAAGCAGGGCAGGAGAGATGTGTAAAGAAAACTCAGCTCACCGACCACCCAGAAATGCGGCTTGATGGGTATGATTTAAAGCAGATATTGTTTGTCTTTAACATGAAAAACATTCTCACATCTTTGTGCCTTTAATCAGCTTCTCTTACCAAAACTGATTTAATCCCTCACCAGTCATAAAAGTAAAAATTAATGGCAGAACAATTTCCAGCCAAAACTAATGCAGATGGAAATTATTCTCAAATGTCAATAGCTGTCTGTAGACATTGCAGTGTCAGACTACAGCGCTAAAGAAGGACACTTTGTTATCTCAAGAGTGGATCTTTAAGGTGGCGCCCCCACTGCGAAGTTATCTTAGAGTATCAACTAATGTAGCAGCGTGGCTAAAAGAAAACTGCTAACAAGAAAAACCTGTGTGTAAAACAATGCACTCTAAAAGAAACAAATGGCTCTGTAAGAGCTGTGCGAAAGAAAAAAAATACACAACACTTTTGTTTGTGTTTGACCTTTTTATCTGATTTATTTCTTTTTCTTAAGATTAAACTACATTAATCTCAGATGAAGCAGCACTATGCTGCTATTTCAATAATGGCAATTCCATTTGAAGTTGGAAAGTGGAATTTCCAAGTTCCCAGTCACAATCTTCGACTGTAATGCTTCCTCAAATCAGACTTTCAATTGAGAAAGTCAGGACGGCACGACTAACCCTGATTTAACGATCCAAGATGGCGGAAGTGCATGGGAACATTAGTAAAACAGTAAAACTTGTGATCTGTAGGAACACTGCTGTGTATTTGTAACTCACTACATAAACCACATGCATACACGGATGTGCTGGGGCAGTGTGTTTCAGGGCAAAAAACAAGTACAAACAAATGTTGTGTTTACACACAGTAAACAAATCCTGTTTTTCCTCGCTTTTCTGAAATTACTACTGGAACGCAGCTCCCAGCTCTGACATCTGTCTTCAGAGGTAAATGCTGTACAGCATAAGCCTCTTACACAGTTTTGTATCATTGTATCTGGGTTCTGGTACTTTAACTGTGTGACAACAGTGGCAAGAAAATATCCCCCACACCATTATTCCATCACCAGCGTCCTGAACTGTTGATACAAAGCATGGATGGATTCATGCTTTCATGTTGTTTATGCCAAATTCTGACCTATCGTCTGAATGTTGCAGCAGAAATCGAAACTCATCAGACCAGGCAGCACATTTCCTACCTTGGGTTGTCAAAAATAGCATGTAAAGACTGTAGCCTCAGTTTCCAGCTGGCAGCTGACTGGAGTGGCACCTGGTGTGGTCTTCTGCAAAAAGCAGAAGACCACACCATGGCTGAATGGGTCACACACCAGATACATGAATGGTTCTACCTTTCTAAGGAACAAAGCAAATACTTATTTTCCTTGATTTTGTGACTTTCTTACTGGAACAGCTCAACTCAGGAGTGGGAGTCACTCTAAGTCCACCATCCAACGTCCAGGGTAAATGGAACACAGAATAATCCTAATAAATACATTTCTGTATCATTGTTTCTGGGTGTGAATACTCTAACTGTGTGACAACGCTGCCATTATGAGGTCAAGCTAGAAATTATAACATTGGTAATTGTTGCACTATTAAAAACAAACAAACAACAACAACAACAGCATCGCTGATGTCTGACCGCCAATACAGACCTCTACTATTGCATCCTATCTGTGAAAAGGCAAAGGTGCTAAACTGTGACACATGTGTGCCTAGTCACAGTGGACTGGAAAGAGTTTTTTTTTCTGCCAAACCAACTACCAGCTATTCTCAGGATGTGGATCTCAGTGATTTTGTTCTTTTCCTTAAAATAAAATCTGAGTTACTGACACAATGGAGGATTCATAAAAATACAGTTTTAAAAGTGGCCCAGTGCTTTAAATGAGATAATGAGATAAAAAAAAATTTCACTGCCTCCTGTACACTGATCACACATCAACATTAAAACCACTAACAGGTCATCCACACCCCCACCTGCAGTTGGTCGGTCTTTGACCAACATGACCAGCCCAACAATCTGACAACCATTGACATCAGAAAGAAAAAGTTCAGGAACAGCTCGTGGAGCACAGCAAAGAGCCAAAGGCTTCCAATCTCCCGTGATCCAAAACCTGGCGGTGCATCTCTGGGGCAGACCGGAGCAAGCCTGATTATCAGCCTCACCTTTCAACCCACAGGAATGAAAGGATCTGCTGCCAACATCTCACTGCAAGACAACACAGCCTCTGACCTGTCAGCGCAGGTAGTGTTAAAAAATGAAAATCGGCCATTTAAAGTTTAAATGTCTATCATAATGCTACACCAACATATGTCTGTACAAGTATTTTTTTCCACCTATTTGTTCCATATTTCGCCCGTAAAGTTGCAAAGCACTGCGGTCAAGCTTAATTTTCCCAAATATTTGAACCATATTTGTTGGTAATTGCTGAATGATATTTGATCCTTCTGTTTAGTCTTGGCAAAAAAAACCCCCAAAACCTCACATTGCTTGCCCACTTTGAAAACAGTTTTATAATTATTTAGAAATACTGTTGCATCATCCACTTTGCTATGTTTGTCAGCAGTGTAGGGACTGTAACTGAAGTTCAGTAATTACGTTTTAATTGTGGTAACGAGCACGGTAACTAGTTATTATGCCAAAATCAGGAACGCGTTAATCGTTACTGGGATTTAGATAGGGTCGTTATTCGTTACTTCGTGTGGTGGCTATCGCGGAGCTTCCACAGATTCGGCAACATTAGCAAGTGGTGGAGTATGGGCTCAAAATGTGGTCATAAATATTTTGTACTTGTAAATCAGTTTTGTACTTGTAAATCAGGATTTGTATGTGTAAAAAGAATTTGTGTGTGTGTAAAAAAGATTTGTATGTGTAAAAAAGATTTGTGTGTGTGTAAAAAAGATTTGTATGTGTAAAAAAGATTTGTGTGTGCGTAAAAAAGATTTGTATGTGTAAAAAAGATTTGTGTGTGCGTAAAAAAGATTTGTGTGTGGACTTAGCCAAAAAAACCCTGCAAGTTACACGTACGAATTTTGACCCTATTTTTCTTCCTTTCATCTGATTGGTCAATGTCATGTCAATCACAAATGTAATAATCCAATCAGAGAACAGATGGGTTTGGCTGTCGGAGGGGCACTTTTTTTGAACTGCAGGTCTTTGAAGGGAATAAATGCCCTTTTACATGCCAACCCAGCGTTTTCCTTCATCACCACGAAGGAAAACAGTCTGTGGTCTGAGTTTGGTGATTTTTGTGTCACAGGTTTACGTGCTTAATACAGGGACTTCCACAGCCTTTTCAACAGCGCTGCGGACCGTGGGGGGGCGGGCAGTGTTTTGGAAATGACAGTCTCTATTACAAAGCTTTCTTCGTTATGAATTAGCATACATGTTTTTATTGAACATTTGAAGAACTAGCAAAAAAAAAACGAAACTCTTGTAGAGGACATAAAGTCAGAGATAGAAACGACAAGGAGCAGGTGCATCTAGTACAGGTAGAGCTGCTGCAAAAACCCACAGAGCCCAGCAGCCAGCGCAACAAATTCTGGATCCTTTGCTTTTAGTTAGCATTAGCAGCTAAATGTATGAAAGGACTTTTATGCTGCGCACTGTGACTCACAGCAGTGGTCCCGGGTCAGCCCTGACTTTGTGTTAAACTAATCCTAAAGTAATGATAGTATTTCTAACCACTGACATACCACAACTTTCTCCTTTCAACAGCTGCTGAAAGTTAGCGGACCTAGCTGCTATCGGATATTTATATAGAGATCCTCCAGCTTCAAACTGTATTACCCTTCAAGGACCTGCAGTTCAAAAAAGTGCCCCTCCGACAGCCAAACCCATCTGTTCTCTGATTGGATTATTACATTTGTTTTTTTTTGTTTTTGTTTTTTTTAAACCTGTCCCGTTTGGTTCTTTTGCCATCAGAATTATTGTCTAAAGGCGAAGAAAGATGCCCAACGGATTTACTTTACCAAATGGACCATCCCAGCCTTGCCGTAATGGTCCATTTGATTTACCTTTTATTGTTTATTTTATTTTATTTTATTTTATTTTTTTTACTTGCTAGATACGGGACAGGGGAAAAGAAAAGGGAGAAAGAAAGAGGGGGGAAAAAACAAAACAAAACAAAACAAAAAAAAAAACAGCGGAGAAGAGGGACGGGGATAAAGGGCAAAAAACAAAAACCAACAAAATAAGCAGACAAAAAATACATATATCGATCACCTGGATCACCTGTTGAGAAAGAAAAAAGAAAACAAGCAGAAGAAAACGAGAGTAATAGAATAAACAACATCACAATGATATATGGGAATATAACACTAAATACTTAATATTAAACATTATTGTGCAGCACGTAAGATCGACAGCGCACAGTGTGCTTTGAGGTAGGAGCCAAAAAGGGTGTAGTTTGTGTGTGTGATCACCTGTGTGTACACCTGTGAGCATGAGCGCGCTTGTATTTAAAAGGTTCCTTAATGTAATGATCTGCTAGAGGGTGTGGGGGGCCACAGTCCCATCCTCCAGGGCATGAAGCAGGTATGGAGGAGATCAAAACTCCAGACATCCAGAGGCCCCCAGAACACAAGAGACCAAGGAAGACCAACAGAGGGGCAGCCGCGCCACTGTCCCAGAAAGAGCTGAGGAGAGTCCCAGATGAGGGATCACTCAGCAGCCGCGGAGCAGAAGCCAGGGGGGGTTGCAGTGACGTGCCCGTGAGCTCCGCCGGCAGCCAGCTGTGCCTGAGTGACCGAGCCCCAGGCCGAGAGGCCGAGGGCACCCCACCCCCGAAGTGGCCCGAGCGAGCCCCAGGTTCCAGGCCCGGATAAGCAGCCACCAAGGAGTGAGCCGGTGTGTACCCGGACGCCCACCCCCGGACACAAAGAACCACCAACGCATCGATGTCTGAGGGCGTCTGCCACCGGCAGGGGAAGTGGTGGGGGGAGATTGGCCTCCAAACCTTGGAGGGCCTGAGATGTCCCCAGAGAGGTGGCGTCTGATACCCAACCTGACATATAGACACAGACATACAGGCACACTCAAATACAAACATCCATTCCCACCCTCATGCTCTCATAGGCAATTACTCCACACTCAACCAACGTGGAGACAGACATAAAGAGACGCTGTACACACAATCACACTCCCCAAGCGTACTCTAAGAACCGGGTCTAGGTACCCTTGCCCCTGGAGGGGGAAACTGCACCCAGACCCAGGTGGTGTTACCCTTTTCCCTGCAGTGGGGAGAAGCAGACTGCCCCGACTCCGCAGCAGCAGGGAGGCCCCACACACCAGACCCCAGTCGGACGGCCAACTCCTCCTCCTAGCCCCCCCGCTCCAGCAGGCCGCAGAGACCGGGGGTGTGAGAAGACTCCAAACCTCCCTCTACCCGGTCATATGTAGTGTTGATGTATATGTGTTCTAAGGTGCAATTAAAACCCAGGAGGGCATGGAGCTACCTGCCAGAGAGCAGCAGATAAGCGCATAGCCCCTCCTGATAGCCCTCAATGTCTACGTGTATTTAAAATTGAGAGGTGGGCAACAACGCCAGGGGTGCGGTGTACACCCTGATGGTAATTTGGAGTCCGTGTTGTGAGCCCACCCCCAAGATCCTATATGTATGTGTTATGAGAGTGTGAGTAATGTGAATGTCTAAGTTGTGAGATAAAATTGAGGCAGAGGCAGCCAGAAGGGGACAGAGGGGGGGGATGCCTCCTCTGCACCCTGGTGACACACCCCTACCCCAAGGCCCTGCATGTGTGGGTGATTGTGGTGGAGCGGGAAGAGGGAGGCAGCTGGAGATGGGGAGGGAAGAAAGGGAGGGGCAAGTGACCCCTCCCTGGGGCCAGCTCCCCCGCTGACCCCAGTAGGCACCCCCATGTTCTGCAACCCGCCAGGGAAAGGGGGCCCAGGCCCATCCGGACCAGGGCCCAGTGCAGCAGCGCCGCCCGGCCCCACAGAGCCCGGGACAGCCCACCCGACCCCACTACAGAGAAAACTGCACCCACCCCATCATCCACTCATCTTCCAGACTACACAAGACAATAGACGCCCAGGCTGAGATCTTCCTCCACCTATCCTATATCTCCCCCTCCTGCAGAGAGAATTCCTGAGGAGAGGAAAGCTCCTGCAAGATGTGACAACCTCCCCCACCAGCTGAAGAGTCCCCGAGGTGGCTCGATGCACCGGCGGCGCCCTGCGCCAGGACTGGGCCCCCATATACCCACCCGCCCACAACCCCAGCAACACACCAACCAGGACCCGAGCCCCCGAGGCCCGGCCAGGGCCCCAGCCCAGAGACGGAGCGCCCCCAGAACCTCACGGCTGTCCCGGACCCACCCAGGGGCAGCCAGGCTACCAGGTCAGTAACCCACGTCCATCAGCACAGACCCTCCCCTAGCCCCGCTGCACGCAGCCACGAGGAAACCGTCACCTAAGAGCCAACAGAGCCCTTAATTGGCCATGACCGCTACCCCGGGTTGAGCCCCCCAAGGAAGATGCTCCTGGGGAACCCCCCGACGCCCTAAGCCTGTCCCTACCCCCACACCAATCACAACAGTGAAGGTGGGACCAAACTATGACCCCCCACCCCCACTAGGTGATGGAGCTGATCAAAGGAGCCCAGAGCAATTGATCTGATGTGGTGGCAGAGGCTGTATCAAGACTAATGTAATCTAATAGATAATTTCTATACTGGTTAGAATTAAGATTATTTTTATTTTTCCAGTTCATGAGGACTGTTTTCTTGGCTATGCATAGGGCAGTGAAAACCATGTGGGCTATATTCTTTTCTGAAGTGACATTATCTAAGCTGCCCAACAAACACACTAAAGGGGAAGTTGGAATGTTACATTTCAGACACTTCGATAAGTCTTCACATATCTCATGCCAAAACTTCTGAACTGGTGGACAGAACCAAAGAGCGTGGATATAATTGTCCGGTGAATTGGTTTGGCAGTGTGAGCAGTTGTTGGTAGACGTAAAGCCCATCTTGAACATCCGATGACCTGTATAGTGCACTCTATGTAGTATTTTGTATTGAATTAATTGAAGACTGGGATTTCTAATTAGATGAAAGGTTTTTAAGCAAATCTGAGACCAAAAGGTTTGGTCTAAGTTAACTGATAAATCCGCTTCCCATTTTGCAATAGGAAGTAATATTGATTCATCTATTTTAGAAAGCATTCTGTATATTTTGGATAGTAATTTGGGGGTTTTAAGAGTAAGAAATTGAACCACACTTGGTGGTGTTTGTAGTTCAACTTGACCCGGTTTAAATTTCTTTTTTACTATGGATTTAATTTGTTGATATTCTAAAAATCTTTTCTTGTTGATCCCATATTGTGTAACTAGTCTGTCAAATGAAATAAATTCTGTTCCTTCTAGTATATGTTCTAAATATTTGATTCCTTTACCACTCCAATCTGAAAAGTTTATCATATTATTGTTTTGTAATATGTCAGGGTTGTTCCAGATAGGTGTACGTTTGCATGGGATTAATGAAGACTCTGTCAACTTCAGAAACTCCCACCATGCTGTCAGAGAAGAGCTAATGTTGACGCTTTTGAAGCATTCATGTCGTTGAATGTTTGAGCTGATAAATGGTAGATCTGAAATCTCTAGATTATTGCAAAGTGCTTGTTCTACATCTAGCCAAGGTTCATCTAAGAGGGTATGTTTTAGCCATCCTGAGATAAATTGGAGCCTGTTGGCTAAGAAGTAGTGCTGAAAGTTAGGTAGTTCTAATCCTCCTTTATCCTTGGTCTTTTGTAGTGTTTTTAAGCTTATACGTGGGGGCTTATTTTTCCAAAGGAATTTGGACATATATGAATCTAGAGATCTGAACCAATCTTGTGGCGGTTTAGTTGGGATCATTGAGAATAAATAATTTATTTTTGGTAAGACCATCATTTTTATAGCGGCAACCCTTCCCATGAGTGATATGGGTAGACATTTCCACCTAGCCAGATCACCTTCTACTTTCTTTAAAAGTGGGATATAGTTTAATTTAGTTAGATCTGCAAGCTTGGGAGAAACATTAATACCTAAATATTTTATATTTCCCGATTGCAGTGGAGTAGAAGAGGAATTATGGAAGGAGCAATTAATCGGAAGGACTGTAGATTTTGACCAGTTAATTGAGTAATCTGATATTCTTGCAAAAGAGTTTATCAATTCAATCACCCCAGAGATATTGGTTTGTGAATTTTGGAGAAAGAGTAGCACATCATCCGCATAAAGGCTGATTTTATGTTCCACGTTCTTGCATTTTATGCCCTTAATTACTGAATTCTGTCTAATTGCTGCTGCTAGTGGTTCAATAAAAATTGCAAACAGTGAAGGGGAGAGTGGGCATCCCTGCCTGGTGCCCCTCAGGAGACAGAAGCTGGAGGATGTCTGGTCATTTGTTCTGACACAAGCTGTTGGGGAATTATATAATATTTTTAACCAGCTGATGAAAGAAGATCCAAAACCAAATTTGTGTAAAGTTGCAAATAGAAATTTCCAGTTAACTCTGTCAAACGCTTTTTCTGCATCTAAAGAAAATATTGTAGTTTCAAGGTTTTTACTGTATGAGTAGTCTATCAAATTAAGTAATCTACGTGTATTTGTTGATGAGTGCCTACCTTTTATGAAACCAGTTTGGTCAGGATGAATTAAGAGGGGGGTTATTCTCTCTAGTCTCTTCGAGAGAGCTTTGCAGATTATTTTAAGGTCTACATTTATAAGGGATATTGGACGATAGCTTGAGGGATATACAGGGTCTTTGCCTGGTTTTAGCAGGAGATTAATGTTTGCAGAATTCATATTTGATGGGAGTCTGCCATTTTCTTTGATTTCCAACAGCGTTCTGTAAAAAATTGGGGCTAAAATCGTCCAGAATTCTTTGTAGAATTCTGCAGGAAAGCCGTCTGGACCTGGAGCCTTATTATTGGGCATACTTATCAGGGCTTCCTGGAGTTCACCTGGTGTCAGTGGCGAATCCAATGCCATTGCTTGAGAGTCTAATAATTTTGGGAGAGTTATGTTGTCTAAAAACTGATCAATTTCCTTTTTAGATGGGTTTATTTGTGGTGAATACAACGTTTTATAGAAATCCCTGAAGATGTTGATGATTATTACATTTGTGATTGACATGACATTGACCAATCAGACGAAAGGAAGAAAAATAGGGTCAAAATTCGTACGTGTAACTTGCAGGGGTTTTTTGGCTAAGTCCACACACAAATCTTTTTTACGCACACACAAATCTTTTTTACACATACAAATCTTTTTTACGCACACACAAATCTTTTTTACACATACAAATCTTTTTTACGCACACACAAATCTTTTTTACACATACAAATCTTTTTTACGCACACACAAATCTTTTTTACACATACAAATCTTTTTTACACACACACAAATTCTTTTTACACATACAAATCCTGATTTACAAGTACAAAACTGATTTACAAGTACAAAATATTTATGACCACATTTTGAGCCCATAGTGGAGGCCAGCAGGTGGATGAGGGAAAGGGGAGGCAGGAGGAGGAGAGACCCGAGGCGAGTGTCAGGTGAACTGAACTTCAGGTAAGAAGTTATGACCTGCAGTCTATCTGGGTCAGATATAAACCAAGTTTAGGTGGAGTTTATTTTCGTTATGCTGACTTTTTTGTACTGGGTACTAGCTAGCATGACGGAGCTTCTATACAGCTGGGTGGGTGCTATGATGTTACTGATGTTGAACTTCATTTTGTTCATAAGGTTAATTATTAGAGTTGCCAACCGTCCCCTAAAAAACCGGAATCGTCTCGTATTCAGAGAAAATATTACGCGTTTCGTACTGAGGTGAAAAGGAACGCAGTTTGTCCCGTACTTCAACTACAATGAAAAAGACACAAAGCTGGATTTATTCTGTGTCTTTGCTGCACAGCTGCCTCTTCTTCTCTCATTCTCTCCCCGCCCTCTCCTGTTTCTACTTCAATCATGAAACTGATCAATGATCAGCTGATCGGCTTTTCTGTCGCAAGTCCCGTCTATCTTGTTTGTTTATCGCCCACTTTGCGCCAGAAAGAAGAAACCAGCGAAGGTGGTTTCTTCTAAACAGCAGCACGTTTAAGCTTGATCAGCTGTTGTTAGAATTTATTTAATATTACCTTCTAGTATCAGCTGATGTTTGCTGGAGCCACAGCCGTAAAAGCTGCTGGTCATGATATCGGTTTGGTTATCTGGTGAGAGGGAAACATGAAGATGAAACCAGGAGATGTCCTTACTGAATCATCAGAGCTGAACAGGTGATGGAGAAACAGGTTTACCTTTTAGGTGACATGAATGAGTTGAAGGGAAGTTATGAACTGTTTCTGAGAGACAAATAACACCAGGATCCTTTTCTAAGTAGCTGACAGCTGGTAACTGTGCAGGGGCGGGTCTAGCAAAGTTTTGCCAGGGGGACCAGGTAGGGCATTAACAGGGAGAGGGGGGGCACAAAGAAGTACTTTTCTTTCTTATTCTCATTTAAAATATCTAGCTTTTAAAAAATAATTATCTGAATCTTACAACAAACGATTGATAGATTGATGCATATATACCATCAAAACAGTGTACATCACTGTCACAACAGCATTTGTTTTCATTCAAAGGCTTTATGATTTTTCCTATAATGGTGGAAAAACGCCCGGGCCGATTTTTTGTCCCAGTCCAGCCCTGTATGCAGCTCATCTGCAGTCTGGTGTTACCTACATTTTCCTATTCGGAAGGCAGAATTTCCGAGTTCTGAGTACAATCGAAAGCACCACGACTGCAGTTTTTGTGTTGGATGTAAAAAGCGCACATGACGCTGTGACATAAGCTAGAATCATGGCGGCGGTCAATGACGGTCCAGGCGTGGGATTTCTCTCGTGTAAATATGTACATAATTTTTTCCTTTCTATTGGTAGGTGGCACAGTGCACTTGTGGCATGTAAGCAAGCTAGAAGACTGGCAATCTTGCTGGGTATCCAGTTATGGAAGCAACACATTAACAAAAGAATTCTAAGTAAAACCAAAGTTACTTTCCCTAGTAACTAGTTACTTTGAATGTAACGAGTAACTTGAAGTAACTGAGTTACTTTTGATAGAATTAACTAGTAATGTAACTAAGTTACTAATTTAAAGTAACTTATCCAACACTGTTTGTCAGTGAAGGTGAAAGTAATGCCTTTTCTACTGAATCTTTAGCCACAGCTGTGCCAGCACTGAATGCTGGTTAAAATGGATTTCTCAGGAACTTACCGTCACCGAGGAACAGGATGATGTTCTTGGCCTGGTGCTCCCGAGGACGTAGTCTGAGCGCAGCATCCAGCGTCACCCTCGCTTGTGCATCCCAATATGCCGGCTCTTTCTCAATCTCATACAGGGCTGCTCCATAGAAACATGCATGGAGAAAAAATGAATGAGATGTAGATGCAGCCTTGGATATGAGTAGATCTCAAAGATTTACAGGTAAAGAAGCAGGCATGCGTGTGGGGCTGACTGTTTAGGGTTTGTGCGTGGGGGGTTTCCATGTGCAGAACTTCATAAGAATTCATGTGTGTGCGTGTGAGCACACATTTTTCTCTCTTTAAGGTTAATGCCCTGACATATGCACATGTACTTTACCTTGGTTCAGACAAGAAAAACAGGTTTCTTAAAAGGTGTCAAAGTGATAAAAACAGCCTTGAAGGCACTTTGATATCTATCCATTCATGCTCACGGAGAAGCTCTAGGGGGAAAAACAAAGCTAAAAAAGAAAATTCCTTTGGCCACACACCAAAACAAGGAAAGACAAACAGTCCATCCCAAAGTTTACATAAACAAGTAGACACGGACAAAAATACACTGACACCAGCTTATGTTCATCTTCAGCCACTGGCACCGACACACCTGCATTTTCAAAAGCAGTCTGTCTTTACTCACATACCCAGTCCCAGTTTGAGGTTACCTGCTCGAGTCTGTGTGTCCATTTTCCTCCCCACAAAGTGCCACTAATATCCCAGCCTCAGGCAGCAATAATAACTCTGACGTCTCCTCACCTTGGCTGTCCATAGCGGCCCGGCTGGCAGCCATCAGGATGGGGCCCAGCAGGATAACCAGGAGACTGGGGACCCTGTAATGTGGTGTCAGCATCTCTGTTCCACACGACCTGGAAGCTGGAGAAATTGACACAGCCGGCTTTCAGTGCAGACGTAAAGGCAGAGGAGGCACAGGCAGAGAGTGTGGCTGCCGAGACCTCCGGCCCTGCCTTTATAAAGCCCCGCTGGGTGTGTGTAGTAAGGAAGGGCCCAAGCCAGCTCATAGGCTTAGAGCCACAAAAGAGGGAAGAGTGAGTGTGAGAGAAGGAGGAAGAGCAAGGGAGAGAGACAGAAAAAGAGGACCGCACAGGAGCTGCGCAGCATCATAGAATAATTCTTGAAAATGCACAAACCCCATTTTATTGTTTTTTATTTTTATGATTTTAAATGTTACACCTTATTTTCCTCCCTTCTGCAGTACCTTTCCCTGACTCCCCTGTTTTGTGTGTGATTGTGATAGAGATCTCAATTATTCTTTGATGTGGTATGTGCCTTCTGGGTCTTTTTAAGCTGCAGTCCCTTTAACAGAAGGAAAAAAAACCCAAAAAACTATCAATTTATGCTGGCATCCATCATTTTACAAATCATAACTGTGTCTCTTTCAATTTCGTCCCCCCCACCAATCTCTTGGACAAACACTCAAAAAAGAATGAAAGGGAACAAAGTCCAGCTTAGTCTTGAGAACATCATAATTGAGTCTTGATGTGCTCTGTTTTTTATGTCAGGAAACCGGTCACATTTCCATTTCCCTCCCCTGAATTTTTGCATTAAAAGACCCCAATATTTTCCCTCTCTTGCTAAGTCAACTTGGCCCGTTTTTCTGCGGCAAATGAAGCAGGGTTAGCATTTTTCTTCTGTGAGGTAGTGGAGCCCGCCTGCAGAATGAAAATGTCTCCTCTCTTCTATGCAAACACAACAGTTAATGTGTGAAATGAGGTGAGCTGGGCCAACTTTGTTCCGCACGGCCAGAAGCATCAAATTCCCGGTGAACAGCTCCCGCCTTTTTGAACGCAGTGTTGTTACAATTCTTCTAGAAGATCACTGCTTTCTGCCAACCGCTCATGCGTTGCCAACATTGGTTTGCAGTTAGTCACATGTGCCTAATCAAGACTGCAATAAAATCATAAAAGCAATCTGGGTAGAGAGGCCTCACATGATGTAGCCCACACCACATGAACTGGAAATACCAGTGGCATGTGCAAGAGCAGGAAAACTTGTGTGAGCATGTCTGAGTATTCATTTGTTATGGGTTTGCCCCAGAGAGAAAGTCTAGCTGGGAAAGTCAAATTAGTGTAAACACCTGGTAGCTGCTTAGGACTCAGCATGGATCATCCATGTATCAAGTGGTACTTTAGCCTCTTTGGGAAACAGAGAAAAGCACAACAAAAACAACTCACTTCTGCAAGAGAATAATTTCTTTGACATGCAACATTGTGAGCCGTCTTATTTCAATGTTGCATGGAGTATATCTGCACTATTCGCTACCTTTAAGGGTAGGAAGTTTGACATGTTTCATTTAACCCAAGTAAAATAGTCACAGGAACTTAACTTGCCTTCTGCTGAAGAGTGAGTGTACACGTATGTGATATTTATAGTATAGCAGATGGTGACTTGTGCACACATTGAGATCATGTATCAGCGGAAACTGTGCAGCAGGGTGGCCTTCCTCCATTGTGTGGTCTGTTTAAACAGACCTTCTATCCTTTCTGTACAAGGAAAACAAATGTCCGCAAATCTAAAAAGAATCCGTCTTCTGAATAATAATTTCTGTTTGTCGCTGAAACAGTAGTATTGTTTATTTTGAATTTATAATGACTATGAAGAGCTCTCATATCTTTCTAATGGTGAGTATATCTTAATTTAGAATTTCATGTAACACTGTAGTTTTTTTTTTTTAGACGTATAGAAAACCTGCAGTTTCATGCATACCTCTTCACACACACAGCTCTTTAATTTCAGCATCTGGATCCTGGGTCAGATTCCCCTGAAACGTTCCTTTCCTCTGCTTTGAACACGCTGGGGTCTTTTAATGTATAGATTGCGTAAATTACAGTGATTACCTAGACTCTGCCACTCAAGGAAAGGTGGGGAGGGTGGGGGGGGGTGCATGTTCGGGTTCAGGTTGTTGAGGCAAGGATGTATGTGTGGGTGGTGCCAGACCACCAAACCGCAGTTTTAAAAGAAAGAGCCCAATTGTTCCCCCTGACTTTTAAAAGACAGCGTTTAAAAGACCATTTTCAAGATGACATAGTGATAGAGGAAAAACAGCCTGGGCCAAGGATATTGATGGTGAAAGCTGCAGATGCTTGAGAGGGCATCTTTAAAAAACAGGACATTTAATAGGAAAAGATGGAAAAGACAGACTGGCTGCCAGATCAGATCTTAAAGAGGACAAAAACAGAGACAGCACTGCGGGAGCAATTAAACTAAGTCTGCAATGATACTTGTGATCTATTTTGGCCGTGTCACAAATATGACCCCCCCCCCCCTTTTTTTTTCTTTCTTTCTTTACTCTGAGCACATACTCATAGAGTGACATCCATGAAACAGATGAAGAAGAGATCTGGATCAATTTAAGAAGGGAACATAAATGATGTAGGCCATATTTATGAGCAGGGCTGGTGACTGAGATCCTATGTCAGAATAGTTGGAAGGCTGGCCATAAAATGTTTTATTGCTGGCATGCAACTGAATTGGAAATTGGGAGTGGAGGGAGCAATGAGAGGTGAAGTCCCCCGAGACCCAGGTCCAGGCTTAAGACGGCCACTTGCATCAGCTATGGCAAGAGGGTGCTACTTCAACAAGAAACACTCTGACAGCTTTGAGAAGTAGCTCCACTTATGCTCATAAAAGGAATATGGTGCTTATCCTAATTAGACTGTAGAGTGTGTACATGTGTGTGTTTGTTCATATGTTGAACGAGTAAATTAAAGAGGCTGCTTTAGCAAGAAGGAGTGAACATCTGAAACATGCGAGTACGAGAGACTGAAAAAAAAGTGTATGTTTGCATGTGCGTGGCACTCTGTGATGTCAGACCAAAGAAGTCATAACATAGAAAAACAGTTAATTACTTTAAATCTATTCCCAGGTGTATAGCACCACTTTAACTGCATGCACTGAAAACTGTATTGCACGATGTCATAGAAATAATGCTTTCATGGGCGCGTGGTGACCACATCAAAAATGTCCTAATGATCGTTGGTGTGCTAACCTTTGCTCTGCTTCTGGCTCCCTTAGCAACATCACAAACACACACACACACACACCTACACACACACACACACACACACACACACACACACAAAACCGACTTACCTGTGCAGCAACATCTATGGAGAAGAAGTATGATTAGAAACAGTATCATTTTGACTCAAAGCCTCAAAAACGTCTTCAACACCCCCACTCCCCAGTTTTCTCCACTTACTTCTTCTTGCTGCTCCACTTCCTCGACCTTTGCCTCTTTCACTTTCTCTAAACACCAGGTGATTACAGTCTGCCTCTTATACTGCCTTCTGTAACAGTGGCTGATTAACTTTCTTTCTCACTGCCGGCATATCCAAAGACATAATAAATAACCGATGCAAAAATGAAAAGCTATTTCCCTTCCAGCACTACCATGTTGCAGCCTTGGCTTGAATCTTTTGTATGAGGCAGATGCGGAGTGGGATAAGGAAACACACTTGTTTGGACAAACACACATAAATGCACCAGCAGCAGCAGCACTCACCTTCTTACCAGTTTACGTCAGAAACATCCATCAAATCAGAGAGCCGGGCCTGTTTTCCCTCCCTGCGCTGCCCATCTTTTCTGTCTACAATGGACTGAATCAAAGTCTTTTTCTCTCTTTGTGTCCTCTGTGGACACATGACTGTCAGCAACTCACATAGGTTCAGGCTTTGTAGTTGGCTGTGAGGAAGAGCCTGAGTTGGTTTCAAAGGAGTCAAACTGGGACAAAAGGTTTAAAGAATAGACTCGAATAAACAAGCGTGAGGATGCTGTATGTTACAAAGACACGAATATGTGCTAATGAGAGGTATATTTGATTGAAAACAGGCAGTATCGGGGAGCGCAGACAGCGTGGAAACCCAGAGAGAAACATTTGTATTCAGGATTGTTGAGCAGGTCTGAGGGGAGAGAAGATGAGTTCTAATCAACACGACTGTGGTGTAGGCTACCTGCCTCACATTCCTTGCCTCCCACTCAACTAAGCACTCTGCTTACCCTAGATCCACTCCACATCAAAGAGCCCTCATTACAGAAGCGATCACACTTGCAGGGAAAGAGTCAGGGTGCGAGAGCAAGAGAGCACGGAGGGAGGGAGGGGAGGGAGGACAGGAGGGCCAAGGAAGAGCAACAACGCTCAGAAGAAGCAGAAGTATCATACAAAATAAAAAATCAATTCCAGCTGCGTTTTTCTTCAGCTGGCAAGACCTTGGAAAAACACAACAAACAGCTGCTGAGAACAATGTGCAAAAAAAACAAAACAGCTTGAAAAATCTTATTCAAGCATAAAAGAAAGTACGTGAAGGCCAAGAAGATTAATTTTAATAAATCCAGAGTCCAGTCAGCGCAGTCAAATAGCATAAATTCAAAGTCAAGCTCCAGCTCCTCTTGGCTTTTGTTTTTCCTTTTGAAAGTGGGCCAGAGAGAGTTCCCCTTTCCCCCCACGGCCACCCAGGCATGATGCTTGTACTTGTGGGAGAACATTGTGTCAGTCGGTTAGGTCAGGCGACTCCACGACTGGCGCTTGAGGTCAGACGTAGGTTTATTTTTCTAGGCAGGCCCCTGCCAAAAAACATCCTCTGCAGTATCCTCAATATTCTCCAGGTGCTCACCAGACAGGGAATGTCAGCAGCACCGGAGGCGACTGCTTCTTTCGTTCAGCTTGTAAAGAGCCACTCATTTCTGTTTTACAAATTGACCATTTCGGTTGCAAGCTCACGCGTGGATTAGCAATACAGAAATATGTCGCTGACATTTCTTTTCAGGGCTCACTCGACCATCCAGGGGACTTCATGCACTGTGGATACATTTAAAACCCTTTAAAGCAACCCTCAGAGTTTCAACCTCTGTCATTTATTTGACCTATGGAAGCAATTCAGGAAGTGTAAACTTTCACCCAGAATAAAATGTTGCAGAGGCTACACAAAAATTCAAAAAATATCAAAAAAACGTATCATTCTGTCCGATCCTTTTAGCACCACTAACATGCTAAAGTCTGCAGTTATTAAACAGAAAAAAGCTGCTGTTATGTATTGTAGATGGAAAGAGAATAAGCATCTTGCTAAAGCACTCTTCACAACCCTCAGCCTTAGGAGGAAAAAAACTGCTCATACTTAAACATTCAGCTGCCCCCAGCCCAATTTCCAGATTCTGGTTGGGGGGAGGAGGGGGGCTCAAAGAGTCACCACAGTACTTTGTGTAAGGCCACAGTTTGAAGCTCAGTCTTTGCCTTGTTTTGGTGCCACAAAGTCGTGAATAATGAATCTGAACGCACGCAAAAGCTGGCAAACGAGTCCAAGTGTGAGCGTCCCAGCAGAGGACAAATTGTTTCAGTGTTTTGTTTTGAGCTGCGCTCATAAACTTACGACACATTGCCAAAAGTTTTTTAACGACTTCATAATGGTGCGTGCATAAAGGCCCATTATTCATCTAATTTGGAGAATTTCATAAAGAGATGGCAACGTAACCCTTCTATTTTCTGCACATTAACCTGTTGCACTTTATTATTATTATTATTTTAGTTCAAAGTGGTTTGTGTGCGTTTGGGTATTTCTTTTTTTGTGTCGTTATAATTTTTGGAAACATATTGCATGCACTGCCACTCTTAGATATGCTTAAAGAAAATACCCGCAAATTATCAAATTATATGACATGTTTTCTTTTTAATTGCCATTTTTATTTAATCTTTATTTAAAAGTTATAAAGTGATAATAATTTGTTTCCTTAGGGAAAAAACTTATTATTTTACAGCTTTTTACTTTTACTGCATGAAGATGGGCTTGTTTATGACAGAAGACTGAGCAAAAATCGATGATGAGCTGAAACATAACAACCCTTTATATTTGGAACACAGATGCTAAAGAACGTGTAAAATGGAATAATAATAATAAATGGATGAGATCAGTCATTGATTTTAACTGGAATAGTTTTATCATCCTCAATGAAATGGTACGAAGGACGTGGAATAATCATAACTGTCTTATATAAAAATGAATCATACAGTAAATTTATATCCAACAGAGGAGTCCCTCATCCTTGACTTTATGATTTCTTCCAGTGTCTCAGACAAGCAATTATAGTATCAGTTTTTTAGAAGTGAATACATCTTTGACAATTTTCTCTTCATCATAGAGTAAAATCCTTTGACCCTCGTACTTATGTATTGGGTCTTTTATTTGTTTAGTTATCTGTGTTCTCAGCATCACTTTCCATTCAAGCAGACTGTGAGAGTCATTTTGTCTTTTCCACTAATTAAATTCTTTGCATCTTCCAGTGGCTGAAAAAGTCAGTTTACTGTAAAGTTTCTCCACAGATTTGATCTCAAATAGCCTTTGTTTTAAATCTCTCACTTGAGGCAATAAACCAAAAGAGATAAAACCTGTTCCTTTGAAGTGTGTGTTAGCCTCGTTAAATAACTGATGCTTCTTAACAGCAAACCTTGAAAAGAATCACCGAGGTTTGCTACAAAAGCTCAGATAAAGACTATCCTTAGAGTGAATATTCTACTGCTGTTAGGACCATTTTTCACATCATTTTTAACATGCTTCAAACATTTTTAAAGGCACAGCTCTCATGAGCCATGGTTGTCCTTTTTATTTTTTTTATTTTTTTTTAACATCTATACCAATAACATGAGGAGAAAAGTGAGTCAACCAAAACGAAAACTGGTCTGAGAAATAAAGAGCTTTGTGTTATTTCTGTTTGACCACAAGATGGTGTCACTCCTTCCACTTTCCCCAGCCGATTGCAAGCTATTTCTCCTTCATTTGAAACAATTATCATGGTCAGTCATTGTTTGTGTTCTCGTGAATCAGTCTTGAGTGGGTTGTGATGTATATTTTGCTTCCCTTCCTTTTATAAGAACCCTTATTTAGCCAGGAACTCCTATTAAGATCAGATCATTTTCACAAGGGAGAGTTGGCCAAGCAAGGCAGCCAAAAATATTAAAGATACAACAAGCTCAGCATAAAATATAAGATTTCCTATTTTCCTATTTAGTCTAAATACACAAATTGTTCAATCCTTTCAGGTTCTCATTAAAAACTTCAGGCTTGCCTACACTCTCAGAATAACCATTTGGCAAGATGGTAAAAATACCTTTGGATGAATGTATTTTTCCCACAAATACAGGAGTATGATGTTTGAATACCTGAATAGGCTCTGGCCTTCCTTATATCTGTGATCAGAAGTTTACAGTCATCAGAGGCTTGAACATCATGGTAATTTAGGGCTTTTAATAAATTCTTTGAACTGTTCTTTGTCCAGGGTGCATCTTTAATGACTTTAAAGAAGAAAATGTATGTGCAGAAATTCACAAATGTAAATTTATTTTGGCATCTTTCTAATCTACAGTATACATACAGCATACAGGCTAAACTATATATAGCCTCAATTAAATCTTATAATAAGTGATGCTGGATGTTCTATGATGTTTTTTTATCTTGACATTTATCTTATCTTGACCAGCTAACTTCTTGTTAGTTGGTACAAGTTATTTGACTGTGTCTATTAGTCCACAGTGCTGGAAGGTATGTTTGGAGGAGTAAAGGCGAGGCTTTCAAACCTAAGAACACTGTACCAGTTGTCAAGCAGATTAACATTAAGCCTCTGGAATGGCTCAACCTCAACCCTATTGAAAATTTCTGGACAACACTTAAACGTTGGGTCTCTGCCAGGAAAACAATCAATTTAAATGAACTCTACCAATTCTTCCAGGAAAAGTGGTCAAATATCCAGTCAGAATTATGAAAGTGGCGTGTGGATAGTCTTTGGGGCCTTTTAGTTTGAGAATATGCTTCACTTCTGATTCAATAGTCTTCTCCATTTCTAAAACAAAAGGCAGAGAGTCCTGGGTTACATACCTGGGACTCTACATCTTTTGTTTTAGAACAAAGAAGACTCTTGGATGAGAGGTGAAATGTCTTCACAAACCTAAAGAAGTCCAGTTGCCTTCTTTTTTCAATCTCCTAAGACTTAACAGATTAGAAAAAGTGCTTGTGTGAATGGGTGTGAGTGGGTGAATGAATTAGTTGTATAAAGCGCTTTGAGTGCAGGATAGAGTAGAAAAGCGCTATATAAGAACCAGTCCATTTACCATTTACCATTTACTACCATGAACTGGATGACTGAGAACCTATGCAGACAAGCTTGTTGATGGCTATCGAAAATGTCTAGTCAAAGGTAACTTGCTAAGAGATATGAAATCAAATAATAGTAGGAGCGTATGCATATTTTACCCCTGTGTGTATACTTTCAATCCTTTTTTTTTTTTTCCCACCTGTCCCGTTTGGTTCTTTTGCCATCAGAATTACTGTCTAAAGGACAAGAAAGATGCCCAACGGATTTACTTTACCAAATGGACCTTGCCGTATTGGTCTGTTTGATTGACCTTTGTTTTTATTGTTTATTTTATTTTATTTTCACTTGCTACACACGGGACAGACATGACTGGGGGAAAGAAAAGGGAGAAAGAGAGGTAGGGGAAGAAAAACAGTGGGGAAGAGGAACGGTGATAAAGGGCAAAAAACAAAAACAAACAGACAAAAAATACATATATCAATCACCTGGATCACCTGTTGAGAAAGAAAAAAGAGAAAACAAGCAAAAAAAGAGAGCAATATAATAAACAACATCATCGCGATGATCTATGTGAATATAACAGTAAATACTAAATATGGAATATTATTGTGCAGCACGTAAGATCGACAGCGCACAGTGTGCTTTGAGGTAGGAGCCAAAAAGGGTGTAGTTTGTGTGTGTGAGCACCCGTGTGTACACCTGTGAGCTTGAGCGCGCTTGTATTTAAAAGGTTCCTTCATGTAATGATCTGCTAGAGGGTGTGGGGAGCCATAGCCCCGTCCTCCAGGGCATGAAGCAGGTATGGAGGAGATCAAGACTCCAGACAAGCGTACTCTATACCCCAGGTCTAGGTACCCTTGCCCCTAGAGGGAGAAACTGCACCCAGACCCAGGTAGTGTTACCCTCTTCCCTGGGGTGGAGAGAAGCAGACCTCCCCGACTCTGCAGCAGCAGGGAGGCCCCACATTCCAGACCCCAATCGGACAGCCAACTCCTCCTCCCGGCCCCCCCGCCCCAACAGGCAACAGAGAACGGGGGGGTGTGAAGACTCCAAACCTCCCTCCGCCCGCTCATATGTAGTGTTGATGCATGTGTGTTCTAAGGTGCATTTAAAACCCAGGAGGGCATGGAGCTACCTGCCAGAGAGCAGCAGGTAAGCGCATAGCCCCTCCCAGTATACTTTCAATCTTATGTGTAATAGAGAAAACACATTCATCCCCATGGTGATTGTGTGTAAACTTTGTAAACTTTTGACCACAAGTGTAATCTTGTTTCCCCAAAAAGAATTTTATCATTATGATAAATATTTTATCATTGCAAAACATTTTCCAGTTTTAGTAGGAGAACTAGAGTACTACACACCGACAGTATATTGTGTTTTTCAGTGTAGAATTTCCTCGCCCTCCTCATCTTGCCTCAGTACTTGTTAAATTTGGTTCCTGGATAAAAGGATTTAAAAGTCTTTCCAACAGGTTAATGTACATATTCAGCTCTCAATATTGCCTATTGTATACATTTAGTGCTTATTTGTTAATGGTATACTTCAAAGTATACCCCCTCCCCAACACACACACACACCAAAGAAGCTGTTTCTATGTATTCTATGTATGTATTTGCTAATTCGATCTGATATGTAATCAACATTTAAAGGACCGTGGAATTTTTTAGCCACAGCCCAACTGAAAATAGTGTGAAGTTAAATGGGGCAAATTCATTTCCAGCTTTCCTGTACTCATTTTGGAAATCCTTCACTGCCTTTTGTTTTATTGGCTCTCTTTCATCTGCGGTTTTCATTTGTGTTGTTGTTGGAAACCTGTGCCTATAGAAGCTAAATCCGGGTGGTCAGAAATGCTAAATACTAACTAATTTGAGGTTGAAAATTACATAATAAGAAGTTGTTTTTAGAAGTCACTAGAATCTGTTTTATTTCCTTTAGTTTATGATTAAGCTGATTTGACTTGGGTCATGCAGTTCATGGATCATAATTTCTGCTAGTTGTTACTGTAAGTAACAGCAGTTTCAGGTTGGGGGCTCATTTCACAGTATTTTTTAGCATTTATAATTTTATTTTAGTTATATTATTTGCTTTAAATATCTTGCTTTTGTCTATATTTTCTCTGGAACCACGTGTGCGTGTGTATTTTTTTTTAAATTTCCTGCAAGACCATAATAAAAAACTACTAATAATAAAAATGAGGTGCAAAAGTTCTTTGACCGTGTTGAACTTCAGAGCTGTGAGGCATCATATGTGTAGTTGGAAAGAACATCATTTCGATAGTAAACAAGGTAAATCACATAATTAAAACTAGCCCACGCTAAAGCATGTGGCATCATCAAAAGATCAGGACTGAGATTGTTTTCGTGTATGTGCGTCCGCACATTTGTGTCACAGCCACAGACATGATGATGAGAGCATGTCTGGGGGCCATGCATCTGTCAACATTTTCCATCTGCCAGTCCGACTCTAGCTGCCTGCAATTAACCCCTTACAAAAACCACAGCTGACTTTACTGGCAAAGCAGTCATGCATGGTACAAATATTTCAGGGTTTTTTTCTTATAGCGTCACCAGGGTCTGACAATGGCAGATTATTCATAGCTTATATAAGTGTAAACATTGAAGACAATAGAACATTATATTTAGATTATTCACTTTTCTATATTTTTTTAAATTTATTTTTTTCTTGTTTTTTTTCCACAATAAATCCTTGTGAAAATATGTCACACAGTCTGCTGCTCCTTTCCGTCGGGCGGCGATAATTCGCCACTAGTTTGGTTTTCCTGCCGTCAGTAGGAAAAAAAAATACACGAACAAAAGCAGGGGGAACGCGGTAGTTTCTAGAACAAGTGTTTCCTGTCGACGGTATTTGGTGTGAGGACGCTGTTGGCTGATTCGCGCTATAACAACAATAAGTTTTGCTGTTTGGGGGCTTTATTGTGGACACAGTGATGGCTGTACCAGGTGGGAATTATATTTTAAATGTGTAACTTACTTAACTTCACAGTTTCTGTTGTATTATTCATGTAGTTTTCGCTGGAATGGTAAGAGCTGACAGGATAACTAACGCATTGGTAACACAAAGTGGGGCTTACGTTTACGTTAGCTTAACGTATTTTAAGAACACAGACCCTTTGAAGTGAAGTCTGTGCAATGACTAACCCAGCGAGAAACTTGGCTACGTTTAGCACAGGGGGTTACATTACGGTTGATGTACAGAATAGCGTAAAGCACAGTAGTTGTAAATGTCCAGATACTCCATATAAACAGTCATGAATTCGATTTTAGTACTTTTTGTTAGGATTAACTCTTGTAAGTAGCATTAGGCTTATCTCCTTTTTGGTTGAGTAGAGAGAGTAAAATAATAATAATAGTAATAATAATAATAATAATAATAATAGCAATATATCACACAACATATACACTCAATTAGTCACTTTAGTAGATACATCTGTTACCCTTGTTGCCTTTTAAAGTAAATAATCAATCAGCTAATCACGTAGCAATAACCGTAGCATTTAGTCAGGTCGACATGGTTAAGGTGAGCTGCTGAAATTCAAACCGAAGATCAGAATGAGGGGAAAGGTGAATTTGAGTCTGCTGTGGTTGTTAGTGTCAGATGAGCTGGTCAAAGTATTTAAACTCAGTAAACTCACACTAAACAATCTATGGGGTTTTGAATGGACTGAAAAAGAGATCATATCCAGTGAGTGGCAGTTCTGTGAGCAAAAATGCCTTATTAATGCCAGAGGTTAGAGAAGAATGGCCAGATGGTCTGGAGCTGATGGGAAAGCAACAGCTATTCAATCAAGGTATGCAGGAGAGCATCTGTGAACGCACATGTGAACATACATGTTGAACCTTGACGGAGATGAGCCCACAGCAGCAGAAGACCACACAGGTGAAAACTGGACAATAGCTGATTTGAAAAAAAATGTTGCCTGGTCTGATGTCACTTCAGCTGTCAGATGGTAGGATCAAAATTTGGCATAATCAACTTAAAAACATGGATCCATACTGCCATGTATTAACAGTGCAGACTGCTTATGGTAGTGTCATGGTGTGGGCGATATTTCTTTGGTACACTTTGGGCCCCTTTGTAATGAAACAGCCTACCTGAATATCATTTCTAACCATATCCACCCCTTGATGACCACAGTGTGCCTGCCTCCTGATTGCTGCTTCCACCAGGAGAATGCACTACAACACTCAAATCATCTCAACCTAGTCTCTTGAAGATGAAAATGAGTTGACTGTTTTCAGATGGCCTCCATAGTCAGCTGATCTCAATCCAGTAGGGTACCATAGGGAGATTCACAGCACAAATGTTCAGCCGACAAGTCTGCAATAACTGTGTGATGCTATCATGTCGATCTGGACCAAAACCGCTGAGGAATGTTTGCAGCACCTCGTTGAAGCTTTGCCATACAGAATTAAGACAGGTCTGAAGGCACAACGCAGTCCAGCCCTGCACTACTAAAGTGTACTTAATAAAGTAGCTGTGAGTGTATACCTACTGTATGTTTTGGGTGCTTAAAAAGCATAGTAGTGGGTCATTCTTTATCACCCTTTCACCACCTTATATAGAGCTCAACCAGTATGTTCATTTTATAAAGGCATATGTATTTAATTAGAAGTTTACATAGTAATGTGAATTTGAATGCATACTTGCATGAAAATCATTAAAAAGCTCTTAACAATCTTACAGGACCTAATAAGGACAACATCAGAGCTGGGTGCAAGAAATGCGGCTATC
The DNA here is from genome assembly GCF_036321145.2 of Pelmatolapia mariae. Lineage (NCBI taxonomy): Eukaryota > Metazoa > Chordata > Actinopteri > Cichliformes > Cichlidae > Pelmatolapia > Pelmatolapia mariae. Next base: position 36,281,372 of record NC_086240.1, read on the forward strand.
GTAAGTAAAACTAACCAACACGTTTTATTACAAGCTTCAGAGATGTGTGGATCTTATACTGTTATACTTGTACCCCCCATATTTACTCAGTGAAAATAGACTTTATAGAGTTAGGACGGAGTCTGTTTTATGGTGCCTCTTACCCAGCCTTTGAGCCAGATTTATTTTGGAAATAAATTGTAATTATGTTATTTAATATTTTTTTGACTTATTCACATTTCCTCTTACGAGTTTCAAGGTTGAGGTTCAGAGATGTTAATAAAAAGTGCCGTCACCGCTCTTTACCGCTCTCTCTGACTTTCATCTTTCAGCGGGCCATTTAACATTTGAGTGCCGAAATTTTGTTAAAGTGGACCCTCATAAGGACATTGTTCTGGATGTGAGCAGTACTAGCAGCGAGGAGAGTGAAGATGATGAACCTCAGGTTCAACGCAGCGAGAAGCGAAGCGGCCAGCATCGAAAAGGTCAGAATTGATGCACCTGCCCTTGTTTTCTGTAAGCTTTTAAAATATGCATTCATTTACTGCAAGGCAATTTGCAATAAATACAGCAGTTTTACATAATTCAGCATCCAATCAACATCAATACAAGCTGGAGCCTGAGTAAAATCAAAAGTGTGGATTTTTGCAATTGGACAGCAGTTATTCTATTAGCTCTTTATTTGTATTTATTTATTTTTCATGAGGCCTCTTAGTTATGAGATTAAAGGTGCTGTTTTTGCATGGTAGGTTCCCATGACAGCGATGATGATAGAAAAAGAAGACGAAAACGGAAGAAGAGCAAAGACAGAAAGTCAAGAAAGAGGTAACCTAAATATTTTTCTGATGTCCCAATCTACTTGTTTGCACATGTTTAATATTCATATTATATGAGTTGTTGTATTAAGATAGTGCTATGACAGTGTTGTAACACATTTGTACTCCACTGCTGTCATCCTTGTATTTATTGTGCCTGAGTATTTACTTGCACTACTTGCATAAGTCAGACTCGGTATATATTTATTACCTTTGAAGTTTATGTGCCTGCTTTTCTGAAATGAAAGTGTGTTTAACTTCATAGATAAACTGAGTTGTTTGATTTGTTTTTGTCTTTTAATACTTTTCTTATTTACTTAGATCTGATTCATCATCGAGCGATGAGGAGGAGGTTTCAAAAAAGAAAAAGAAGTGCAGCAGGTCGCGCTCTTCCTCTGATGAGGAGCTTAGGAAGAAGAAAAAGAAACTAAAAAGCCAAAAGAAGAAAAGCAAAAAGAACAAAAAAGAGCACGGGAAGCATCACAAAAAAAGACAGAAGAAAAGGAAACACGAGTCTTCTTCCTCTTCCAGCTCAAGTGACTCCTCAGAAAGTGACTGAACCAAGTAACTTTGCAGCTTTTGGATGTCCAACATATTTATTCTGCAGCCCACAAAAAGTAGTATTTAGTGGCAGTCATAAATAAGGCACCTCATCTTGTTGTATATAGGTGTTTCATTAGCGAGACGAGGAATTAAAATGTGAATTTGTGTTCTGTGGTGCCACCCAATGGCACCTTATGCAAATTTAACAAACCTCACCCACGTTTTTTTGACGTGTTCAGGAAAACATGCACAAAACCAAGGATCATCCCCTGCTGTAGTTTCTTTGTTTTTTCAGGCTTTATGCAATGTCACAAGTGTAATTTGTGTTGTTTAAATGTATAGCTGTAGTCAGAAATCGTTACAGTAATGGAAGCTTTTAAGTCCAATCAAGAAACTTCAAGTAGAGTTGCTTTACAATAATTTTACTGTCTTACTGTAATGTGATTGTCAGATTTGTTTTACTCATCCACATCTTATTGAAAACCATCTGTATTTTAGAAGAGTTCATTCCAAACCATCACAAATATCAATTTTGCATACTTTACCCTTCCTATTGGATAGAGCTTCATTTCGTATTCACCATTTACTTCTTCTGTTGTAATAAAATTTTATATTCGTATCAGTTTATGTGGAACTGTTTCCTGTTTTTGAAAAATGTCTTCTTTCGATATAACATGATTATGATGCTCACAAGAGATACAAGCCTGTTGCAGCTTGATTTAATTTTTTTAAATCAAAAACGAAGAGGGTACAGTACAGTCTTGTGGCAGGTAGAGGGCAGCAACATGCCTAAAATGTGAAATAAGCCAGCTGAATTGCCAAAGCAGGGACGGTGATCAGTAATCTTTAAGATGTAAACTTTGACGCTGATATTTTGTTCTTAGTTTGGCAGGCTGCTTAATATCAAAATGTGAGAATTTTTTCAGGAATAATTGTGAGTAATAAAACAAAAAATGCAAATGGATAAAAGGAAATTATATGAAACGAAGGTGACAAGTGACTTCTTCAATCTGACAAACAAGCATAGAGGGTTAAACAGATTATGCTTCATAGTTGTGTTTTGAAATTTCAGAAAGTGAACTGAATCACCTCAAGTTACTGGCATCGTGTCTTCTGATGGTATCAAGTGGAGCCAGGCAAAAAGACTTGCTGACTCTTGCTTGATTTGCCAAATAATCCTGAAGTAGCTGAGTAACAACACTCCTTGGCAGGGCTCCTCAGTGCAACAGGCACCCGTGTCAGTCTCGCTCTGATGCAGTAAATGTTTAGAACAGGGGTGTCAAACTCAGTTTACGTCGTGGGCCACATGCAGCCACCTTTGATCTCAAGTTTAAGTAAACATTTAATCCCTGAGAACTTCATGTTTTATATATCACACATATAATATAAGAAAAATAGCAATTTCGTCACAGTTTTTCTAAAGAAATGCTGCCCGCTGTAAAGGAATTCAGTCAGCATGACTCTTTGGACTTAAACTGTAAGAATTAGTGTATAAAATTACAGGGAGTGTTCTTGTAAGTCATTTCCCAGACAGTCCTGTAATTATAAAACTGAAAGTTTTTATTAATTCAGAGAAACCCCCCTTTTTTCAACTGTAGTGCCAAAACTGAAATTTCTATAGCCCGTAGTGAAAAAAAGGAACTTTAGTGCCAGTTATCAGTTACTTAATTGCTTTGGTGTATTATGAAGGGCCATGGGGGTCTTTATCAGTAAAAAAAGCTGTAAAAATCATGGTCTCCTTCAATTGCTCTAAATTCCGTCCAGTGGACTTAGTCTTTGTCGAGACGATTCTTTTTTTTTTTTTACACACCTTGTTTAGAGGGCATTTGATAAAGAAAGGGTGTCCCTATTTATATTGCAGTCTTCCCTCTCACAAGAAGAACTATTATGTGCCCTCAGGAGGACAAACCGTCAGCATAATGGCTGGGGCTCTCTGCAGACCATGCTATGGCTCTAGCACCATCGGCCTTCATGCCATTGTTCTTCTTCCAGGGTGTCAATAAGATATGAGGGAGTACAAACACCCACAGTACCTTGGTTTATCTGGGCTGTGTGACAGGTGTTTATAAATAGGCCATTAATTTCATCTTGCCGTGGGGGAAAAGGGGGGGGGGGGGGGGGCTTTTAAACATCTGTAACATCCTGTCAGCTACGTGCATGGCTACTGATCAGAGCCTGACGTTATGATCAGACATATCCCGACTTTATCTCTCGCTTTTTTTTTGTTGAGACCTCGAGAGCCATTTTTCCCTCCTTAATAAAAACAAACAGCCAAATGATGTTCAGATGCCGCTGACAACTAAGTGAAGACAGATGAGCAATCAGTGGAGAATTTATGGAAATTCGGGGTTGCCTTGTTTGATTCCCGAGGGGGGCATCTGAGATGATGGATTTGCAGTTTAATACACGGCACAGGCTCACTGTGTGTCTCGCATATGCTCCGAAAATCAACAGACAAATAGCTGGTAATGTGTTCGGGAGCTACAGAATACAAGCTGACATGATTATTAAAGAGTAATGCCCACGGTCCTTAGAATAATACTAATAAAATCAAGTTGCACGTGTAGGAAACACTCAGTTGTGACACCTGAATATTGCTCATGTTCTCTTGAAGGTGCTTTGACAAAAGAAACTTCGAGAGTGTGAAACTTCATGATTGCACAGATGGCAAGAGGACAACTTGATACCGAGGAGCAAATGAAGTTTAAGGAGTGCTGCTGTGTGCAGCGGCATGGCGCAAACCATATGCTGTTTGTATAAGACTACAACGAGGCTTTCCTATTTTCATCAGCTCATTGGTTTTTAGTGAGCCTGTCTGGCTGTAGGAATACAGAGAGCAAATGGGACTGTGCTAAGCCATTTAAATGAAAATGAGATGGTCAAAGTCATCTTTTGGAGAGTTTAGCTGCAGTGGAACGATCGTTCAGCACCCCTCGTGTAAACATCTTTGAGGCATTGATCTCAAACTTTAATGCGAATCCTTCTGAATGGCTGGCCTGAATGATTGCAGCGGTAGAAAATGATCTCTCATTAACATAAGGTGTGTTTCTCAATTTGTTTGTATAACTTTTGCAGCTCAGTTTCAGGCCTCTTTGGGCGACCTCGAAGCATGCACTGATGCCTGTTTTCATCCATTTTGGGGGGATTTGAGCTTACGTGTGCTTTTTTTCCAGCAACGCCCTCAAGGAATGGCCAAGTGCAACCACGGGCTGGTAATGAAGTCAGTAGAGGTGGTGAAGCCATCCAAAAATCGATAGCATCTATCTGTCAGATTGACACTAGCATGATAGGATCGATACTTTGGTTCTATCCTCTAATTTCAGTACTTGTATCTACTTGACACAACTCAGGTTGACTTGACTCAGTTTTATTGGGTTCTTCTCTGGGTTATAGTACCTGGTACCAGGTACCTACTTTGGTGGGAGCTCAAAGATTGATGTCAACAGACTCCATGCCACTGATTGGCCAGGGAGTGATGTCACTGGAGAGTGACTTCTTCACAAGAATCAGTCCCGCCAGTTTTGAATCTGGGCAACGAGGCAAATGGCTACACACCAACCTCCACCGTGGTCCAGTAACAGGATGCAGATGTTTACAATTGGATATAGCATTGCCTACATAACCACCATTGTTTCCCTGTGTTTTTTGTTGCATACGAATGACTTCATTGGACTTTCAGGTCAGGTTGCTATACTTACCCTGCCCACAATTAGGTGGTACTCAGCTGTAATTGAAAACAACAGAAACAAGTACAGTACAGTGGTGTTAAGATGAGTTTGGGCTGATTAGGTGCTTGCAGAAAACAGGCATATGTAGCACACTGAATTATTTTAAATAAATTATGTTTTTTGGAAATGAAAAAATATATGAAAAAATGTCTGAACCTTTGTGTGTTCACTGTCATGTCTACTTTAGCACATTTGAACAACAGAAGCTGACTCAACATGCTTTAGAGACAGGCACATTAACATCCCACGTCTCCAGAAAAGGTCCAGTTGAAAAAATACATGAAAAGCTGAAAGCTGTGTATTGTCGCATTATTGTATTGGCAGTATGGGCCCTGTATTTACTTGGTATCTTATCGATGACAACTTTGGCAGTAGTGCACGGGACTAGGGGCTGACTTAAAGGCACTGCAATGGCATACCCTATGCTATTCAGCCTGGAAATTAAAACATGCAACCCTTTGGTTATGAGTATGCCTCTCTTAACCTTATGATCACCACCCCTTCACAGCAAAGCATAATATCTTCCCAGGAATAAAATTAAAATCCCTTATGCTGCACTTTGGTGGGAGCAGCCCAAACTGAGAGATGGCACTGGTTTTGCATCTGTAACCACTGTTGAAATATTATTTCAGAGGCAAGCCGTCCCCGCATCTTGGAGCACAGCGCTTGAAAAATGCATCACGGCCAATGGACAAGTTGGAAGCTATATATTTGCTACCAATTTAGTTCCTGCATCTTAGATTCCGTTCCCTTCTTCCTCTCCTGGCCCCAAAAACCAGTAGTAAATGACCTCTAGGATAAATAGACAGCAGCTACATGACCCCAGCCATCAAAAACTAAAGGCTGTAATAAATACTACATAGTTTTACAGGAAGCGTGTTCGACATTTTCCCAAAAACCTGCAGGGAGAGAAAACGAGCAGGCAAACGGGGTGAGTCCCTGTTCACCGCTCTCTCTTTGGTCAAAACCTTTTTTTTCCTGAGGTCTGTTATTACCGGCCTAGTTCCTGGGTTCCCATTCAGAGTGGAGCTTGTTCATATAAACCTTGAGGTTTTGAGGCATCACTGGACTGACTGGGTGGCTTTCACCAGGGAATTAACACTGGGTCACATTGGATCATGACCAGTAGGCTCTCTGCAGCTAACCTGTGTTGGATGAGGTTGCCTGTGGAGGTGGTGGTGGTGGTGGTGAGGACAAGTTTCCTGGCTCTGGAATATGGGTCAGTCAGATCATGGATGTGTACGCCCTGATCCTTTAAGCCGTGGATCCTTCTGATCTTTCTCTACTCACTGCATTACTTCTGCATCATTTTATTTCAGCACGGTTTTCCACATTAGTCCTGGTGACATCGGGAATCTTCTAATACTTGTAGCCTTAACATGTCCTCTTAGTATTATATTTGTGAAATAAAGAGACTTCCTTTAACACAAATTATATTTTTAATAGCTTTCTTTTGATTTCTCTCAGATCTTTCCAAGCAGTGAGCTTGCTAAAATGCCGAGCTGGAATCAAGACATCTATGAATGCATGTCACCAAATTACCTGCAGTTAAATACAGAAAAAATAGAGATTAAATGGTCTTTACCTTCATTTTGATCAAATATTTCTACTCCTGGTTTCATCATGTCAGAGAGAAAAAAGTAAAACTGGCTGCATTTTTACCCTGTAGCGTTACACTGGCTAGATGTTTCTTACAAAATTGATAATAAGCGATTATCAGCTATTTGGGACACCCTCAAACCTCTTCCTCCAAGATGTGTGATCTTTTATCCCAGCATGTGCCTTCCAGCCACTATAAGGTCCTAGTACGTATCATTTATTGCCATTTCAAAGTCCAGCTTGATAAAGGAAGGGGATATGGCATTTGAAGTAGGGCTGTGGAATAGCCTTCATGAGGAGGTTAGGGCTACAAAGTTCACATTTTAGAAGTATTTTTTAAAATACATGTATTTTTTTTTTTTAACTTATATCCATAATGTGAGGTTTTATTTAAATGAAAATTTTAGTGTTGTTATCTTCAAAGACTCTCTCTCTTAAAATCTTTAACTTCTCCCTTTTAAGGAACAGGCAGGAAATACACATCACCCTCTCTGTGTTTTCTTTCTCTTTTCTTCTTTATTTGATGCATTGCATGTGTCCCAAAAAAAAAAAAAAAAAATGGTCCAGAAGGTGGCAGGAGCAGCACCCCAGACATCTTACCAACAGGAAAGAAAATGGCAAGAGACCCATCAGCTTCAGCACCACAGCACAGATCCTTTCCTCTGTACTCCTCGAATGACGATAGACGTTTTTTTACACATCCCCGACATCAGACACATGTGGCTTTTTCAAACACCAGTGACATGGTGTCATCTCTGTGTTGGGCACATCTGCTCACTTTACATTGGTTTTAGTGTTCTTTCCACTGCACATTTATATGGAAAGTCTTGTGCGCCTTTGTTCTGTTCTGTGGGGGGTTTCTGTCCATTTGTTTGAAAGAGCTGTCAAACAAGGCCAGAGGGGCACATGATGGCTTGAACATCATCAGGATGGTTATTCTTAGTTCTGGTACATTGTCACTGTACATCATAGGAGAAAAAAAGAACTCTGACACACACGTCACCTCTTTTCTTTCTTTCTTTTTTTTTTTTTTTTTCTTTCTTTCCTGTTTCAAGTGTCTTTTAAGTAATTTAGTCTTGGATGCAAGGATGTGAAGATTACAAAGAAAGCATCATTTTAAGCACATCCCAGTATGTTTAGTATTCTCAGAAAATTAGGATCTATTTTTGTTTCGTTTTAAGGCAAATTCCAAGTTCACATACTCGCCTGAAAGTTTTACTGGTTAAACTGGAGCAACTACAGGGTTCGGTGCCTTGCTTGTTGGCATCTCAACTGTGGTTTTTGAGCGTACAGAGCATCTTACTCATTTTCCCCTGACAGTTTCCCAGCTGGTACAGGGATACAAACCAGAAACCCACTTGTCACAATGGTTTCTCTTTGCATCTCGAGAGCAGCTAGAGATTAAGTGGCCCAGTTGAAGACATCTCAACAACTGGTTCTTTAAAGTATACACATAAACTGTGTGAACCCACAGCGAGTACATGTGCTGTATATGTAAACCTAATTTGCATTGTAGCTGGCCTTAGGCTTGCATTGAAATAAAAGTTTTAAGATATTTGAGGGGAATACACGTTAAAAAACAGTGTGAGAATCTTTAAATCCCATTTTCCATTTTTAATCAAGTGCCTTCTGATTGTATTAATGTCTGTCATGAAATTTGTTTGCCTTGTGCAGTCTTACCATTTATTTTGTACAAGAGCAATACTCAAAAATGGGGACAAAAAAGGTAAAAGACTCACCATTTACCTCAAAATAGAGAGCCTTATGAAATCTGCACTATGTGAAGTACTGTTTTATGGTCAGCTTTCTCTGCTCTTCCACGACTGTACCAAATTGTCTCTTCTGAAGTGTCGTATCTGGCCCATAAACTGCAAAAAGTTCCCAAGGCAAAATTAGCAGACTCTGTAATTGTCTACAGTAAGTGGCTGGGTGTGTGTATGTGTTTGTAAAATTGGAAAAGAGAAAATGAGGAGATGGCAAAGGGAGAAAAAGGGAAGCTTATTAGACGGTGGGGGAAATTAAATCCTCCGTGGGTGTAGTTTTAGTGTGGGGTTGTTTGCTAATGTCTTATTCAAACAGTCATTTATTCATTCAGGCCTGTGATGTGCTTAGCTTTGTAATTCTGAACATCAATAGCTTAATATATGGGCAATTAGAAGACAAATTCTGGGTTAATCACTTTTTTTTCTTCGCATAATGCAAGAGCAGCTCTGTTGGAATATTCTTGTGATTCACAGAGAGAGCTGGTTTTATCTTCAACTTCAATGGGATTCTTCTACCAACAGTTTCTTGGTAAAATGGGCACTTTTAGAGAGAATCACAAATTGAACCTGGAGGTGTCTCACAATGAGTCCCACCGCCTGAGGAAAGTGGTTCCTCATTTCATTGTTGTGGGCAGTCCCAAACTCGTTTGCATTCATGTCAAAGGGTTGAATATTTACACTCACTAAACATTTTATTTGGTGCTTCTTGCTAGTACCTGGTTAGATTCCCCTTTTGCCCTTTGTTCTTCATGGCATAGATTTGACAAGGTGCTGGAAACAGTCCTCGGAGATTTTAGTCCATAAGCACCGCACTTTGCTGCAGATCCATGATGTGACTCTTTCATTTCACCACATGCCAAAGATGCTCTATTGACTGTGGAGATCATTTGAGTACACTGACATGTTCAAGATACCAGTTTAAGATGATCTGAGAGCTTTTTGACATGCTGCATTTTCCTACTAGAAGCAGCTATCAGGAGAGTGTAAATGGACTGGTTCTTATATAGTGCCTTTCTATTCTGTTTGAGCACTTAAAGAGTATACAACATGCCTCATTGACTTAAAGCACTTTTTTTCTACACCTAAGTTTAGAAGGTGTATCTAACATTCACACACATTCAGGCTCTGATAAACACATCAGGGAGCAGGATTCAGGACACTCTGGCAGCTGGAGCAGCTAGGGATCAAACCACCGACCTTCCGATTAGAACTTGACCTGCCCTACCTCCTGAGCTACAGCCACCCCATGATGGGTACATTGTGATCTTAAAGGGGTGGATATGGTTGAAATTCTATTCAGGTAGGCTTTTGTGTTTAAACGATACTTGTTTGGTACTACAGGGCTCAAAGTGTAGCAACATATGTTGTGCACTCAGAGATGCTCTTCTGCATGCCTGGTTTGTAACAATTGGTTATTTAGGTTACTGTTGCTTGATGCAGTCTGGCCATTCTCCTCTGACAACAAGATCTTTTTTCCCAGAGAATTTCAGCACATCATCTTGACAAACTGATGGATACATTAACACAGAGGACAGCACTTCACAAGAGCTCTATTTCTTCCTTGATACTGCCAATGAGACAATGAAAAAGACCCAATATTTTAAGCAGCTAGCTGTAGCTGAAAGACTAGAAAAATATTATTTACTTCACTGTGTTTCTGCCCTGTTTGTGTTTATGCACTTCAGGTTCATCTGGAATTAAAGCGTTTAATTCAATAAACTGGCAGCTGGGCCATTAGGGGCCCCTACTAGATGCACAACTATGCTTTCGAACTTGCTTCCTGGTGGGTGAAAAAACAGCATTTTGTTGTTGGTGGAGGAGAGGGAAGCTGAGGGAGTGGTCATTGCACTTTTACCCTTTAGAACGGCAAGTACGAGTTCTCTTATTTGGTGCTCATATTAGCAGGATAAAGTAAAAAAAAAAATCACAGCTGCAAAAATAAAACAGATTTCTGATCTTACACAGCTATGTTTAAGATTTGGAGAGGTTTGGGGAAACATTGGTTTCGGTTAAAATAACTACTTGGGTAAGGTTTGGGAAACATCTACAGTATGTTTAAGTAACTGAACTTTGTTAAGGTCAGGGGACCATTGTTGTCATGGTTACAAAAATAACCACATGGTTAAGGTTAGGGTACATGAATTAGGTTAAAACTGAGTCTGATATTTTGTTGACCCTTCCAACCGCTTTGTGGCTGTGTAAAAACTATACTCTATTTCCTCTTTTCTTACAACCAAGAGTCACGAGTCCTGCAGCCATCCGACATCAGCATTTAAATTAGACTAATTTAGTAAAAGTGTATTGCCATTGTGTGACATTGTGGCTCTCAGGGCGAGGGCTTCTCTGTTGAAAGCTATTGCAAGGCCTTGATCGAGGCTTTTGATCATAGAAATGCAAAGCTGGAAGACTGAATACAGCCCACTGATTGTGTCCAGTACTTGTGTCACCCACTAGAGAGAATTGCCATTTTTCATTCATGACTTCAAATGGACCTGTTGTAACAACTGGTAAGGAGCATAACCACAGAGACGGTGGTAACCAGAGATGTTTTCTCAGTAATTCCCTTTGGAGCTGGGTAAAACCATGTCTGACGTGCATGAGAAAAGCAGGCCGCTGCAGCAGTGAAAAGAGGAAACGGAAAGTGAGAGAGACAGAGATAATAACAAGAGTTGAGAGAAGAAAGCATAAACATCTCTACCTACAAAGCATTAAAGTGAAAGCGTAGATAACAAAGATCGGGGTTAGGATTAGTTCACATAATGAAGTTCTGCTTTCTAACAGTCTACTTCTATTTCCATAAATTGAGAGATTTTTTCATTATATTAGTTTTTCACCATCAGTATAAGATTTTGACCTTCAGGTTTCAGAGTTTTCACCAGGATTTCTTTGTTCAGAGTGTAAGCAGTCTTCAAAAAAGCTTACACCAAATAAAGTCAATGTCTCGGTTCAATAAAAAAGATCTATATTTATTCATCTGCTTGTGGAGGTTTGGCCTGTTAGTCTGTTCTTTATATCACATCAAAGTAAATTTTCTTCAGTGTCTTTTTCAAGCCCATCAGCCACTGTTCACTGTACGTTAAATATCTGTACTCTTCTGTTAGTCATCCTTCCTATGACTGAGCCACGTCCCCATGTGTACCTCACCCTGGTAATTCAGCCTCATTTCCAGCGTCGAGACTCCAGAAGGTCCTGTTCTTCTTCCTGCCATTGTTGGGGCTCCGTTGGCATCAGAGTCTAATCACCAAATAATTTAATACTGTCTGCTCCAGTAAATTATGTTCATTTCTTTCCAGTGACCTCTACTTTTTTAAATAACATATATATCGGTTGGCAGCAGTTGTCAAGCCAGTCTGACTGAGACAGGTAAGCTACAGTAGTTTCAAAAAATAATTAATCAGTTCTAATGAGTGCAAGGCCTGTCAGTTCAGCATGAAGCGATTGCCTCAATTACATTGAGAACTGCTACATTTAAAAGATTCAGCACATTTGTTCAGTTTGACAGTATTTGTTTTTGGCCTCCACCAATAACACACCATCCTGTTAATATTCAAGAAATATTCAAATAAATCATTTAAAAAAGAATATCAAATGCTAAAGACATGATAAGTACTTTTGAATATCTCAATAGCATAACATTCATATTCAAAACAATGACTATTAAAAATTTATTGTAGTTGATTTATTGCAAAAAATTGAAATAAAAATAAATGAAAACAAGATACTGTGCTCCAGTTACAGTGATACAGTGATCCAGACTCTTGAGTATAAGTTAGGGAACAGTTTACCAGCTTCCCAACTGCTGTACTCTCAATGAATACAGTGTTGTTCAGTCTCTTGGTAATAATTGTAGTATTGTAGATGTAGTGCATATAGATCACTCCAAACATTACCAAGAAGCTCATCAGCAGTTCTTTGGAGACCTCCACAAAGTCACTCTGGAGGACTTTCACAGTCTGGTAATGAACTGGATCGCTGTCATGGATTACTATAATGAGGGCCGCTGCATCATCTCAGATCTGGCTCAACATACTCGTCCTGAATGAATGAGAGAGAGTTATTACAAATTATATAAATATAAATTAAAATTATGTATATAAATTATGTTTGAAAGCTATGCATTATTTTAGTTACAACTCTATATTTTTGTAGTTGTTTTGAGAACAAACTACAAACCAAAGCTTTTACTGTCCTACTCATTTTGGGAGCCTTCTATTTGAATAAAGTCATCAGCTGAGTAAGGTGGCTGTCAGGTTTGGCTTCGAACATGTTGGACATGGTCTGTTTGAACCCCTTTGAAGGTTGGAGCCCTGAGTACACTTTCACTTGAAAATAAAAGAGTGAAATACAGCGAAACTACTTCGTCAGTTCGAAACTATCACGGAACTATGATGAAATGATAGTTATGGCTCTTCTCCATACAGTGATATTTATTCCTCCATACAAGTGTAAGGAAAACTCCAAGTTAAAATTGGCTGTGTTAGCATGTTAGCTGTTAGCTTATTAACTGTTAGCTAATGAGACCACTGACATTTCAATGTCTTCAGTCCCACCTGCTCACATTTCAAAATCAAACAACTAGAGACAAGTGGGCGGAGCTATTTATTTGACTGGAAATTACCTCACTAATGAAGTCTTTATTAGGAGAAAATAAAATGAAAAAATAAATAAATAACTACATAAAAATCTAAATTAAGAGGTCATTTGACTGTTTTTAAAGCTTGCAGTTAATGCAGATTTTTTAAATGACCCAAGAAATTCATTGCAGTAAATTCATCACTTGTAAGTCAAACAGTTTTTTTTAAATGTTTTAAATGTTTATGTAATGTTCGAAAAGAAATAAAAGCAAACAAAACAAACAAACAAAGAAAAAAGCAAAAAACAAAAATAATGTGTTAAATTTGTCCATAAGGCAAATGCAAGAACCTGTGAGCAACTGAAAAAAGACTTTTTCCATTGTCTTTCAAGCTGTTATAACAGACTAAAGACATATCTTTTTTGTTTGGGATCAAACTGACCCCAGGAATCAAAACCTTCCAAAGATGTCTGCCATATAAAAGAGCAGGTACTTAATATCCAAAATAACTGAAGTTAATCAAAAATAACGTGTTGAACAAACTCAAATGGAAGAAAATGTTAGATGAACTTAAGATGACAGTTAAGTTTACATTACTTAAAACGCTCAAAAAGTAGTTTGAGCATTCAGGTTTAGTGTGTTTGTGTCTGAGGTGTGTATAGATGGATATTAATAACACTAATTATAATGATGATGTAAGCAGATGAGGAAGAAAACTAATATATTAAGAATAATACATATTGTATTTGTATAGCAATTTTAAAACAAGAATCATTCAGAGATCACAAACCTCCACCAAGGCAGCTCACTCCATGGGCAGTATTTACTTGTACTGTATTTTCTATATATTGTATATATTTTTTCTTAATTGTTCAAAATATGCTAATGTTTTTTATTAAAAAAATACATTTGTTTAGTTTAAATAGTTGACACGTTTTTTATATTCTCTTGTGAATAAAATACAGATTTATACAAATTATGTATACTAATACATATTTTACACAGCATTACAATTTTAGAGGGAACTGGGGTTGAATTAATATAGCAATATATTAATATAGCATGATAAATTAAATGTAAAATAAATTAGTTTATTTAAATAAACTGGTCAAATAACTTTACCAACGTAGTATTTTGTTTGCCCATGCTGATGAAATCATCAGACCGGCAGCAGACATTATTCCATAAACAGATATGGTTCACAGAAATCTATTTTTAGCACACACACACACACACACACATAAAATAGCTGAGCCTCCAACTTGTGTGCTTCTCTTCTCCCACCTAGACTTTGGTGGCTCCGTGAGGCCGTTCTCACGCTCAGGTAATAACAATGTTACTATTTAGTCTAGTATCTGAAACCTTCCCAGTTATAAACATCGCTACACACATAATAGAACACATAAATTACGTACATACATGACTATGAATAATAAAAAGTAAGCGTTTCAGATATCACATTTGGTAGTTACATCATTATAGCATGTCTGCATTAATTGGCATAGTAATCCATCCTATAGTTGCTGTGATCTAGGGCTGCTAGAACAGCTGAAAAGTGCTCCCAACAAGAAGATTTTCCCCTATCATCTTCGTGATGTTGCCAAAGACTCTTCGTTCAATAATAATCTCCTTGTCTTTGTGAGGTATGTTATTTTAAATATTTCCCCAACACGATTTTATCAGCGAAATTTACATTTTCAGTTGCTGGGGTTCTATGTGTTATGTGTGGCAGCTGCTGCTTTGGTAATGTCATTAACAGTATGAAGTGAAGTAATTCTCCATTCTGCTCCCGTCACCATAAAATTGGAAACTATGGCGGGGAACAAAAAAAGCGTGAGAAATTGGGGGAAAAGTAGGAGGGAAGACTGAATAATAGGACTGGGGTAATGGATAGCCGTTGTTTTTCTTGTGCTTGTATGTGTGTGTGTGTCTGTGTGTGTGTGACATAGCGTGTATGTCAAACTGTGACAATGTTTGCTTGCACCATTTTCCTGACATTGTGGTGGATCTCTGAGATACTGCCAAAACTGACATGCCACATAGCAGATATTTAAAACTTTGTTTTTGTATTTTTTTTTCTATACAAGTTTTGTTTTTTACTTACTTTGTGTTCTCTGTTAACCTGTGTGTCTTATGTTGTTGTTCATTAATGTAGAACAAACTTTGAGTAAATTGCTTCCATTTGGTACAAAAGCATGACGGGCATGACTCGGGTAGAATTGTTGTTGCAATAGTTCATGACGTTCATGAAGTTGTTGAAATTCACTCTCCCTCAGGATTGCAGGAAAATCTGCTACTGTGCATTAACAAGGGTTTCCCAGCAGTATCCATGTATTTGTCTGACTTTTATATAATTGCTGTGTTTCATTGCAGTGTGCTATATATTAAAAAAAAACAAAACACAGCCATACATCCATTTTCTTAACTGCTTATTCATTTTCTGTTGCTAATAGTTCTAAGATCTAAGTCCAGTCGCTTTCTTTCCAAGCTCCTTTGACTCTCATGACCTGGATGACTGAGAACCTACAGAGACACCATATACAGCTGTCTCTCTGTAAGAGTCCTGTAACAAAGTAGATATCTGTCCAGGCTGTACACCAGCTTTAACACATGTCAACTGAAGCGCTTTGGCAATCCAGGTTCAATAAGTGCTCTACATATGATAAACTAAATTGAATGAATACATATAATTCACACACACAACTCATATAATCACTGTCATACCACACACTGTCATTTGTACTGCTGTCCATGCACAATTCACAAGTTGCTCTTTTTATTTATTTATTTTAGATATATCTTGCACTAGAGCATATAGGTTTGACTTTTATTATGCTTTTCCTTAGAATATGTCCTTATGTCTTGTAGTTAAATCACTACTTAAAAAGCCATTGCTTGACCCAGATATCATAGCTAATTACAGGCCAATTCCAAACATTCTTGAAAGAGTAAAACAGTTAACTGATCATCTGTAGAGGAAAGGTTTATTTGAAGAGTTTCAGTCAGGTTTCAGAGATCATCACAGTACAGAAACAGCTTTAGTGAAGGTTACAAATGATCTTCTTGTGGCCTCTGACAGCAGACTCATCTCTATGCGTGTCCTGCTAGACCTCAGTGCAGCTTTTGATACGGTTGACCATAATATTTTATTACTGTGATTAGAGCATGCTGTAGCTAATAAAGGTACTGTTTAAATCATATCTATCTAACAGACTCCAATTTGTTCATGTAAATAGAGTCTGCATCACATTCTAAGGTTAATTGTGGAGTTCCACAGGGTTCAGTGCTAGGACCAATTCTGCTTACTCTGGATGGCGTTACCTTGGCGTCCAGTAATACTGTGAGGAGTCTTTGAGCCATTTTTGATCAGGATTTGTGTTTCAATACACATATCACACAATATCTTTAAATTAGAACCATTAACGTGATGCTGAAAAACTACTTTGTGCATTTATTACTTCTAGGCTGGACTACTCTAATTCATAGTTACAAGACTCCCTCAAAGCCTTCAGCTGATCCAAAATGTTGCAGATGTTCTTTATTCTCAGTCTGCTGATTTACTTGTGGTTCCTACAGTATTTAATAGTAGAATGGGAGGCAGTCTGCAGCTTTCAGGCCTCTCTTCAGTGGAACCAGCTCCCAGTTTGGATTCTGGAGACAGACATGCTCTCTACTTTAAGATTAGGCTTAAAACTTTCCTTTTTGATAAAGCATTTAATTTAGGCTGTATCAGGTGATCCTGAATCCTCTCTTAGTTATTCTGCAATGCTATCAGTGTGTCCCGATCTGTTCTGTTTTCTGTCTTTTTTACACCTTTGTCGTCTGGTGCACCCTTATTTCAGTCTTCATATTAAGTGTAAGTTTTCTTGTATCTATGCTTAACTATGTGTCTTTTCATTTCTTCTCCCTATTTTCATTTGACGGATGCTTTCTCTATTGTCTTGTTTTGAGCTTTGCTTCATGTCTCTGTCCTGATTGTCTGCACATGTATCTCATTCCCCCAGCTTATTGCTAATAAGCCTTCTGTGTTTATGCATAGTCCAGTACTCCCTGTGTCCTTTGTAATGGCATATGTTGTGCAGCCATTGGCATGTACTGCCCTGCTCCTGCACCCTTGCATTTTCTGGTATCACCTAATTCACTGGATTCTGGGTTTGTTTGTATCACACAGAGCACGATAGCGGCTTTTTTTTTTCACATTTTTCATTCCATATTCTCCCTGCAGCATTCTGCATTTGGGTCCTCCACCTCCACATTACAATCCACACAGTACTGTGACAGCTACATTCTGGAAAAAGGTAGACTAGAGATGCCTACCAGATGATTCGGCCTTTTTTCATTTTGCATATATTGTTGTGTTATCATAGCTGCTGGTTTCTCACACATGCCTGAGGTGTTCTTTAGCGTCACTACCATGATTCACTGGGTTTATGGCAAAAGTGAAGCAGTCTGACTCCCAGCTTGTGACATATGAAAGCTTGTGAAGGTTCATCAAATTTAAACAGACTGAGTGATCATGATTTTTCAACCTGCAAGGTTAATGTTGTAAAGCCTGTGTAATTTAACCCAAACCGCCATATTTTCCTAAATATCTTTTTTGCATTAAAGCTTTGCAGTGCAGATAGTGTTTTCTTTTTTCTATAGCTTTCTGTGGCCAAATTTTAAATACTTGTTATAATAAATTGGATTTGTTGGTTTATCATTTTAATGAAGTTCATTAGTCATTAGTTTCAGTCCCACCCTGTAGCCATGAAAGACATGCTTGAACACTATCCTTTTTTTCTTCTTTTTTTTCTAAGATTGATGTTTGCCCTTTTAGGCCGCACAAGATGACAGCAAAAGTAACAAAACAGCACATTAAATGAATTATATTCTGGGTGGAAGTTGATCCAAAATATACTGCATTGTTGATTCATCTTCAAAGACGTCAGTTTGGAAAAGGTCACGGTAATTGAAAACCAAAGCGAATCAACCTTGAGTTTTGTTTTGTTTTTTTTCTTATTCAGGTCCTCCCAAAATCCATTTAAACAATTTTAAATTGATGATGTCACTATTTTGACCACAGCAACAGCTTGATCTTCAGGGGTCATGCTGCCAACTCATACTTTAAAGAGAGTTTTGTGCTCAGTGAGAGGCACTTATATAAAAAGATTAAACCTTATTCCCTCAAGACCCCCAGCCTGAAAGATTGAAGTAGATTTCAAAGGGGTTGGTTGAAGGAATCACTTCCCTTTGGCCAGACTGGAAAAAATGAAAACCCGCATTACTTAATTGAGATGTCTGATCTCAGTTCAGGTGGTGGCTACTGCCGGGACCTTGTATCGAGTTAGCTGTAAACAGAACAGTTCAAACAGAGGGCTTAAAGAACCAGGCTTTTACAACCCAGCCGAGTACCTTGTTAAGATTAAAAAAATGTCATCCCACCTCTGAAATATTACTGTTACTCAGCTTTGAAGTTTCACACTGTAATTTCTATTTGCTGAGCAGTATTTTGTGAAACTTCATCATTTGTGATACATACTCAAATTATCAAAGTTGAGCTTATGTAATTGATCCATCCAATTTCTGCTGTTTACCTGAGTTGAAACCTCCCTCTCTCTCTCATGTCCAGCTCATCACATCTCTTCATCTCGTCAGCATGCCGTGGGCCTGCCCTTGGGCCTCCACCTATACAGAACACCTGCCACAGGAGGTCCATGTGGGGTCACGTTCAGATGCCCAAACCCCCTCAACTGGCTGTTAATGTGAATAAAATGGAAAAAATTAGTTTTAGTTTAGTACTAAACATTTCAACATTTTAAAGAAAGGTAAAATATTTCTATATGTTTGTGGGAAAAATATTTTGGGTAAATTAAACTTAGTTTTTGGGGATTTGAATTAAGGAACTACTGTCCTAATTCAGCCACTGTCTGTATAATCTCTAACCCTGGTAACCCTGACAGCTAACTTACAGTATTTACAGTTGGTAAATACTGTAAGTTAGTTTATGTTAAGAGACAGGAAGATCCTTTTAAATTCTGCTGTCCACCCAAAAAAAAAAATATTATGATGATGAAGGGTGTGGGTTTCAGGAAGGGTGGGTGGAGATGCAGAGGTTAAGGTGGGAGTCAAGGCCATTCTCTTATGCTTAGACAGCAGAGCTTTTGATCTGCCTTTTTCAAAAGCAGCTGACTCATTTTTGAGGAAGTCGTGATAAAAATGCACAAGGAAACTAGGGCAAACAATGACTTAATCGATGGAAGGGGCTCTGTGACTTTAACCCAATGTCAAAGGATGTAATTCAATTTAAAAGTTGGTTGTTTAAGCAAACAAAGAAAAAGACTTGAGGGTTAAAGTGACGTCAGCATAAGAAGATATTGTAAGAAGAAAGAGAAGGAGGGATTAGTCATTAAAAAAATCTATACTAACAGAGTCAAGTTTGTGTGTATAGAATATGGGAAATCTTGCCATAAAATAATTGAATATTCACAACTGTCTTTACTCAAGGTGATGTCAAAGCAACACAGAGGCTAAAGAACTTTTGTTTCTTGTAGTACTGGTGCTGAAGAACAGCTCCACAATGTCCACTGGCCTCTAATATGACACACTTGGCTGGTCAGGTCCTTCTCATTGGTTTTGTTCTTGCTCGGTTGAGATTATCACATAAAACTACAACTACCAGGTGTGCAAGTAGGAATTAGCTACGTCACAATCATATTTATGAATAATCAATAAGAGTAAGACGTTCATACAGAGCCCAGCAAACCGAAAATAAGATCAGAACTGCAGCATAATTTACCAACTGGTGTAACGCTTGTGTTGTTGGGTATTTTATCCTCAAGATGAAAATAAAACTCTACTTTGGCCCAAACCGTAGCTACTTTTAGTTGGCTTAAAGTGTTTTCACAAGCCTCTGGGCTGAAATCCAAGGAACCCCCCCTGCCCCCTCCATTGCAACGGCGGTTTTATGAGTTTTTATAAAGCTCTATATGCTTTCATTTTTTTAATGGCTTGTATGCTAACAATGAGTTAACTGCATCAGTCTCTCTCCCACAATCCCTCAACTGTGCAAAGATATCTTACAGGAATCTCAAATCCACAACAGTCTACAACAATCATGCCACGGTGTCAGTATGATGGATAACTGCGTAACATATTAGCTCAATTTTAAGATAAACCATGATGTAATAAATCGCCTGAATCATAATACTCTGATCGCCCCCTCTTTTCTATACAGTTGGTTTTTCACCACCCCCATAAAATCGTGCTTTCATTAACCTGGGGCCTCTATGTTAGCGAAGTCAACATCTGTCCAGCTTTCCACCTAGATTGCCAAAGAACAAAGGCTTTTCCATTACTGCCCTGGGAAAGTGAACAATTATAGGCACCAGAAGTACACATAGTTGTGAAATTTCATAATGATACTTTGGACTGTGAGAACTTTATTCAGTATATACACTGCATTAAAATTACTTGCTTTAAATATGTGAGCTTTCACAATGCTGCTATAATCTTGGGCATGTGCCCTTTTTTTTTTTTTCAAAAAACAACTAAAAACAGCTCATTAGAATTCCTGCCCTATCCCATTTGATTTTATTTTCCTGTCTTACTACAGGCAGTAGAATAAGAAGCCAGCAAGCTAAAGATGCACAAGGATTTCCATTTTGTTAAGGAGATTACACCAACGTCCTTATGACATCCCCTTAAGTGATATGTGACGTCACTGGTTTTATTATCAACGGTCCCTTTCTAATTATAGTGGTGTATTATCACGACTGTCATGTGTGATGTCCAAATGCTATGTCACATTAGCTACCTCTTAAATGAGCATAAATCCACACCATTCTTAAATTTGTTCACAGTGTTCATGTCTGGAGATAGATACATACGGTTACCACTCACTTTTCAACCTCTTCAGGATCCTAGTAACTCACCAGAAGAATCTAGAACTGATCAAGAGTGAAGATAGAAGAGGATATTATGTTGAAAGCAACTTGGTTATAAGTTGTTAACTGGGACAAATTAGTGGCCGATTACATCTCGGGAAACCAAGAGAAACACATCAGGCCAAACACAGATATACAGGTCTGCAGTGGTTGTGCTTCTATATTCCTGAATAATGGGAAAACCCCCTCACACCATGAAACATCCTGAGGATTCCCTGCTAGCATTTACCTGCCCAGCACGTTGCTGCTTCGGGGAACTGGACCTGGTTTTAATGTGAGAAACTACTAAGCTGGATTCTTTTTTTTCCTCTTTTTCTTTTGCATTACGGGCTGGATATTGCAATTCTGTGACCAAAATAACTCAATAAACTTTTAGTGGGAAAGTTTAATACCTATGCAGCTCTTGTGTGGTCTTCTTTTCATGATAAAGGCCTCATTTTCCACCCATGCTCTGGAAAGTCAAGCTGTAGAGTAAATCAGCAGAGTTGCTTGGTCTTGCACAGAGGCACGAGTTCCTTCATTTCCCTGCTCCTGAACAACTGCTCTGCTGGAAGATGTACTTAAATAGGTGGGGGGGAAAAAGATGAGCCTGATTTTGTCATTGTATGACAACAAGTCATGAATGGGTCATTTCCAAAATATGGCTGAAATTTGACTTTGCAATGTGCATTTGCAATGTGCACACGTCTGCAGAACTGTAACAACTCGAAACATGTTTTGCTTGTTTTTCTATAGGCATCTCCAAGCAGGTGATAAAAAAATAGCAGTAAACATTAAGTACATAAATAGATGTAATGATCTGCATCCCTCAAAAGCCATTAAAACAGTTTAAGACCCACTGCACAGTGTGAGATTTTGATTAGAGGCGATGATTTATAGACGAAAGGCATGCCACCTCGATGTAGAGATTAGCTGTGTAACACTGTTTACTTTAACGCACAAACATGAAATATGTCAAACATGTCTTTACCCGCCTAGTGTAATGGCAGATGAGAGGAAGAGGTTGGAAAATGCCAGGTGAGGTCTCAGATGAATACAACACTCATCATCAACCACATTTTGGCGCCACCCGCACAGAAGACAAACTTGCTCTTTGTACTATTTTCCTGACAGGTATAATTATATTACAGTGCATTTATCTACCACAAAATAAATTGGTATACGGTATGATCACTGCAAGTTAATTTTTTTAGGGGTTTTTTGCACAAGGTGTGCTAAAGGCATCTTTGTGTGGTGAAGAAAGTTTATCTGAGTAGCTTCTAAAACATCTAAAGGAAACCAAATAGAAACTTTACTTTTCTTAATTTTTTTGTGTTATATATATATTTTCTTTCTTTTTCTTTTTTGTTTTGCTACTGTTGCACTGAGAGGGCAAATGCACTGCAACACTGCACAGCTGCAGACATGACCATAAGATGTAAAGGGTTGCAAAAGTGAAGGATTTATTTATGTTGTGAAGGAGAAAAAGCTGCAGGGTCATTTTCATTTTTACAGCATACTACATATACTGTATTTGCCTGTTTGCTATTAGCCATTTACTGTTAACTTACTTTGATCCTTATTCGCAGACCTTGAACCGAGGGATTACACTAGTCATGGAAGCTGAATGTGTGGTACATCTTAAAGAAGTAAACCTTTAATTTTTCCTGAGGCCACCTACAAATCGCTGTTGTTCCATCAGTGAGATCGTGTCAGTCATGTGAGCCGTCGGGGCCACGTCATCTGCATTTTTTAAAAGAGTCTTGCCACATTGTTTCAGTGCTGCAGGTAATATTGTTTATGTGCACAGAATAAAAGAACTAGCTATTAAACACAATAATGTAGATTTCTTGTCGATTTTTAAAAATAAATATTTTATTATTAAAATAAAAATACACTCTGACACAATACTAGATGAGCTCACTCATCACACACTGTATCCATAGCAAGAAATGTTTGAGTCAAAGCAGAGTAAGATAAATACTGCAGCAGACATGTTCCTCATGCATTCCGCTGATCAGCATGCATTTGTTTTGATTGCCCTCAAATAAAACAAAAAAAGAAATAAAATTGAATTAAAACCAGTCCCCATTCTATTTTAAATTGGTTCCTTTTCCATCTCTGAAGCTAACATCTTTTCCATAATTTGACACATTTGGTCATGCATGTTAGCATGTACGTTGATAGAGCAGCCTTCATTACTTCCTATTTTTTTTAGTAAAGCCTTTCATACCAAGTCTGAAGTTACCAAATGGGTTAGCACTGCTATGCCTGTGGTGGTGGTGATAAGCCTTACAAAAAGACTAGCTTATCCATTCTTATTACACCCCTGTCCAAGTCAAATTCAATCCATATATTTATATAAGATCAAGCATTCGGCATAGTGAGAAATATTTAAAGTAATGCCAAGTAACGTTTACTTCAGATAAAGTGCCAGTATTGGTCTATCAGTCCTTGACATCATAACTACATAAGTATAAAAAGTTGCTCTTGCCTGCACTGTGTTACCATCAAATTACAGGAAAAGGTAATATAGTCTAGGATTCCAGCCAATTCAAGTCAGCTAAATAGTTAAATTATGTTGAGCAAAATGTAATACTCTGGATTCATTGTCTCCTTTGGACATGCTTAAATCAGAGTGAACACTGTGAGCTAATTACACACAGATTTTCCCATCTAAGAATTCATGGCTAGACTCAGAGTTTTAGCTTTCTAGAAGCCACAGCACCTAGCTTTTTACATACCTGTACAAGTGGCACTTACTGCAGATCCAAATGGGTCTTAGACCAGAGCAGTACCTCTGCAGTGAGTTGACTATATCAGCAAGGTTTATTGAAGTCATCCAAGGACCAATGAGTTATTGCCATAGTGACGTTTCTCTGACCATCTCACCACAATTTACAACAATCCCTACTCGCCCTAGAGTTTTGGTCAGAAACTTTGGTCAAAGCATTATGGGTATTAATCTGTGAAATGTGAAGGAGTGAGCAGTATGTGCTGATGCACACAGTGATGTTCTGATTTGTGTTATTATCATTGTGCCTATCTGTCTGCTGATGTGCATTTGAATCTCATTATATATTTTAAACAACACTAAAAGCATCAAATTAAGGTTACTGCAACATTATTACCATATTATTATTATCATTATTATATTTTGTCCTTTTTTCTTTAGATTGCATCATATCCTTAGCTAAATACATGAAAAAGACTACCCACATTGTTTACACGTCAGAATAATGAAGTCTATGATTCATTTAGACTCACTAGATTTTTTTTTACTTGAAGGACGGTTACCTGAAGTGATGCCAGCCAACAGTTGTTAAAAAAGATGAATCACCTAACATGAAGAAAGTTATACACATCCTCTTTGTCATCACAGGAAAACCTTCACCGGGAAGTGTGATTCATTAGGTTTAGTGTTCATTATCACGTATGTATACCAGTTTTACGCTGTTTAAAGTTTCCTTTAAAGACAATAGGAGGGTTTTAAAGACCTGTGATGTGAACAGTGATCAGGTTTACCTACCTACTGTATAGATGAAAGGGACTGAGTCTGAAAGCTCTGCCATACCTTATCTTATATTTATCTAATGCAGTTTCTTTAGAAATATGAGAAAGTATTCAAAATTCTGGGGAGGCCAGTCGTAACTGACAGTGTTGCGCTTTGCATTTCAATCAAGGTATGCTTTTACTGCATTGGCAATGTGTTATGATCATTGTCATGCTAAACATGACGTTGTTGCCAATCACATGCTTGCCAGACAGCACTGCATTGCAGATCAAATCTGACAACGCTTTTCCGTCTTCATAATTCCATCAATTTTGGCAAGATCCCCAACGGCCAACCCGATACCATGGCAAAGCATGTGATAGACACGCATGCAGAAGTTGTATTAGTGGATGCAGAGGCTGCATTACCACCAGAGGGAGATAGTAAAGTTAAAAACAAGAAGTCACTTGTGAGCAAGAAAGGTATGTGGTACATTTCAGGGTCCTTAATCGCCAGAAACAATTACGCTAGGCAGCTAATATGTATTTACATGTAAATGTGTTAATAATACCTGTTTAAACGGTGTCCCGCGATTATTTTCATGTTGGCATGAAATAAAATATCTCCCTCTGTTGGCACAGCAGCTTACTGCAACTTCTGTAAAAGTGTCCACGCTTTGCCTCTCCAAGAAGTGAAATGGGCATAGTAGGCTGGCGTGTCTATTACACGTTTTGCTGTGATACTGGGTTGCAACAGACCCGGATGAAACGCAACCTCAAACCGGGAGAGACGGTGACTCCATCCATTCGTTTTCTTGTACGTATATATTGGATTATATATTATGAAACCCTAATTATACAACAGTAACTAAAAAATACACTGTGAATTGTGTTTAGCTAACAGGCCAAGGTACTCAAATACGTGCCCCCTTTATGATTTGTATAAAGTGGGACCATTTCCATCACCTTTTTCACATACCCAGAGAGAGTGAACTTTTGCACAAGAAAACTAGGTTAGCCTCCTTGATCAAATTAGTTGCTGCATGATTAAATCACAATGTTCCACATTACTTAGGCTCAACACAAAGGAAAATGCCAAAACCACACAGTCAAAGGGCAGGGTTTACATGACCTCTGATATGAGTAGCCATGGATATTCCCAGCACGTACCTCTTCGCAAATGAAAACAAGGGAAAGAATCCCAGCTTCTTTTATTTGATGGCCACTGGGCACTGGGTACAAAACAAGGCAACGTATAAACATGAATGCCAAAAAGGCGGAAAAAGGAGGTAGATGTGGAGAAAAATAGCCATTGATATGTCGCGCCAGACTGAGAAAAGTAGCATTGTTTGATCTTTTTGTTTGCAACAGCAGGGGTAGGCTTCCAGTGAGAACTGAGGCATATTACATGCTTTGCTTCAACCACTGAAAGAGCATAGAGAGGGCTAAAACTCAGCCTGAGTGACTCTCAAAGTCTTTGAAGACAAATAAAGCCACCTCATCGATCACTGATTCAAAAGCCTTTTTTCTTTCTTTTTTCTTTCTTTCTTTTCGCTCTTGGGAAGCTTTTGTTTATTGTAGGTTATTGTAGGTTACATCACTTCCTTGAAATAAAAAAAACAGAACACAAACATTCAGATGGACTGGGTGTGACATAAATTTTGCATTTTCATTTTAAGGTGGGCCATATCAACACATACAGAAATATAAACAACCTAATGTGAATTAGCTTACCCTGAGCACGGTGACTTAACCTTGGAAATCTATGCATTTGTGTTAACTGTCCACTTGAACATAATGCAAATGGTTTAAAAAATATGAATGCATGGAATAAACGTGATCTGCAGAGCCTCCTTTCCAATTTAGAACTCAGACGCTCATAAATCTTATTAAAAAATTCCCAAGCTTATCATTACCACGTCTTAATTTTATGACCGTGACTCGCTAAACATGTAAATCAAGCCTTCTTTTGTGTATTTTTAGCAACAAGGAAACAATTAAATGTTCTGACAACATTAAAAATAGGCTCACTGTGGAAAGACACAAGGTTTAAGAAGGGGATTTTTACGAGTGTTTTAATGATGTGTTAAACAACGTAAATGATCCTATGATAATAGAGCCCAGATGAACTACTGCAGGAGCATGACAACATGTAGGTAGGGAATCAAAGGGCGAGTGTAATAACTGCAGTCCTATTCATTTCTGTTGCCATGGATATTCCATCGTCATCACTGAGTTAAGTATCTTTATGAATGAAGCCACATTTGATCTTTGTAAACCACTTAGGCCAGATGCAATACAATCCTGCAAGAAGGAGTTACTTTTGAAAGAATTCATGGCAAACTGTGGCATGTTACTAGAATTTATAGAATAATACTTGCTTTTGTAGCTTTTATGTTAAATTTTCATGATTCAGGGTCACAAGACCCCATCTTATTTGAATCAAGCCTGGGACTGTTGATTTAGCCGCTGTCTTTCCGGTAAAGTCAGGATATCCAGATTGTGGATAACGGTAACGTGGTTTTATCATGGCAGATGCCTGCCCCTCCCTGAGCCTGATTCTGCCGGAGGTTTCTTCCTGTTAAAAGGGAGTTTTTCCTTCCCACTGTCGCCAAAGTGCTTGCTCATATGGCAGGTCATATGATTGTTGGGGGGTTTTTTGTATATATTATTGCAGGGTCTACCTTACAATATAAAACCTTGAGGCGACTGTTGTCGTGATTTGGTGCTATATAAATAACATTGAATTGAATTGGTTCAAAACTTTAAGGTACACAGTGATCACTGTTTACAAGTGCAGATATTTTTTAAATACCCATAAAAAAAGCAAATGTCTTGCTAGACAATTGTCAGTGCTATTATACATTTGGCAAATGGGGTTCCTTACTTGCTCGCCATGCTCTCTATTTCGTGCACACAAGCAAAACTTGCTTAAATGTAACTGATTGTTACCTTTTCCCTTGCATACACATTTTGCACATCTATAAGTAGATATCTATTCGTAGAGATGATCATGATGTTTTTATCAATACTATTTCTAACTCAGTAACACAACATTTTTGATCATGATGGCACCAAAAAAGAAAATTTACTACACAGTACTTTTAAGCCTACCTACCCTTTTCTGCATTGGTTGATTGCCTTAAAATAGAACTCACCATCTACCATTATGATGGATCAAATGATGCAAACATTATGTGCATTTGTGTGCTGACAAGTCCTTTCAGTAGGATTTGGATGCAGCGTGGGTGACACAGTTGTTGGCATATCAGCAGAGTGGTGGGTTTTCTTCAGTCCTTCATGGTAAAAGCATCTAAATACATGTTAATTTGCTGGTTTTATATAACTCCCTGAAAATTAAAACATTAAATCCTTACACATGATCCTCTCAAAAAGAAACTGAACTCAACTCCCATTAATGTTTCTTATTTTTTGGTGCAATTAAATGCATATGTTACCTGGCCTGGCCTCGGCTAAGAGACTCATATCTGCTTAGAGCTCTCACATTATTTCTGTTGAACTGGACTGGTTCTGATGAATTCATTTGTTTGGTCATTAAAACAAAAGGCATACTTTCCCTGCTGCCAAGGATCACTTATCACTTTTAAATAGACAAAGTGGCACCTGAAATATACAATAAGCTGTATATATCAGATGTATATGGCTTAAACTCATTTGTTGTGTCTTTGCCTTCAGGGCCACCTTTCTAACTCTTTGTTGTTGACCTTGACTGGGCTATTCACTGTTAATTTCTTAAGTCATGTTTTGGTAAACCCGAACCTCTAATCATTCATGCTCACTGCATCTTGCTCTTTTTTCATTCCCACCCTTCCCCTCTGTTTCTATTTCCCCTGCCTGTGGCTTCTCACCCTCGTTCCCCTCTTTAGTGTGACTGCACTTTTTGTGAGTGCTCCTCCCCCTCCCACATTTCCGCTGATGCAAGTTGTGGGAGAGCTCAGCCAAGGGTCACTGGTGTACTCTTGCTACCTCTGTCCCCATCCACCCCTTTAACTTCATCTTTTGCCACAGCTGTCCTCAGAGATCTGAGCAATTCTATCCCTCTGTGACAAGCAGGGCCACTCACTATCCACCTGCTTGTCCAACATGAAATACATGTGACTCCTGATCATAATTAAAATGACACAAACACTCTTCCAATCGTTTGAAGTGTTCCCAAGGAATCACATCAAACACCCTCTTGGATATTAGAAACCTCTCTTTGTCTATTTAAATTATGTCTGGCAGTTAAAGTGGGCCGGAACGATCCAGAACGGCGTTCCGGCACTTTCATTTAATGTTTAATAAATCTGATAGGTAGGTTTAAGCATATTACTATTGAATGACTTAATTTTCATGTGCCACAACCTGGCGTTGCTTGCAGTGATGCTATAGTGATACTTGCTCAGTAATGAGCAATAATAACCTCTCAAGGCTAGCTTGTACCTTTCTGTGAATTTTTTAGCAAAACGTCCCTTTAAGTTAATTGTACAGTTTCTGTACCAGGAAGACAAAAAAAAGATGAAGAAAGATGTCAAAAATGAATAAATAAATAAGAGAAAACAGGAGAAGAAGATGAGAGACTATCTTCCGTGCTAAGGAGTGTCAGCAAGTGAAGCAGTTCATATGTACATTAAGTTTCCAGTCTGTATTTAAATCAGAAATTAGATCAATACATTAGAATTTTTAGCTGAATCATTTTTTGTGAAACATCTTGCAGAACAAATATTTTATGTTATACAACAAACTGCATGAAAATAGCAGGCAGTTTAGTGTTAGCTACATAAGTAAGCTTACAGTGATGCACTATGTTGGACTGGTTAGATGTAGGTACTGTTACTATCACAACTAAGTGAATTCTACCTTTTATATGGTAAATGGTAAATGGCCTGTATTTATATAGCGCTTTTCTAGTCCCTAAGGACCCCAAAGCGCTTTACATATCCAGTCATTCACCCATTCACACACACATTCACACACTGGTGATGGCAAGCTACGTTGTAGCCACAGCCACCCTGGGGCGCACTGACAGAGGCGAGGCTGCCGGACACTGGCGCCACCGGGCCCTCTGACCACCACCAGCAGGCAACGGGTGAAGTGTCTTACCCAAGGACACAACGACCGAGACTGTCCGAGCTGGGCTCGAACCGGCAACCTTCCGATTACAAGGCGAACTCCCAACTCTTGAGCCACGATCGGCTTATACTGGCTTTATATTGTCTAGAGGCTTGAAATTAGCCATACAGATATTAAATCTGTTTTTATCTTATTGAATTTAATTGGCTAAATCCACAAAAAAAGGATATAAATCTACTGGCCCTCCCAAAACATTATTATGTGACTTATTTTTAAGTGCTTCTATTCCTCATGCTTCTCTGCTACACTTTAGTCCCCGATTATGTTCATGTTACAAATATTGCTTCATTTACTGCAAAATATCTAGCATGAATGTGGTGTCTGTGGTTATAAGTTATATTTCAAAACAACAAGAACAACAAAAAAGTGAATATTAAAGTTTTAAACACAGAAAGTGTCCACAGGTGAACTGATATAAGCTTGTGTAATGACAAATATTTATGTATGTGAGAGGAAATGTAAATACAGTCTTACAAAAAATAGTTTCTACAAAGATACTGCTTCAAGACTTGAAAGAAATACTGTTTGTCTCTGAAAATTGGGGTTTGACTTTGTCTGATCTGTTGCCAGATGGCTGGGGATCACCATATGAGTAAATAGAAGCACTACTGGAAAATTCAGACCATGAAGATATATTTTTCCAAGATCCAATTCCAATTTACCTGAGGCAGTCAAAGCTCTCCTAATACTGCAGTAATCAGCCAGCTGGTATATTAAATAAAATGTTTGGTGAAGAAGAGAAGAAAATTAAAGTTTCCTTTCTTAAAAAAATTCAGTTTAAATGTTCCATTTCTATAATTGATACTGATTGTCTAAAAGTCATGTGAATTGACATGTGAGGTATGCATTTGAATTTGACTGCTTGACTCCACATATGGGTTTTAAAAATAAATATTTATGATAAAATGTCGAGTGATTCTAAAAAAGCTTCCATTCCCATCCCTGCAGCCGCTGAAAGCAACAGGACAAATATATTGATAATGTACAACTGTTCGCCTAATAACCTTCATCAAATTAAGTGCAGGTTGCTCCATTCAGTACTATACGCAATTATGACTCAGTATTCTGTTGTTTATGAGGGAGACGTCAGTGTTTAGGTGTTGTGTGCACAGCACACGCTGCTCTGCATCATTTTGACATTAATATCATTTCCTTGAAAAATCTCTTTCCATGTGTTGAGCTGTTCCTTTCATGCGTCACTGTGAATACCAGATGAAGTCAGTGATGTCACTGACCACACCAACTCATTTATATTCTTGCATAAACAGGTCATCCTTAATCATTATTATCTGTTATACGTATATACAGTACTATGCAAAAGTCTCGAGCCATCCTTCATTTCTTTGTTTTGCTTCCAAGGAGCCAGACTTTCTTGTCTGAGCAATAGCTCTCCAGCTTTTCTGAAGTTTTTCTTTGGCCTTTTCACTCATTTTCAGATTGGCACTGTTTTAAAAGTTTTTAGTTTAGAATTAAATTCTGTTAGGGAAACAGATGACCTGATCTACAGTAGATGGGAAGATTTTCGGTGCTATGGCTGCAAAGGGCTAAGTGGCAGAAAAATCCGATCTTGTGTTCGGACCTAACAGCTGCTGAACAGCTGACCTAAACATTCAAAGTTATAAAGCTGTCATATCTATGACAGATACTTAGGGGCAAGCCTTTGTAAGCATTTTTAGGTGAAAAAAGGGATTTCAAATTGACTCTTAAACTGCATAACAAGTGTAGCAATGCCAGAAGAGATGACTATATTCTTTTACCAGTTAGGAATCTAGAAGGAGCAATTTAACGGTAATGGAGGTAGTTGTGCCTTCCCCACTCATAGAAAGAATTACAGCAATACAGTCTAGATGCGATTAAAGCATGAATGACCTTCTCAGAATTATTGAAGGA
Organism: Pelmatolapia mariae; assembly: GCF_036321145.2. Taxonomy (NCBI): domain Eukaryota; kingdom Metazoa; phylum Chordata; class Actinopteri; order Cichliformes; family Cichlidae; genus Pelmatolapia; species Pelmatolapia mariae. The sequence continues at coordinate 36,312,791 of NC_086240.1, forward strand.
AAGCAATTGTTTGTAGCTAGCTTCACTAAGTGAATGGGTTAAATTCAGAGAGGGATTTCCCCATGGGGATCAATAAAGTATACATTAGCTAACTTTAGCTAAGAGTATTAACTCAAGAAGCTAGCTTTGACACGTGATTGAATCAAATTGAATTCCTGAGCACAATCAAAGATTATACCAAGGCTCTTTATATGAGGTTTACAGTATGAGACCAGAGATCGAGAAGATGAAGTAATATTTGTGATCTGATCTGCTTGGCACTGGCATTAAAAGACTGAATTTTAAGGAAATTCTTTGAAAGCCAAGTTTTAACCTTAGCTAAAAAAAATTTAAGGAATCAGTGTTTAGTTTCAGAGGTAAGTATAGGTGGGTGTCATCTACATATAAGTAACAGACACTTTGAGTATGGTCCTGAGGGGCAGCTTGTATTGCAAAATCAGAATGAGGCCCAACATGGAACCTTGTGGAACACCGTGGGTCAAAGAAGCTGATTTAGAAGAATAGCCATCAACACCGACAGGAAAGGACCTGTTAATCAGATATGACTACCCACTTTAGCATGGTACCATGGATACCAATATAATATTGGTGATGGGAAGTCCATATTTCATGATTCCCTGTGTCAAATGCACCAGCAAGATCCAAGTAATACAAGCAAGGAGGAATGACCACCATCAGCAATACACAAAAGATAATTTAGAAGTGCAGATACAATGTTATGATATCATTTAAATACAGACTGAAGAATCTAACCAATGCAATTCAAACTAAAAAAGACTGCAGTTGTTGGAAGATGAATTTCTGCAGAAATTTGACTAAAAAGTCAAATTGGTCTAAAAAGATTACAAAGATTGGTCTAAAGTTAAACAGATCATTTGGGTCAAGACTGGATTTCTCTATAAGAGGAAGTTGCATGTTTAAAATGTTGGGACAGATCCCTCGACTAAATTTGTAATTGCTAAAATCCAAATCCCAATAATGTTAAACCTAAAAAAACAGCCTATATGTGGTTTATGCCAGGCCTGTGGTGCTTTGTCAAATTCTTCATCTCGTACAAAACCTGTGTTCAGGGACACAGTAAGGCGCTATATAAATACAGGCCATTTACCATTTACCATTTACAAAATAACATAGAGAAATTCATGTTGAGGAGCACAAATCAATAAATTAAAGTTTATATCACTAACTGCCACGAGTCTGGGTTGCAATATCATGTCATCCTAGCCTTAAATTATGGATTTGCAGGACTACACATAGAGAAACAGTTCCTTTGACCCTTACTAGCAAGTGGAACAAAATGGAGCATTTGTTAATATATAAAATGCCACAGCAGGACTCCTCCACACCACCTACCTGTTATTCAAGATTTTCGGAGCTGCTGGGTTATAGTCATAAGTTCACTCCAGAGTACTTTTGCCTCCAGTCTACTTTGTTTGCCATGTATGCGTCAGCTGTTCCGAAAAAACAGCTACATAATGCAGTTCTAAGGAAACAAGATGTGACTGTGTGTGTGAGAAAGAGAGAGAGAGTTGTTGTGGGGTAATCAGTGTACCAGTTGTGCTGTAATGGTTTGCATCTGTTAGAAAGAGACTTCAAAAAAGGTGCCCCCCAAAAATCATTCACTAATGTGAGCAACTGAGGCTTTAACTACATGCATTAAATTCGTGGTGTTTACATGATTTTTGCATACGTACATTTTTACTTTAAACTTTAATCAATCATTTCATAACATTATTTAGAAAAATATTATTGCATACGTAATATGGCAAGTGTGTGTGTGTGGTCAGCGGGCCCCGCTGTGATCTCCATCTTTATTTTTTTGTATGTAGGGATACACTTGTTTCAGCCATGATTTCTAACTGGCAGGAAATCAAAACGCTTTGATAACGTCTGTAATTGTTGCTTTAACACTGCAGAAGAGATTAGGGTATTTCAGTGTTGTTTTTGATAAGATTACAGTACGTGCTTTATCCCGCATCTCTTTCGGCTGAGCTGGCAAGTCTGAAAACAGGTTTGATGAGGAGTGCTTAGGGATGATTAAGAAAAAAAAGTCTGGTATAGACTGCTTAAAAACAACCCAAACACAGATGCACATACAGTCACATAATAAAAACTCCCATGCATATACTCACGTAGCAAATGATCACATATGGATGTACATGAAAGTCAACCCGGAGAATGCAGAAAAAGTTGTAAAAGTCCTTTTTTGAAACTTAAGTTGTTTCCTCTGAAAAAAGGCAAAAAAAGGTTTTCAAGTTTATTTGTTGCAATGTATTACCAGATACTTCATATTACAAGCACCTTACATTAAAAACAAATAAATCATCATACTTAATGTTCATCGTGTTTTTGAGCAACCCATTACACCTAGATATTTATGCCTGTCTCCATTAGCTTTTAGTGTCAGCATCATCTTCTGGAAGCAAAAGGATGTTTCGATTCATAATTCACGCCTCTGTACCTTCCAAAAATGCGGCTGCACGATCCAAAGTCATTAAACCAAACCTTGGCGGCAAAACCACAACTGTTAAACATCACACTTCCCTGAGGAAAACTGTTTTTGCCCTTACAGGATGAAGTACAGCATGACATCTGAGGACACACTCCAGGTTTCAGTCAACACACCGTAAAATTTTCTTTAGCTACATATTCGGGAGTGTTTCACGTGCAACTGCTTGAAAGGTGCAGTGCAGAGTACTGTGTGGGTCATTTGCATTTCGTCATAGTTAAAAATAGGTACTTAGGGGATCTGCAACCCTGCCTGCATACAGATAAGAACAATAGTTTGACTAGTTGGATGTCAACTCATGCAAAACCCATCAGTGAGGATAATTAGAATCATTGTTCTTTCCTTTACACGGCGATGGACTGCAGTAATCATTTCTGGCTGCTGTGCTCCAAAAATGTAGCGGTGGTCTGGCTCCATATACACAAAATTATATGTATGACTGGTTAAATTTCAAGCAGGAAATACAAATATTACTGTTATTTTTGCTCATTTTTATAATATAGATATTTTGAAGTGCTAGATCCTTTTATTCTAGTGTACATACTGGTACACTCCCATTTTTTGCAGTCGGGTGACAGCAGCTGATGATGTAGTAGGAGGTTAATACTCAACAACAACGACCCGAAATGCACACTGACCCTTATCATGCAAAAACATGCACAACCTCTGCTTTCACACCTGACGTCACTCTGACGACACCCAACTGTTCCCGCTGTCAGAACTGATGGATGTCCTCCTGCACTAACATCTTTTTCTAAACCTATAACCAATCACTCTTGCAAAGTGGCGGTGTGACACTTTCAACGTGCTTTACATTGAGGCAGAAGTTGAACTGTCTCTGAGCAACTCCTCTTCGGAAGGTAAATACCATCTTATTGTCCCTCTCAAGGTGTGTAAACAGAGCTAGATTGGCACCATGTCCATGTATTGTAATGTCCTGAAAGTAATTAATGGTGATGTGAGGAAAACAAAAGAAGTCCTGTCACAAAAAACAATGATATGTGGAAAACGAATTATTGGTCAAGGTAATATTTCCTAATTTTCATACAAAATATATTTGTGTATTTCTTTTAAAATGCTGATGCTAAAATGTGATTTAGCAATCTCTCCTATTACTGGCTGACCAAGCTTCTGGATGCTGCCCTTGCAGTCATTTACTTCAGCAGTCTCTTGGGAGGATCTCAGCATGGCAGTGCCTTGGATTTATACTGGCGACCTTGCTATTATTCATCCTTGCTCACTGCAGATAGGCAACCTTTTAAAGGTTAATTGCTCTGGCTAATTGCTCTCCCTCCCTTTTGCTAAAAAGGGCGCACTCCTCGATGATGTCATTGCGAATGGCCGAACCCAAAATATCTCTGCGACTACTTTGGTGAAGGCTCCTCACTCCAGAAGGACACAGCAATGTCTGATCAGTTTTGCTGTGGGGAAGCACACTTTGGCAATGGCAGTATAAGTACAGGAACCTCAAGCCAAAAATGATTTTCCAGCTTACTTTAGTCAATCTTCTTAAAAAGTTCTTGATGACATTTAAAATGGCCAGTGTCATAGCTCACTTTGTCAAAGGAAAAATAGTTATGTGTATGTGTGTGTATCATAATCAGCAAATCTGACAGTGAAAACCGTGAAGTGTAAGTATTCTGAATCTTTTTTAAAGTTAAATCCTATTCATCACTCAGCTACAGTTAATCAGCAATAGATGGCGTGGCCTTTGAGTTTTTGTTCCTCTTCAGTCCTTGCTTCTGTTATCCTGTTATCCTTAAGTGTGTAGATGAAGAAAAGATTGTGCTCAGGGTGGTACGGCCGTTTGCTCTATATTTAGAAAAAGTGTATTTAAAAGTAAAATTTTCCTTCTGCAATCAGCAGAAGAATTACGCCAAAAAATAGTTGTTTTTTGTATTGACACTGAAGTTTGTAATTTTTGACATTTCTTTCTGATATTTACTTAACTGTGTATGTGCTACTAATTTATATAACCTATGATTATCTGTGCTTCTTGAACTTTTCCTGGTTAAATGATTTTTTTCTTTTAAAAAGAAATGTAACAGATAAATAAATACATTTTGAATATGTGCTGACATTCCAAACTGTAAATGCCGATTCCAGCACTGTAGTCTAGCTTCATTCCTGTTTCCTAACTAAAACGTTTGACCTGGCAGTCACCCACTCATAATTTCCATAAGTTATGGTGCCCTAGCAATGCTTTAGAACAGCCCCTCCTGTCTATCTCCACTTTACATCCTGTGGAGGGGGGGGGGGGGGGGGGGGGAAGAGAAGAAAGCAAGGGAACAGTAGCCACAGGAAATAGATAAACGCTGGAGAGGTGGCCCCGTTGCACCCTTGTGCCTAAGTACGTCAGTGGTGCATCCTCTGTGAGCGCCTTGTCATTATAAAAACAGACACGTCATTTAAACGATGTAGAAAACGTGGCGCAGTAGTGTTGCTGGCTCGAAGAGGGTTCGCTGAGGCATCTTTTACTAACTTTCAGTTCTCACACAAGGCAGGACAGTCTATCTAAAAAGAAAAAAGAGAACACAGGCAACATCAACAACTAAGTATTCTACAGTAACTTCATCTGCCAAAACATCTGCTCGTATAACTATGAAGTGATATGAGTCATCACAGTAAAAAGTTAAGTGAAAGTAAAATTAATAATAGAGTAAAAATGTAAATAACCGTCTGCTCAGCAAGAACCTTTCAGACAAAATAACAGAAAACGCCTTCTGATACTGAACTTGGCGTAGTTCGGAGAAAGGTGTTATACAGGTACTTCAAAGCAAATGAGCGTGCAGGATCCATTTATGATGGTCATAAAGAGGAATGATCATCTTAAGGATAATGTTATCCCCTCATACACCTTATAATGTTTATGACTCGGGCAGCTGTGCTTCCTCACAGCAGGGCAGCAGGGTGGCGAGTACCTAACCGTGCGTTCACACCGAACGCGATAGGCGCGAGCGAAAACGCCCCAAACGCGTGCACATTCGCACCTCAACGCGTGTCCAAGAAAAATCCATCGCGCCGCAAAATTGCATCTTTTCACGCGCGTGAACCGGAAATGTGGGAGGAATGTGGGAGGAAGTTGTGCCAGATGTGTTGTGCTGCAGATGTCCTCTGAATAAACACATTATCTTGTTAGCGGAAAGGTATTTGTACATCAGTGGGAAAATAACGGGACAGTAGGTGGGCTTGCTAGCTTTTGCGCGGCTTCATCGGGTCAGTCTGAAAATCAAAAAGAAGAATGAATGAACTTACCAGGTTGCCCAATCTCCTCACTTATGTGCCTCCAAGCTAGGTCCTTTTTATTCCTGTCTCGGTAGAAGTAGCAGCTAGCATCATATAGCTCTGGATGATTAGCCACGGCACTGATGAGCTGCTCCTCCATACTGAATGACGAATGAAGGGCTTTGGCTGGATCTGCCCCTTTGACCTAGTTACAGCCACGTCATCAGGCTCCTGATTGGTTGTCGCGGCGCGATTTGACGCCGGAGTTCAGATTTTCCAACTCGAGCGGTTGGCGCGATACGCGCGTGTGCACAAAATGCAACACAGAATCTGACACGCGTGGTTTTCTTCGCGAGTCAAACGCGCCCCATGCGCTACACTGACGCGCGTTTCAGGCGTTTTGGCGTTTTCGCGACGCAAATCTGCTTCCGCATGTTCGCCGGACGCGCAATCGCGTGTCATCGCGCTCTTTCCATTGACTTTACATGTACACCTGACGCTCTGGCTGCCTCTATCGCGTTCGGTGTGAACGCACGGTAAGAGTTCACTTTGTTTTCTGCCAATCCCATAAAGTGAGTCCATCCACAGCCTACAATTAATATGAAGGAAGTCACTGAAATTCCAAGGTCTGGTCAGAGAACTGCATATGCTTTATGTATTGTACTGCTGTGTCACTTATAAAGTTATGGCCAGTCTGTTTTTGTCTCATGTTTCGGGTAATTATAATGTAGCCATAGCTTTATATAAGCTAGATATGCTTCTTGGAAACTCCAATTGCCTACATATTGTTTACATCAGGGTCACAAGGTCACGTTACACATACTTCATATTACCTCATATCAAACCATCTATAGACGAAACACCAATAAGGTTCAAAGCTGTGAATGACACAAAAATCAAGACATCTATTAGATGTGACATTGCCTTTACTGTTATATAAGCAGTCTCCGTGTTTTACCAGTGGGCCCTCCCAGCAAAATCAACATGATCAAACAGCAGAAAGAGGTCATGTGTACATGTTCCAAAACACTGTAGCATGCTGGCCTGCTGCTGTTTCCAAGCTCTTGGAGATTTTATTGGTCAGGTAACTCTACAGAAACACATGATTATTAGGTTTAGTGGCTGTGAGGTGAGGAAAAGGTAATATTGCAACTGAAAACCTGTTGTGACCAAAAGTTAAGACCTGTGAGGTTTTTTCCCAGAGATTGCACTCTGAGAACAGGATGGGAATGGCAGCGACTGCCTATTATTGCTATAAATCCCCCAAAACACAGCATAGGAAATGATTTATGTGCATAAATCTGCCTACTGGGGAAAAGACGGTGTATCACGTTACTGTTTCTGTGTTTGTGCATCTGGGGTTCACGGGTGGTGCGTAACAGATCCTGGTGCACACACCTAAGGCTTTGCCTGCGTTGGCAGGGACATCATCGGATCATTTGTCCTGCATGTAAGTAATTAGTGAAAGCACCCTAATGTTTCGTGTTAAATATCCCTTCTTAATGCAACAGACTGTCGAGATATAATCCTTCCGACATCTGACAGGTGTTTGACGTGAATAGACTTGGAAGTTGTGAATTGTACAGTAGTTACAGTAACAATATATATTAAAAACTACAAACTGACATTTAAAAGGGCTAAATATAATTCTTTTCTACAGTGGTCCATTGTCATGTACTTCTCTTTGCAAAGAGAAAGCTCCTTTATTTGTGTCACGCCATTAATGTGAAATCTGAGGTGAACCTCGGATAGATGAGTTTTTAATGTTGTCATCCTTGATACATTTAAAAGTAGTTCACACTAATTCTGTTTGCAGATAAGTATGATGCCCCTCAACTTCATTTTAATCAATATCCATTCCTTTAGTCGAGTTCTTCATTACTAGAGACTGGTCACCAGAAAAAATGTGTATTCACCAACAAGTTTGAACCGAAGGAGCTGAGCTGTCTTTAAAAACTCTTTAACTATCTGTAAACCGGAAACAAAGATCATTTGCTTTCCAAGTAGCAATGGCACTTTTTCAAATGTTTTAGTTGCAGCAGTAAAACACAACTTTTACTTTAGGTTGTCATGGCAACATCACTGACCCAGCCACTATTTAACATGACAAAAGGGTGAAGAAGTGTCTTTCCATCACCTACAGTACATGTACATCACCCTGGCCGCAGGCTACCATTCTTTGCATGGGTTTAGAGGAAATCCAGGTCTTAAAGAATGTTTTGAAATTAGCAGGATTGCAGGATTAATGCGATTATCGTGTTTAAAGGCAGGGACTTGCTGGGCTTATGAATATGCACTGATGTCAGATGATGAGGACAGGCACCCCTCTGACCCTCAAAACAGGATTGGTACTTATAGAGCTTATAAAGTGCTTATAGAGCACTTTTCTTCCCAGCTGGGCACTCGAAGCACTACTTACTACAAGCCACATTCACACACACGTATTTATGCAGGGCTTTATTCTAGACCTTTAAGTGCTTTCTAACTATCACTCACACACTCAGGATCCACCGGATGCATCGGGGAAATTTGCGTTCAGCATCTTGCCCAAGGACACTTAGGCATGTGGACTGGAAGAGCCAGGGATTAAACCAATCCTTGGCCTTTTAGCGCATGGCTCGACTCCTCCTGAGCCGCAGCTACTCACAAGTTTCTCAGGCGTGAGTTCTGAACACACCCATCTACTTCTTGTATTTCTGAAGTTAACTGTCAGTGCAACAATGATAAGCCTGATTACCAAAAACAATGGACTGAGGTCAGAAACATGACACAGAGCTTCTTTTCCAGCATCAATGAACCCAAGGAACTAACCTCGAACTACGGGAGGAAAGGAGAGAGAGCTGGACTGCTAATACAAACCTGCAGCAAGCAACTGCAGGTTTGTCTGTGCTCATATCCCAGAGGAGCTCACCTGGGACAACCGTGGGGTAAAACAAAAGCACACCTCTTTTACCTCAGACAGCTATAGTGTTTGATATGAGGGCCACACTATACTCTAACAGTCATTTATTACAGTTACAACACTGAGTAGCCAAAGCTCAAGAATTTCACTTTCTTCTGCCTGTGGCCTATTGTGAGATGTAACAAAAAAGGAATCTTGAACCCTGTACAACAGGGTAATAGATTGCATCATCCTTAACAGGGCAATATTTATCCAGCAGGGTCTCCCTCTCAGCGAAAGGGATGATTATGATTAACCTGAAGTTAATGGCTGTAATTAAGTGATGAAAAGAACTAGGTGAGGTCATTATTCAGCTCCGATGGCGGAAGAAAGCCTCCCCGTGACTAAGTGACACAGTATTTCTGCCCTTTTCTCCTTTGCTATCCTTCTTGCCCTCCGTGTCTTCAGTCCCAACAACACTCTCCCTGCTGCTCTGCATATTTAAGTGCCACTCTGCTGTGGTGAGACACAGCAGGGAAACACAGAGTTGATATCAGATTGTGATTAAATATAAATCATCTAGAAGATTCGCTCGGACAAGTTTAAGAGCAAAAGACAGGAAAAGTACAAAGAAAGAAGAAAACAAAGAATAAAAAGAGAAGCAAATGGTAAGATGCTCATTAAAATTTGGTGCATGTGTTGATAAAACAACGACTCTGTCACCTTAGAGATGTCACATCCATTAAATGTTATCATCAGTAAATCAGTTATTCTGTGAGGGCTTAGGTCATCTACTGTATAATGTGTTTAACAAATGCGGTACTGTGATTTATTTCAGTCACCGTGTGAGAATAAAAGTGGAGCAAAACTAATTATTATTCAACCTTGCAGTGATAGCTGCTCACAGTTTCCTCCCTTGAGATCATCATCAAAAATATACAAACGGTAAAAAAAGGGGCAAACAACAAAGTTGTTTCTTACTGTTGCTAACCAGAACCCACTAAAAAAATAATCTCATCTGTTTGTATCATCAGGCCAACCCTTGATTGTACATGATAGCAGTATGAGAGGAATACCAGTGATCACTGGTAGGGTCATTGCATCACATCCCATATTGGAAATATTCAGACACTGTTTACAAATGAGAACATTTCTATTAAGCAAAGAGTGAGCTCACGAGCAACCGGTAGAAGGACTGAAATCAAAGGAAGGAATGCAAGTAAACAAGCTTGCAGTGTGTAGGAGCACCACATAAACATGATCGATCTGCGTAAGGACGTAGAATGACTTAACCTGTTTAGGGAGAAAGTGAAGCAATGCCTGGAATGTATTCACTACGCACAATCAAATAATCGGGCTCCTCTGTAATATCGTGGGTCTGTTCTTCTGTGCAAGCTTATAGCAATTCATTGACTCACGAGAAGCAAAGACAAAAGACATTTACGACATGAAATTACAACCCAGTGCCAAAGAGTTGGAAACCTTATTTAAATGGCACAAAACAAAACAGAATGCAATGATTTTCTAAAGCTATAAAGCCCTACTGTACGTATTCCTAAAATATCACAGAAAACATATCAAACATTTAACTGAGAAAATGTGCCATTTAAGGATAAATGTTAGCTCACTTTGAAAGATGAACACATCTCAAAAAAGTCAAGACAGGGCCGTGTTTACAACTGTGTAGCATCGCCTCGTCTTTTAACAATACTCCAAAAACATCTGGGGACTGAGGAAACCAGCTGCTGGACTTTTGTGAGGGGAAAACCTTTCCATTCCTGTCAGTTATGACAGATACAGAACACAGTTTAGCATTTGCTTGCTGAAATATGCAAGGCCTTCCCTGAAAAACAAAGACATCATCTGGATGGGAGCGTTTGTTGCTCTAAAACCTGTATATACGTTTCAGCATTGATGGTGCCTCTGCAGATGTGCAAGCTTCCAATTCCATAGGCACTGATGCTCTCCCATACCATCAGAAATGCAGGATTTTGAGCTGAGCCATAACAACAAGCTGGATGCATCCTCCTCTCTTTAGTCTAGAGGATGTGGCATCCGTGTTTAAGAAAAAAAATCAATCTGTCTGACCGCAGAACAGCTTTCCAGCTGACCCAGCTTTCTGGGTCATATTCCTATATTCTTTTTCTTTGAGCAGCAGAGCTTTAACCTACATTTGTGGATGGCACGGTGAATTGTGTTCACAGACAGTCATTTCTGGATGTATTTGTGAGCCTATCCGATATTGATTTTCAGCTGTGTCCCGCACAGAGATTTGTCTAGACTATATTCACCTTTTGGTGATATTTGGTGATAATTATAGTGTTTTAGATGATGAAATATTCAAAGTCTTACACTGAGGAATATTATTGTAAAATTATTCCACTTTTTTTCTTTTTTTTAACAGGTTGGTGAAACCTATCCGCCTCTGTAACACCCAATCGTGTTCCTGACCTGATCCAATTAACCTCCAGCTGTTTCTTTTTATTACCACCTTTACTTTTACAGTCTTTTGTTGCCCCTTGTCCCAACCTTTTTAAGACATGTTGCCAACAAATTCAACACGTCCTTATTTTTTTCTTGAATAGGTACATTTCTCAGTTAAAATATGTGACATGTTTTCCTTTTCCTATTTTGAATAAAATACGGGTTTTTGAGATTTGCAATTCATTGCGCTCTGTTTTTATTGACAGTTTTCACAGCATCCCACCTTTTTTAGGTTATAAATGCCTGTAAATTTGACTAGCAGTGACTACTTGAAATAAAAGTTAGTGCTCCCGGCCTCATATCCCCCATTTTCATTCTTGTTATTGCCATCTCTCTCGCCTTTTTGCATCATCCATTCAAAGCTTGTTAATATAAATATTTGACTAGGTCACAATTTCTTAACCATATAAGTCAGCTATCAGTGTCTCCTGACTCAAGTAGAAAATATAGGTCAGAATTTTTTTTAAAAACTGTCTCAGATATTGAATTTTACATATGATCTGGGAAACAATGAAAACCCTACCTTTCCTGTCCGGAAAGGACGTCGTGTCAGCAAGATGGATTCAGACTTCAAAGTTTCCCAAGTGTGAGAAGAGGAAAAGGGGAAATGAAGAGATTTTTCAGGGCTGTTCTCCCATCTCAGATTATGTTACGAAGCACAAAGAGGCTGTAATGTAGTTTTTGCGACTCGATAACCGTCTGCCCTTTTTGATTCCAGAATAGGATAATGAACCACAGTCTGCTACTGTATGGCTACATCCACAATCCAAACACTAAGACAAAAAAAATAACATGTGACCTTCTTTTCCTGCCAATTTTTTTAACTCTACTTCTAAAGTTGCAGTTTTTCAGCTAAGGAGTGTCAGTGTATCAACCCTGTCTAAGTTCGCATTACCTCACAGCAGAGGTGTTAAATTGCGACTACGACACCAACTCTGCTCAGTCATGTGTGTGTGTGTGTGTGTGTGTGTGTGTGTGTGTGTGTGTGTGTGTGTGTGTGTGTGTGTGTGTGTGTGTGTGTGTGTTTTTCACCCTGGCACTGGCACACACACAAAAACCTCCAGTCCAATGACTTCACACAGCACTAATCACTCTGTGGCCTGCTGGTCTTTGATGTCTCATTAAGTCAACGGGAAACAAGTGGAACAGTGAGTACCAGAGAGGAGAGAAAAATAACATTTAGACTTTGCACCAGGACCAGGAGAAAAAAGTTCAACACTGTACAGACCCTGGGAGCCCTCCGGTGCCTCACTTTCCACAGGACCACCTAAAACAGCAGCTCTACAAACCCAGAAATCTCTGAGAAAAATCACAGGTTTTTTTTAATAGACAACGCCCTTACCATGTGCTCATCAAGTTCAGCTTCTCTCTGAGCAGCGAAGGTTCACGCCATTTTGCTGCAGCCGAGCCCGGACTGTACGCACAAATTATTCAGTCATATTCGATCATTGTTGTGCAGTGGATTTGCTCAGCCTGGGTCAATTGCCTCGCTTATTTACATTGCTCAGTGCGATGTGCGAAAATGACACCTAAGTAAAGCAACATTTCTTACATGTTACTTTAACAAGATAGTGCCATTATCTCATCCCTGCACTTCTTTTCTCTGCAAAATAGGACTGTATTTACACTGTGCAGATGGCTAATCTAATGCGGCTCTGCGCTCTCACCAAGCCAGCTCCAAGACTAACATTATGAAATGAGCGGCACAAATTACTATAAAAATAGAGGGCTGCTTTAAAATAAACCCAGCTGATTTTACATTCACTGAAATATTAGTTCATGTGAGCCCCCCCCCCCCCCCCCCCCTTCCACGTTTTTTCAACCACAGTCACTCTTTCTCTCTTTTCTTCACCTTTTCAGCAAAAAATCAAATATAAACAATTGACCAGAGTCCTTTTTTTTGGACTGGTGAATGACTGAGGTAATGTTTCCTTTTCTCAAAAAGATCAAACGCTGCTCAAAGTCCACGCCCTGGTGGATAATGTGCACAACCTGCCTCACATGCAGAGTATCGTAGTAATAACGTAAGCAACATTCAAGTCTGCAGATGTTACAAAGACAGAAGCAAACCGTGTATGCAGAATTACGTGACACAGAGCAACAACCGAATTAAGTTTCTGCTGCAGGTTTAGACTCTTTCTTGCCCTTTTGTGCATTTTCGTTTTCTCTGCCCTGCTCTCGTTTCCTTTATGTAGGTTAAATGTTGAAAAAGTCAGAACCATTCTTATCACAAAGACCTCTTTTCTGCAAGCGTGCGTCCTGCATTTGGCCATTCTATGAGGATGATTGTGAAACCTAGGCACACACTGCTGTACTTCGATCAACAGCTGTGTTGTTAATCTAAGTGACCTGGAAATGCAGAAAACCCTGCTGAAAAGTGCACAAATAACCAAGTAATTTAACTTTTTAGGCAATTCCAAAATAAAAAAAGAGACTTTTGGAGGATAGGAATGTTTGAGGAGACAAAAACAGAACTAGCACACAATACCACCCTAAAGCTAAAACCTACAGCTACACAAAAAAAGAGTGTGAGATAAAGAAATATCATCAGTGAGCCACAAAAAGAAACCAAGGCTATTTTAGGATAAAGAGTACGTTCATTTAGGCCACCATTTTGACACTATGTTCAGCTAATCAAAATCAGGTATTTGCCCAGGCCAACAGCTGCCAGACACGGTTGACATGTGTTTGTTGCGCATTCAATTTTAGGAAAAAGTTGCAACCAGTGAATAGAGATGCAATAAGTGTGGAGTTATTTTGGGATGCAGAAAAGTTGAAAAACAAAATCAAAGAAATTCATACTTTCCATTTTTGCCCTGCTGCAATGGATAAGAAAACCAGGGACCCAGACCATGACTAAAATGGAAGGGTATCAAATAACTGATCCATCTGCTTTACGAATGAAGCTTTGTGTGTTTGCATGTTGCTCAGCTACCAAAGTGCAGTGCCTACTACCTCTGAAAATGGTCACATTTTTGCGCAAAGAAAAAGAAACACTTTGCAGAGGTGCAGACACCACCGCCAACCCCCCCCGGTCCCATTTGTTGTTCCGTCCCCTACTTCTTCCTGGTGGAAAATGTGCAAAAATAAATTTATGTGAACCGTTGAAATTATGGCTTTTGGACATCTTCTGGTTTTTTGACAAATGAAAGTGGTGGCGCCAAAGGAAATGGTGGAGGGAAGCAGGTTGTATTTCACTAAATGTCACTATTTTTGTGTAGTAACCTCAACATAACACTAACACGAATACACTTTCAGTGATGGAAATTTTAAACATGTAAAAGCTGTGGCTAAGATAACTTAATAATGGCCAAAGTCTGTCATTTTTTTACAATTTTTTTTTTTTTGTGGTTATGTGGTCCTTTCACAATACTTATTGTTAATTTCCATTCATTTTACAATACTTATAAGCTGTTCAGTCCAGGCTAATTTGGCAATACACTGGCAGTTTAGGAAGTACACTACAGAAAGAAAAAAATAATGTGACCCTTCATGATGGCACTGTATCACTCATTACTCTACACCTAGTGCACGTGACCTCCGCTGCAGCCAATCTGCCTGGCACTACTGGGTTAGGCTGTTTTTGCAGATTTTGACTGTACTTGTGGATGAATCTATGGTACTAATGATGAGTCTAGATGTGCTATATTCGAACCGTTCCATAGATGTATGATTAATAGTGTGGCTTACCACATCCTATTTTTTAACACCTGTGACTCGTTTAGTTGCCCTCTCTGCCCTCTGCTTGCCTGTTTAACTATCTGGTTATCTTTTTTCCTCTCTGTCTTAATCTATCTATTCTGGTCTGCCTCTGTCTTTAAAGTAATTGCCAGTTACATGGGTCCAGACTCTGCTATGGTAACAGCCGGAATAAAGCCCAGTGTTAAAATCATTATGGCGCCATCCTGATGAGACTCTCAGTGTTGCTTCCACTCGGGAGGCATTCCAGGTGCACTGCCACTCCCTTGGAAATGTTTAATTATAGCTGAATCTCCGTATGTAATTCTATTTGCTCCTATGTCACATTTCCCAGAAGCTCCCTGCTTTGTCATGGCTGACTGGGAATCATACGTATGTGGTGAGTGGAGTCGTTCTCACACATCAGAATACGTTTACAAAGTAATAACATTTACGTGTGCTCCTGCTTTTCATGTTCTGGCCAACTTTAATTATGGCTTAGGTGTTAGCTGATAGACTTCAATCTTGATCTCAGACAGGGGTTCGCTGATTGAGCAGGGTCGTGACCAGTAGGATGCCAAAAAGCGACTTCCCTGGCCAGGGATCAAACCACCAACCTTCCCATCAGCAGCTGACCTGCTCTACCTCCTGAGCTACAGCCACTCCAATGGGGATACCATAGCAGGAATTGTTGCCATTCCTACTCAAACCCAAACGGTATTTGTGTCTCCTCCTGGGATCAACAAACCGCTGCAATATGGCGCTACTGACCAATAGAGTGCAAGAAAGTGTACTAAAATAAGTGAAAAGAAATAAAAACAAACTTTAGGCTGCTTAAGTTAGCTGAAATTTTCATTTGTGTTAATCATCTGAATGGAGGACTCAAAGGTAGCTACATAGCTACGGCAATCTGAAAATTGACATGAAGAATAACCTCCATTGATACAAATTTTAATTTGGTTTTATACTCCTCGGCACAACTTTTAACCTTCTTGAAACGGTGATGATATTTGGAATCCACAATCGAGATTCTGTATACAACTTATGCACTGCCGCACCACAATCAACCCAGTCTCACCGCAGACTGGTTTTGACTACTAACCCTCACACCTGAAGCATGACATGAAACCTGTTGCTGTGCATTTGCTCCACAATAATAAGTGATACTTTCCGGTTACCGATTGCTCTCTAGCAGTTAACGGCTGACCTACAGGTCCCTGTCAGGGCTCACTCCAGTGGAATGCACACTCAGATTTGTCTGCCCATAAAGTGGGAGCTTATTACAACATATATTTACACATCATTTATGCAAGCCAAAGATGGGATGTAGAAAAGTAAAAAATACCTTATTATTGTACTTAACTAGAAACACAAATATCTGTATTTTTTATTCTTATACTTTCTAAACAGGCTCATTACTTCACATTTAATGCATTTGAAGGACATTTTTATTGCCAATCACTACGCGCCTTCAAACATCAAACAGATTTAAACCTAAATAGAAGGAACAGCTTCATCCATCAGTAGAGCTTACTCATCATTTATAGTGCTGTACTCTGGGATTAAAGTGGGATTCAGGCGGTGGTGGAACCCAGGTTGCAAGCACAACATACGAACATCTGCACCAAAAACACCTGGTTCTGGTTCTGGCCCAATTCAATCCCAGTGTAGCAAACTGTAGTTATTTTGTAACTTCTATAAGTAAAGTTTGTCCATCTGCCTCCATCACTAGGTGTTAGGCTCTAGTCTAGTCTGCTTTCTCAGACTGTTTCCTACTAGGCTATGTAGCTTCATCAGTGTCTAATCACTGAATAGTTCATTACTCAAATTCTGGACTCCATTAAATTACAGAATGTTCAGTTCTTCAATGAAGCTTTTCTTACTTAAAAAGGGTCAGAAAGTACCCAGTGGGAAGAGATCAGGGTGGACAGTAGGGAAAAACATTGGACTTCACAGAAAGAGAGCAGTTCTCTTCCCGGAGAAATTATGGCAAGCTATTGGCTACATTTACATGGAACCTAATATTCCCGTTATAATCAGTTTAAAAGGTCAAAGCCAAAATAAAAATACTCAATATAAATGACTCAGTCAGAATAAAAAGGCCCAAGCTGATTAAAAACTAATAGCAGTTTGAGCCTTTTCATAAACTATTAAAAAAAAAAAAAGATTTAAAAAGTAAAAAAATTGTTATGCTTCCTTCCTGCCTACGGCCTCTATCTTGATGTGAATGTGTGCAGGTTGTTCTTCACAAACAGGAGAGGTTATTACCATCTCTTAAAAAGAATTTGAGAATTAAATGCCACAGTAATGCTGAACAGATGGTAGAGATGCAGTTTAACACTATTCCAATTATCTTCACTCAGAACATTTTTATTCAGAAATAAAAATGTGTGTCTACAACTACATGCAATGATGTTCTTAATTCACAAACCATAAAACTGTATTTATTCTTGTAGCCTTTGTGATGACTCTTGTGAAACATGAGAAAGGATGATGTTGTTAGGCATACTTTAATAAAACAATATATTTTTTATATAATTTAACTGTATTCATAAATAACCTCTAAACAATCACGCTGAAATGAAAACTTGGGATTAAAAAAAATTATATTTGCCAAAAAACATTCATTAACAGTCTAATATAATTAACATTACAGGGTCAAAATTTACAGAGAACTTTCGCATATGTGTGGCCTTTTGCTTTAGTTGGCTTATCAGTGAAAGATGCATTAGGACTGGGGGGAATAACCAAAACTCCAACAAAAAAGAGTAACAGAGAACAACCTCCAGAGACAGGAAACATGTGAAACATGGCTGCCGTAATTGCATGTTTAGTGTTTAAGCTGGGGCTGTTTGTTGGTGCCCATCAATAGTTTTTTAGTAGTCCCACTTCTTTTACTGCTTGTGACCCTTCCAGACCTCCTGGTGACACGTAACCCTGCCCCGCATCGAGGGGGGGCATTACATCAGCCTAACTCTAGGCGAAGTTCAGTGTGGATATGTACGCTAAGTGAGGCTGACATCATGCTGGCCTTTCATCTGCCTGGTAGCAACATTGGCACAGCGTTCTTCCAACCGACTCCCCCCTCTCCTCATTCGTGTACTCCTCTCCCACCTGATTGCACTGTTCTGAGACTCGGAGGCTTCCATCTGTCAGCAATCATCTGCCCTTCAAACCAGGGACTGGGCTATTGTTCGCCAATGGGCCCCACCTGCCAGTAATCTTCCCTATAAGGCTTGTCCCGAATCAGGTCCACCATTTGTTTCCCCTCCGATGCTAATCACCTGTTTGTTGTGAAAGTCCCAGTTCCCAGTACATGTCAGGAGACACTGTGCCGCTGTTTTTCGGGGTGAGATCAAACAGCTTAATGATCTGGGACTGACTGAGCTGAACTGCCTCCAACTTGACCGACTGATCACAGAGATAGCTTCTAGACAGCAGAAATTGCAAAGTTGCAAACCTGTTTTTTATTTGTGCATTTTAGACACAGTGAAAACTGACAGACTCCTGTTTAAATGTTTTTTTAAAATAAAATAACAGTATATGTAGTCAACCATAAATTTTCATGCCCTCGTATTATCAAGTGATTCTGTGAAAAGGAGCAATAATCACAACTTTATCACAGTTCTGAGGTTTTATTGGGGAAATCTCTTAGCCCGCAGATGAATGCTGTTACACCGGTTTGAAATAAACCAAAGATTAACTGGAAATTTGAACTGTGTAACCGAGATTGTTATTTTCCAAGACACAAAACATCTGGCTCTCATGACAGGTGACGTTCCCGTAGGCAACACCAAAAAAAGTACCTGCAAGCGAGGTTTCGTCGTGAGCAACTACATTAGGATCCAGCCACTCACAAACCGAGGGTTTCTATTCAGTGAGCTAATATTAAAATAATATTATATAAACTTAAATGCAGCTGCACTCACTTTACGAAAGAGCGCTTGAACTTCTTCTTTTTTCTTTTTTTTTTAAAGAAAAGCTATTAATAAAGCAGTCAAATTACTGCGGTGTGTTTCACACAGAGAAAAATAATGCGGCATGCAAAGAAGCACTTTTCACTTCACCCTAAAACCCACAGGTATTTGGGTTGGCTATCTCGCTAGGCTGTAGAGGCACCAGCAGAACCATGCTCTTAAGGGCTACGACATTAGACGATTGTTTTAAGCCTTAAACTACGCTGTTTCCAAAGAGGGGGGGGGGGGGTATGAAAATTTGAAATAAATAGGCATTTCTCATTGTTTGCCTTTGATTATGTAGTATGTGTTGTTGGTCAGATTAGGCGGCCTAAAAACATGTACAGTTAACTCTTATCTTTGATTCCCAAATAATCTATTTTGAGGTGCATGCATCAACCTAGGTTTGTGGTCATGACTCAAGCCAAAGATGTTTTTCTTCCATTTTGGAATAAATCACTCATTTTACAACTGCAAGCAGGAACGCCGAATAAAAATGTATAATTAACACACAATGCTCCTGATATGCATCTGTTTTTCTTTACCGGCTTTGCTCATTTCGCATACAAAGACATCGCTCTGCCCGCAAACCTTTAGGTAGAGTCCATAACTGAAGGTTTTCGCTTTCCCACAATTCACAATAAAAACCTACTTATTTATGTACTTTGATGAACACGGCCGGAGTGATTCCAAACAAGTAAATCCCCAAATAATGAGGAAAGTATATTCGTAAAACTCGCTAAGCATCTGGGAGCGGTTGTGTAGTACGAAGCATCATCAAGGAGTCTCTGGCATTGTTCATCTACGTTGGAAACACGTTCTTTCCGATATCCAGAACAAAAACAAAACAAAACCAGTCTTTTGCCAGTACTACAGGCTCACTGGGAAACACCTCTATAAACAGATGCTCATGGAATTTAAATGGAAACATACCCAGTAACTGCTTGAAGACCTGCCCAGGACTCCCTTTTCCTTGGGCACAAGCGCACCGACACCTCACCGTTAAAAACCGTGACCTGGGGTTTTACAGGTACAGTGGTTCTGATTTGGAAAGTGGCAAATGCCACAGCAAGGAAGGCAGTTTTTGAGAGGAAATTAACCTTGATTGCATTCAAATGTTTTGGTTAATGAATTCTAACAGCTTAATGTGTGCTTGCCTCCTTGTCTGAGAAATTAAGCAGGCTGAAAGTATCCATAATAAAGTGGTGTCTGAATTTAATCAAGCTCTATTAATGCCCTCTTACACAGAATAACATGTGTAGTTATACTAGATAATCCCAGAGACTGAATACATATTAATCACATCAGTGGATACGAGCTATATAAAGTTGCGTCTGGGAATTGAGATACATTTCAAACCAGGGGTGCCAAACATAAGGCCCAGGGGCCAAAATAAACCTGACAAAGACTCCAGAGTGGCTCACTTGATTACTTTGGAATATATAAAGGAGGGCATAGATTTTAGACTTAATTTCTTAAGTTTTAAAGCTTTTCCTACTGACAAAAATCTCCACCAATCATATCACACCAAAGTGATTAAGTATTAGATAAACATCCAGGGTCGTGGTGGGCACTGGAGCCTATCGCAGCTGTCTTAGGGTGAGAGGCAGGGTACACCCTGGACACTTCGCCAGTCTGTCGCAGGGCTAACACATAGAGACAGACAACCATTCGCACTCATATTCACTCCCGCATTCACACCTATGGACAGTTTAGTGTTTCCAATTAACCTATCCCCACTAACTGTATGTTTTTGGAGTGTGGGAGAAGCCAGGAGTCCCTAGATAAAAAACGAAAGAAAAAAAAAATTTTTTTTTTTTGTGGTACACAGTTAAAATAAATAATAAATCAATAAAAAAAAGTGTTGGTGAATTATTACAGGAGAGTCTGGGCAAATCACTAAGAGAATCTTTTCTGTAATTTTATACATTTATTTATTTGATCTGGCAGATTTCTTTCATTTGCTACAGCAGCATTTCACACACATTCGAATTTAGAATAATCATATAGACAAACTGAAACACACTGTTGAAATTGCACTTCTTTTTTTCATATTAATTGGGATTAAACATGAATGTAAACATTTTTATACTGACAGAAAGGGGAGTTTCACTGGTTTGGCCTACTTAAGATCAAAGTGGGATGTTCGTGTGTGTAAATTCAGTTTGACTTCCCTGTTTTAAACAGTATAGAAGGTCACAATAAATTAGATACACTAGAGACTCTTTTGTTTAAGCAGATTTGTACCAGTTTTCTGTAAAATCAGTGGAATTTGAGAATTATCAGACCCAAAATAGCACTCTTGAAGCAGTAAACAATAACTTGCTCAAGGGCAACTCTCAAATAAGTACTGATGGAAAGGAAAGCAAATCCCATTCCTACCTTCAGATTTATTTATCAGGTGGTGTTCATTTAATTTACCATAGAGCCAGAAGATCCAAAATCTGTCCTTAACATGTACGACTGTGATTTCTGTAGAATATTTTAAAATGAAAAACAAAAAACTGTCGGTGAAACTCAAAGAAAATCTTTTTTTCCCATTTACAAAATACGGTGCTTCACAGATGTAAACAACTCAGCATGAGTTTAACCACTCATTGATGTATAAGAATAATACATTTACATTAAAAAAAAAATCTGTTTCAATAAGTCCAACACAGTAAAATGGCACCTGCGTGCGTCATCCTAAGATGTGCTAATTCTCAGTCAACACTTTCTTTTTAAGTAAGACATTGGCTATAACAATAGGCCCCACGATTCCCAAGGAATTGGAGAGAGCAGATAACAAACACGTGCCTCTGAAAGCTTTGTCCTCTCCTCCAGTGTGTTTTTTTTAAAATGGCTGGATAATGAGTGTGAGGGTGGATCAACTTATTCATTGACTTTATCATGACTTGCCATGCTGCAATCTTAAAGATACACTTATCAAGGGGTTTGAGAAACCAAACCCCTGTAACAGTGTGTCACTGTTGTAAAATAAAACGGCTCCCAAAATAGCAACACATATTACAATTAGTTGCCAATAAGAAGCAAAAAAACTGAAAAAAAGCATGGCATTATAGTTAAGGTGTGCTTTCTCTGTTTTATATGTTGTAATCGTCCAGTTCTTCATAAAGAAATAAGTTTTATGATGTAATTTTTCATATATTTTCACTTTTGATATTTTCTTGCCTTTTTTTCCCTTTTAACGTTGCGCTATTTATACAAGTTGAACTTTCTCAAGAGGTTTTTTCTTTCTTTCTTTTTACCACACAGCCTCCCTCCAGTCTCAGGTTTTTCCATGTGTTTTGCTTAAATTTCCAACACATTTTATAGTTATCCTTAATGACCTGATTATTTGTCTTCCCATATCAAAAACAGATTTCAGCCCACTGAATTCTTTCCCTTGGAAGCCAAAGGTTGATTCCATTAAAACTCCTTCTAATCTCAGATGGGATATTTAAAAAAGAAAGTGCTGGTATCAATTAAAAAGCACTACAGACTTCACACCAAGGGGAATGTGCTTTGATGCAGCAACTTGTGGAGATCTTGTAACCGGCACAGGTTTTATGTTAAGATGTCACGCACTCAGAGTGAAAGTGAACGTGTCTTCTTTTTATTTTTTCTAGAAATTCAAGGCATTTAAGGATAAACTGTTTTGGTATGTAATGAAACATTTCACCATGCTGGAAGCAGCAGGATGCAACTGTGTGTGTGTGTGTGTGTGTGTGTGTGTGTGTGTGTGTGTGTGTGTGTGTGTGTGTGTCTCTGTGTGTGTGTGTGTGTGTGTGCTTGTGTGTGTGTGTCTGTGTGTGTGTGTCTGTGTGTGTGCTAGAAGTAACCAATAAAGAACCAAGCATTTCTGATATCCTCCATAAAAGACATCAATTAAAAGCATGATTCATTGTTTCCTCAGGGCCACTGTGGCCCATTAAAGACAAGGATGGAGACAAAAAGGCCTCCGCAGCTGGCAGGCAGCAAACCGATAAAACCGACATGGCAACAGAAGCCGATGTTTGAAAGCCACCAGTCGCGTAGCACCTCCAGCAGAGCCTCGCTGAAAGGTCAAAGATCAAAGTCTGCCAAGTTCGATAGTTTTTTTCACATTATTCACTGCTGACAGGGAAATGAAGGAAATCCTAAACTGACTTCACCACAGGCATTCAGACTCAGAGATGGATAGGAGGTTATGTGAGTAGCCTGTGTTATTCCTACATGTGACCAACCAGCCTGTTTGATGAGTGAGTGGCTGCACAGCTTTGTGGCAGACAATTTAGAGGACCTGCTGCACATTATAGAGAGGTCCGTGACTCTGCTTAAGCAGCATGTGTTCGACACTTGCCGTTAAGCATGGGAGGGAAACGCTAAGTGTTTCTGGTTCTGAGCAATTTGATTTCCATGCAAATTTCACTCACTTGCATGCAAATCATGAGCACCCCCTTGAGTGAATTATAACAACTGTTCAAAATGCAAACACAGTTAAACAGAAACCATTTGCAGAGAAAAATGGAATCCCCTGTTAAATGAACTAAACTGCTGACTCTATAATAAACAAATTGCAGGTAAGAGCCAAACATAGCACGAAGGTGCTTGGAAAGGAGTGCAACATTTACAACCAGCAGCTAGAGTCGTGTGTGTGCCTCTTTCTTTTTTCTTTTCCCTTTTTCCTTCTTGCATCTAAAGTAATTGCCACTGGAACACGTAAACACAGAGCAGTGGAAGCTTCTCAGATGTCACCAGATCTGGAGCTACAGGAAGGAAGAGATATTTTTCAGCACCAAACATGGAACGTCTATGAGGCAGGGACCCTAAATGAGCAAAGTGTAGTTGGATATTTTAGAGGACTAGAGGTAATGCAAAGCAAAATAATAGGAATCCTTCTAGAGTTTTCAGAATCTAAATGCTTCCCCTGATTGCATCTTATCTGAAAAGGACTTGAAGAATAATAAAATAGATACAGAAAGTGAAATTTGGGGTTGAACAACATGAACCTGATAATTACACTCTACCTACACATGTCACCACCTGTTAGTATATATGTCTAAAGGGTATGATACTTTAGATATTGTGGAGTTTAGATTAAGCAAATTATAGATTCAAAATTAAAGTAATCATAATTGCTCTAATTTTGTTTCATTTGGAATAAGTGTTTTTTGTAACTGAAAGGAGCCGGTTGAGGTGGTATCTGACCAGGATGCCTTCTGGGTGCCTCTCAAGTGAGGTGTTCCAGGACAAATGAATGAAATACATTCGATACGTGAATGCAATATATTGGCAGGTCTACTTTGATGACTACAGTTGATCGAGTAGCTGAACAGAGTGGGTATCAAATGAAAGTCATTTGCATTGATCCAAATTGTAAAAAAACAAAACAAAAACAAAAAAAAAACAAACAAACAAAAAAAAACGACCTTTATTTATTTTCAGACCAAGTGTTGGAAATGCACTGATGATCTGAACTACACACTAAAACTGTGAAAGTGCAGTGCATGAATGTGCTGAGCTAGAGACTTACTTAATGTTGCCATTCACTAAATAATTTGGAAATCCAAAAGCATTTCTTCATATGAAAATGTCAGCAGTAAACCTGAACAATAACCTCTCACTCTCTGCTCACACACAAAATATCCTCTAAAAATTTTTGCTAAGTCTAAAAAAAGGTTCAACGAGTCTGTATAAGCAAAAAAAAAGGCCTGTAAATTGATTGATAAATAATACATATAAAAATCTGATTTTAAACAATAGCTAAATATTTACTATAATATCGAATAAATACTCTGTTTTCAATAAATACTACTCTCCTGAAAGCCTGCTTGCACTCACGAGGATAGCATCCACAGGGACACT
This sequence comes from Pelmatolapia mariae, assembly GCF_036321145.2. Lineage (NCBI taxonomy): Eukaryota > Metazoa > Chordata > Actinopteri > Cichliformes > Cichlidae > Pelmatolapia > Pelmatolapia mariae. The sequence goes on from NC_086240.1 coordinate 36,337,350, forward strand.
ACCTGAGGATAAAATAAAGGCAGATTGGAAGCCTGACGAGAAATTTCCTACTTCTGAGGCTGTATGGAACAGATTACTGCGTGCTGTAATGCCCACAGATCATGAAGATATTCTAAGACTCAATGGCTTAATGAGGTTCTTGGATCACACACACGATGCAGAGAAGCATGACGGACTGACCAATCTGCATCTTCCCTTTGTACTTCTGGTAACTCGACACAAAAATGACAACACACACGACCCAGACACACACAAACAGACATACAAATGACAGAAACAGAGGCAGTCCATTTAAAAATGAGTCATTACTGCTGTGGCCCATAAGAAGATCTCTGTGAATCAGCACTAATTTTCCTATCAGCACTAATAATATGCCCAACAGTCTAGCCTCACTGAAGTTCTCCAGCAGTAAGTGGCTCAACATGCCTCCAATGGTTTGGTGTCTGAGGTCACATCCTTAAGGGAATTAAAGGCAGGCCCGTACACATTTAAATGCATTGATCTCACTTTGCCAACGGCGAGCTTACAGTGGCGTGGCAGAAAAGGCACACTGCTTCACAGTTTTCTTTTGTTTTTTGAGAAAGTGATCAGAAAAGTGTTTCGGGCCAGAGGTACAACATCTGCTGATGAAAGAAAGATGAAAGGACGTGCAAGATATGCCAGTATTAACTAGAATTAAAACCCAGCATCTGAAAGCAATATGATTTTTCAGTCATATGGAAGTTAGTTTCTAATGTCCTCTACCAAGTGAGCTATTGCTTTGGAGATGTTAACACCTAGCTACAAAACATTTTCCCTTTTTTGGTGTACACTAGACAATATTTTACGTACTTGATTATTTCCTTAGACTTTATTTCGGATGCACTGCTCCATGTTTTGTTTTGTTTTTCTAAATCAAAGCCTGGAGTAATGGTCCTTGCAGGAAGTTCTATGGTGAAAAATTGGTTTGACCACCAAAGTCATTGACATTTCTCTCAGAAAAGATTACCTGACTGTAAAGCACTCTTTAACTAAGTGGTTGTGATTCACTGCATTGCCACAGATTAATTAAAGTTACGAGAACTTTTGTGATTTCTTTTTATGTGGTTTAAGGATTTTTCTGAAACGTGACTGGATTCTACCACGTCATTCCCTACTTCCCCAAATTTCCTGTCCTCTCACGGCTGCATGTGCATTAGACACAAAGTAATTTGCGTGAATTGCTCTGTAATTAGGCCTATCTCTAATAAAGCTTCAGTAGGCGACAGCTGCGCTTCTTTCCAAAGCTACAAGCCGGTATATCCCTTGGAGACAATTGTTTTTCACGTCAGGTAATTAGAGCAATTAGCCACATTGTACCTCATTACCTGCATGTCATTTAGCGTAATGTTATTAGTAACAAACTGTCTGTAAAGGGAGCTATAGCATCTCACTGAGCCTACAACTTCAGTGTTCAGGCCAACAAATGAGAGCATGCCAGCTGCTCAGCAGACTTTGGTGCTCATGGTTTACCTCTGTCAGACGTTTTGACTTATATATATTGTATAACTTCAAATATCATGCAGGCAGGCATTACAGAATAAAGATATGAACATACGAATTGTCCACATCATTTGAACTGATGAAAGACAAGCCAAATCTTTGGAATTTGTATCTTGCCTGTAAGACTTACTCCAGGAAAGAGGTCATCTCCAGGTAAAATAGATGTGGATAGATGGAAAGGTGGGACTTCCACCCAAATCCAGTGTAGGTTGTAAACTCTGCTTAATTTACCAGTCACACATATGTACAACACTTAACTAAGACTACAAGATTAATGCCAGCCCGTCAGGAGCTAAACTAGTATGTCACTTTGTGTGAGTGCTATACAAGGAGTACTGTGCGTGGCAACCAGAAAGGTGGAGGGTTTCCTCCTACCAGTGCTTTGCACTCCTTTTGTGATATTTAGTATTTTGGTTTGCATTCTTCCCTCACCTCTGGCAGCCTTAACCAGATGGATTTTTAATTATTTATCACGTATTAATTTTAATGATTATGAATACGTGTATGCACATACCCCTCTCCAACTATGACAGACGGAGGGCCAGCCTCATCTCATACATGTGTCATAACTGATCTGTGATATTTACGAATCAATCTAGAGTTTAGATTGATTAGCACTTGTGAAAAATAGGTTGCGTTAATGGATAAGGTGAAAAGGTCTGCGAATAAGTCACCCCTCAAATAAGTCAACAGTTCTGTTGAGCTTTTGGGGGAATTCCCAAATTATCACTGTTGTATTTACCCACGTCAATCATGTGTAGCAAATGAAATGCATTAGTAAAGTATCCATGTCTCTTGCTTGCTCTGCTTCCTTATGCCATAATACAACAATGCCATGTAGGAGAAGAGATTTCTTAATACGCATGCAGTGAGTAAAAGAAAATGTCTGGAATAAATATGTCATGCACTGGTGTTTATAGAGGGATGTGCCGTGTTTCCTTGCGATTCTGATGTGCATCGAGACTTTTAACCTGAACTAGTGCCTCTTTAGAGCTGTCACGCAGAATTTACAGGCATCCTAATTGTGCAGGTTTAAAACTAGATCCCTCACGGTGGTCCCTAGTGAGCAGCTCTATGAGGTCTAAATGTTGTTCAGTGAAGACTCGCAGCAGTCCTACCCTCCATTGAGCACAAATTGCCTGAAAAGTGCAGAGTCAGTAGCAAAACAAAAATAAAATCAGTCTTTTGAGCAAGCCAGCAGACGTCTCTCACACTTGCATAGATATCAGAGTGCACCACAAGTGAATTCGGATTGCTGCCAGCTCAGGACGGCTCTGTAAACTTATCATTTTGAGAGTGCTCGCAATCATCCTTAAATCTAAAGGGGTTTGCCATTACAGAGCCAGGAGGTCTTGTTACCATAATCTAGTGAGAAAAGACCCATGCCAGACTTCCCCCCTTTTTTTATCAGTAGTGTAATTTACTGTGAACTCTTGGTACTTGAGAGATATGACTGGTCAACACACTCTAAAAAATGAGTAGAAAATCAAGAAAGCTGGAAAGAGGGTTCTTAGAAATGCAAATAAAATGAAGCTCCTGTGTTATGTGTGGAGGGCCTCTTCATTAGTAAATGAACCATCTTCAGAGAATATCATACAGATTTTTTTTCCTGAAAATGTAGAGGCACTTCTGGGTTGCTCTTAAAGACAACTTCTTGATGCATTCTCAATCATCCAGGAAAGTAAATCTCCAAAAGTTGAATCTGTTCATCTGGACGTAGGGTTTTGTGGGAGAAACGTTTCGTCACTCATCCAAGTGACTTCTTCAGTCTCAGCTGACTGCAGGTTTCCCCAACCCTTATAAACACAACTCACTGAATAATTCATTTTTACAGTGTATCCTCACTACATACAAGACTGAAAAAACAAAACAAAAAAAAACCAAACAAACAGGGTATGGAAGTAGTTATTGAGTGCTTTCCTTTTCATTTCCAAGTACCCTTTCACACTATCACAATAGTTTTGAAATGCTGTATCGTTAAGAGGTCAAGGGTTCAAGGCTGCTCTGATAGCCTGGCAACCTGTCTGGGGTGTAGCCCTCACCCTATGACAAATGGGATAGGCTTCAGTCCCTCTGTGACCCTGAGTTGAATAAGGGCTTAAGACAATGTATGGATGGGCACAAGATGGCCGCCCCTCCCTGAGCCTGGTTCTGCCGGAGGTTTCTTCCTGTTAAAAGGGAGTTTTTCCTTCCCACTGTCGCCAAAGTGCTTGCTCATAGGGGGTCATATGATATGATTGTTGGGTTTTTCTCTGTATTTATTATTGTGCGATCTACTGTACAATATAAAGCGCCTTGAGGCGACTTTTGTTGTGATTTGGCGCTGTATAAATAAAATTGAATTGAATTGAATTGAAAGAGTGTTTCCACTTCTCACTTTTTACTGTCACTTTATTTCTTATTAGGCTCATTCATCAGCAAAGATTAGAATATTTGCTTTTTCTTTGGTATCTTACATAAAAAAAGACCCATTTGTTTCACCACACATAGTTCAGCTTTTATACAGTGGCTTGCAAAAGTATTCGGCCCCCTTGAACTTTTCCACATGGTGTCACATTACAGCCACAAACATGAATCAGTTTTATTGGAATTCCACGTGAAAGACTAATACAAAGTGGTGTACACGTGAGAAGTGGAACAAAAATCATACATGATTCCAAACATTTTTTACAAATAAATAACTGAAAAGTGGGGTGTGCGTAATTATTCAGCCCCCTTTGGTCTGAGTGCAGTCAGTTGCCCATAGACATTGCCTGATGAGTGCTAATGAGTAAATAGAGTGCACCTGTGTGTAATCTAATGTCAGTACAAATACAGCTGCTCTCTGACGGCCTCAGAGGTTGTCTAAGAGAATATTGGGAGCAACAACACCATGAAGTCCAAAGAACACACCAGACAGGTCAGGGATAAAGTTATTGAGAAATTTAAAGCAGGCTTAGGCTACAAAAAGATTTCCCAAGCCTTGAACATCCCACGGAGCACTGTTCAAGCGATCATTCAGAAATGGAAGGAGTATGGCACAACTGTGAACCTACCAAGACAAGGCCGTCCACCTAAACTCACAGGCCGAACAAGGAGAGCGCTGGTCAGAAATGCAGCCAAGAGGCCCATGGTGACTCTGGACGAGCTGCAGAGATCTACAGCTCAGGTGGGGGAATCTGTCCATAGGACAACTATTAGTCGTGCACTGCACAAAGTTGGCCTTTATGGAAGAGTGGCAAGAAGAAAGGCATTGTTAACAGAAAACCATAAGAAGTCCCGTTTGCAGTTTGCCACAAGCCATGTGGGGGACACAGCAAACATGTGGAAGAAGGTGCTCTGGTCAGATGAGACCAAAATGGAACTTTTTGGCCAAAATGCAAAACGCTATGTGTGGCGGAAAACTAACACTGCACATCACTCTGAACACACCATCCCCGCTGTCAAATATGGTGGTGGCAGCATCATGCTCTGGGGGTGCTTCTCTTCAGCAGGGACAGGGAAGCTGGTCAGAGTTGATGGGAAGATGGATGGAGCCAAATACAGGGCAATCTTGGAAGAAAACCTCTTGGAGTCTGCAAAAGACTTGAGACTGGGGCGGAGGTTCACCTTCCAGCAGGACAACGACCCTAAACATAAAGCCAGGGCAACAATGGAATGGTTTAAAACAAAACATATCCATGTGTTAGAATGGCCCAGTCAAAGTCCAGATCTAAATCCAATCGAGAATCTGTGGCAAGATCTGAAAACTGCTGTTCACAAACTCTGTCCATCTAATCTGACTGGGCTGGAGCTGTTTTGCAAAGAAGAATGGGCAAGGATTTCAGTCTCTAGATGTGCAAAGCTGGTAGAGACATACCCTAAAAGACTGGCAGCTGTAATTGCAGCAAAAGGTGGTTCTACAAAGTATTGACTCAGGGGGCTGAATAATTACGCACACCCCACTTTTCAATTATTTATTTGTAAAAAATGTTTGGAATCATGTATGATTTTTGTTCCACTTCTCAAGTGTACACCACTTTGTATTGGTCTTTCACGTGGAATTCCAATAAAATTGATTCATGTTTGTGGCTGTAATGTGACAAAATGTGGAAAAGTTCAAGGGGGCCGAATACTTTTGCAAGCCCCTGTATTTCATAGGATGACTGTATTCTCATGACCTTTTTTTAGCTACAGCTTTGCTGGGAACTTGCATTCCTTGCAAAATGTCTTTTGACAAATAAAGATTTTGAAAATGCTGGTGTGTCTCTGTCGTCTTTGCTTTTTCGTCCATAACTCTGCTTTTGCCTGAATGACCCGTGACAGTCGTGCCTGGTGCTGACGGTCCATTATAACTGTCTAATCATGACCAGCTGGCCCATAAATCAATCAGTAACTTGGGACTTACTCATTCCTTGTAATCCACTACTTGGTTTACCAAGAGAAAGCCATTCTTAACACAAATACTTTTAAATTCCTTTTTACAATGAATGTAGGGCTTTAAATGAAACAAAGCAAGTTTACTAATTAATTGCACAGGAATTTCAGTTCGTTTTCAGCTGTATTTAACAGCAACTATAGTCAACAGTAGGGCTGCACGATTAATCGTTAGAAAATCGCGATCTCGATTCATACTTACGTGCGATCTCATTTCCAAATGACAACGATTTCAAAAAAAAAAAAAGACGAGGACGACGATTGTACCGCATTTTGATCCGGGACATAACCTGCATGAAAACAAGCGCTCACTCTTCCTGCTCAACAAATGACAAGGGCGGAGCCTTATACCACGTGACACAGAACCTGTGCCGTGATGCTCAAATTGGCAGGAAAGAAACGACAGAGAACACGTCAGGGATGACGAGAAAGTGACAGGAGAAAATCTGTCCCGGTCAACCACCCAAACATCAATAACGGGAACCTTATACAGCGCTTCCCTATACACGTCGAACTCCCGCAGGCACAAAGAAATTACGGAGGCTATTACCTATCACCTGACCAAAGATATGGCTCCCATCAACACTGTGCAAAACGAGGGATTTAGGAAAATGATCAACACCCTAGACCAGGGGTCGGCAACCTGCGGCTCCGGAGCCGCATGCGGATCTTTAGTCCTTCTACGGCTCCGCGTGGTTTGGGGAAATAAATAATTTTTTGTAAGTAATTAGCTAAAGTCTATTTTATTTATATTAGTTCTTTTTTTAACTCGTAGTTCTAAATTGGAAGATTATTGTGATATTGAAATATAAATATAAAATTATATTCTATTAGTTTTTGATCGATCAAAATAAGCGTCACACCTACGGAAGCCGATATAGCCGCCGAAACGCCGTGCGAGACTTTCAACCCCAGGCAGGCCAATTATGGATCTTCGGATCCACATTATGTCAGCAGCTGTTCTCCAAAAACAAACACGTTCACCCCTCACAGACGGCAGCTTACAGTCGTGCGTAAAGATGAAAGTGACTTCGTACAGCCCCGATCGTACAGCAGACGCTGTGCGCAGAGGTTCAGGAGCGGAAGTCCCATTGTAAACATATCACGGCAGACCCGACTATGTTTCCATGAACACGCTTTTCAGCATCTTTTTATTGACCACTTTTCACACACGGTTGCTTTACGCATACAGCCGGTGTTAAAGCTCGCAGCCCGACACACACCAACACAACAGCATAGGTGGCACAGACGTTAAGGCGGCGAGGCGTGATTGCGGGTACCGCTAAGGTGCGTCCGCCTCCCCTGCAGCGGCGCTGCAGTCCACGCCCCGCCACACATATTAACCAGGTAAAATACATACTTAGGCGGAATTTTGCAAAGTTCAAAATGTGTTAATTACAAAATTAAAATGTAATTTTCTCTGTAGCACTTCATGCATTTAAGCAACACACCTTAGTTGTTCACACAAAGCATAAAGGTAAAAAAAAAAAAAAAACTATATATACAGTGTTATGTTCATTTTAGATGTCAAAAAGTATTCCCAGAGTTTTCTTTTGTGTGGAAATCTCGTCCAAATGGCTCTTTGGGTGTTAAAGGTTGCTGACCCCTGCCCTAGACAAACGCTACACAGTGCCGTCCCGCAACTATTTTTCTATTGTTGCACTACCTGCTCTGTACACGCAGTGTCGAGCAACGGTGGAGACGGAATTTCAAGCAGTACAACATTTTGCGGCAACAACAAAATGTGAGGCATTTATTGTTTTTATGTTTATTTATTGTTTTTATGTTCAGTTTCAACTGTTACGAAGTTGATGTGCAGTTAATAAGTGCTATAAATATTTATATTGGAAAAGAAAATCGTGAGAGAATCGTGATCTCAATTCTAAGCAAAAAAATCGTGATTCTCATTTTTTGCAAAATCGTGCAGCCCTAGTCAACAGCCAATGACCCATAACATGATTATTGGCGAGTACACCAACCACATTTTAGTAAACAATCTGCAACCCTATTCATCCATCCATCCATCCAGTTTGGGGTCACAGCAGGCTGAAGCCTATTCCAGCTTTCAAAGGTCTCCCTGGACAGGTTGCCAGTCTATCACAAGGATAACACAGAGAGACAGACAACCATTGATGCTCACATTCACACTTTAAGCTAACTGAGTTTGACAAGCATGTCTTTGGATTGTGGGAGGAAGGCAGAGATCCTGGAGTGAACAGGCAGCTCCATACAAAAAGGAGCCAGCTAACCAGGTGGTTTATATCCAGGATCTTCTTCTATGTTAAGCACTGCACCACTGTTGCACCTACAGTAATTCACCATGTATTAAAAAAAAAGATAAAAAGAGGGAAGAGGGTAAAGCATACCTCACCATCCTTTCATGATCATGGAAGGCAGGAAGAGCAGCAGCTCTCATGGAGGGGTCAAGTTCCGCCTTCTCATTAAACCGGTATAAGTGGTTTCACTGACAAGAATCTAAAGAAATGTCAACATGCAAATAACTTTCTATGAATCCACTTTAAAATCTAGCAGGACAGGGTGACCCGAGAAACGCAGTTTTCAGCACAATTTTAATAGATCCAGATGATGGGATTTCCATTCACTGCCATGAACGTAGACATAAAAATAGTGAGTTGTTGAGTTAGCTCACTTGGGCAGATTGTTTTGGAAACCCCGCTGAGATTTAACTTCCTTGTATCAGAACATATAACATGAATTGTTAATCTGGCATGTAAATTGCAGACGCATCTTTCCTGTGTTTTCTCAGTTGTTTCGTGTTTTAAATCACAGCAGACACATTGGAAGTGATCACAACGCAGGACTAGCTGGCTAAGACACATGGTGATGTTTGCAGCTGTTCCTCTAACTTGTAAAGTACGGTTGAAATGTAGCTATTACAGTAGTCAAACACTTAGAGCAAAAATGACCTCATGCTCTAATTTAAAGCCTATATAAATAAATGACTTGTTAATAATATAGCAGGTGTTTATACTGTGATGGAGCCAACAACATGGCTGGTTACACGGTGAGTCTGTGGACGTTATTTCAGCTCATGTTTGATGACATTTGAGGTCATTCTGCCCTCACATCCTAAAGGTCTTCACAGTTGAGAGACTGGAATACCGGCCATCGTGCATACCACTGACTAGGCTGTGACAAAGTGTTTTTCAACCACACACTCTCACTCATGCTTCCTTTTCTAATGACTGTGGGTCACTGAAAGTTGTGGTCCTTTTAGTGCAAAGCTCCACTCAGGCTTAAAGTAAAAATAGCACTCCAACCTTTCTTCCAGTTTTGTGGGGAAGGAAGCAGGCAGGGTTCACCTAATAGGAAGCACAGAGACTGTCGTCATGGGAGTACGAACAGGGAATTTGTGTCACAGTCCCCTTCCTGTTGGGCAGGCCAATAGCAGAACCTAAACCTCAAGATAAGAACTCCAAGCACCCTTAGCTCAACTTTACTGCTTCAGCCTAATGCAAAAACCATAGCACCTCACTAGCTGGAAATTAGCTTCCTTGTGGTGCCTGGGGCAATGGGCCATTTCTCGCCTACCCCTTGCATCAATACATGACAGCAACGGAAGCTTCATGGGGAATTCCTGGAAAGGTCATCTCAGTCTGTTTTACATTACGGAAGTCTGTCATATTATAGCAGCTGACAACAGCCAAAGAAAGATGAGCCAAATAAGAACGTGGGATTTCAAAACAAAGTGGGTCTACCCAAAGCCACATCTCCAGTGATTCCATGGTGAGAGGGTTTGATTATCTCATAAGTTTATGTTTGCTGTAGGAGTACGCCACATTTTGAGCCGCACTAATGAGTCATTAGTTACTCAGTAGATGACAGGAATGGTAACCATAAACAGAGGCGCGCTGTTTGGGTTTGGCTGGTGCGTCGTGTTCCCTCATCAATGTTTCTATAAGTGTACACAATCCTTATTTGAGTTATCAGTTTATACAACTTTGACAGTCTTTCATGTGTTGAACAATGAGGCTGACAATAGTTGAAGAATAGTCTGAAAAATGTCGTATCGTTAAAGCAAACTGCCACACATGCACTGCAGAACATGTGAGCCAACGTCATAAATCATTAATCTGCCAGTGACAGCATTGTTTTCTTTGTAATATTGTAACTATTTTAGCATGCAGATGTTTACTAAACAGAGGGGATATGTCTTATAAAAACTACAGGTATAGTATCTCTCAATGTATCTTTTATGTACTCAGTGCTTGGTGCTCTGTGTGAAACTCCCTCTGCACACTGGCTCATTCCCAGTGGAGCACATTACATCAGTCAGGGCTAATCTTGATTTTGTATAACCGGGGTTAATTCCACTTAGAGTTTGTGATGTAAAGCTGAAATCTGGAATTGAGATTACAATGAGAGTGTCAACCGTGAACAGAAGTCTCCAAGACTCAAGAATACAAACGTAAAGAGCCAAAGCACATCCTCTCCCCAGCGGAAAGTCTGACCAGACACTCACTTTCGATTGGTTGCCTAAAAGGCATTAAATCATGGTGCTTAATAAGTTGTACACTTATATACAAAGACTTATAGATACTGTAAGCATTTTAGGTACTGACAGCAGTCAGTACTTTGCAAAACCCTTTAGCTATCCCTCATTTGTGTTATTTTTTTCCTTCAAGAAGTCAGGCTTTCTTGTCATTTTTGTTATTGTTCTGCAGCAGTAATTCTCCAGACTTTCTGAAGCTCTTTCAGAGTTTGTATTTAGAGATTGGCTGCTTTTTCGCTCAATTTCAGTGTAGGTTTTACAGCTGACTGACTAATTGATAACTTAGTGAAGAAACAATTTTAAATCTTTCTGCAGCTTTTCTGTTACTAGGAACCTTTTGCAACAACACATAATTTCTTCCCATTTTTTTGTTGACTCTAAAAATACCAAAAACAGTTTACTAAGCATAAAACAGTTTCTTTGCGCCAACAAGCTCATCCTAATGAGATATTAGCCAAAAACTTGACATATCTCAGAATGGTTTGCAGCGTGCCCTTAAAACATTGGTGGAAACTTGGGGACAAGTGGAAGACAAAAAGAGTTGGAGGCCTAAAACACTAAACACGTACATACAGATGAAGAGGCTCTTAAATTTGTGTCCTTAAGAAAGTGGAAAACGAAAATCCAGCAAAGACCTGATCCATCTATTGTTCACTGAAACCACATCAGTAATAATCTCAATGAAAAGGTGGCCATTCCTAAGGAAAGGAAACAGGGAGAAAAGGGTGATGTATGAAAATTCACATAAGAACTGGACTGATAATCAGTGACAATGCCATGGTCCAGGGTGTGTGGCTGGAATTTTTCATCAGGCTCCTGAGTCTTCCTGTCCTACAGCTTAAGCTCCATCTTGGAAATCACTCTGTGCCTCACCTGCCTGCCCTCCTGCCACCGCACACCATCAGGAACCTCCAGACCTCAGGTCAGCCACCATTCCACAACGTTCAGCTCACTCCAGATTCACGTTACCCCTCTCTCATCGCTCACTCTCTCCACCTGCAAGTAAGAACAGTTATATAATACACTCTCCATCTTCAGAGCTCCTCTCCACCACCTCCCAAACTCCAGTGTCCTCTCTCCATAGTGTGACTGCTTAACTGCCACGTTCCAGTCTGCATCTCTGGCCCAATTCCCCCCTTTCTAGATCCACGTCCACCTAGCCACGTTAACTATGTATTGTTGCCTTTGTCCTTGTCACGCTTTCAAGTTTGAGTTTAACAAATAAACAGTGTAAAATGTTCTGCTGTCTCTGTTCCAGGTTCCTGCGCTTGAGTCCAGTTTTTGGTACCGACCTTTCGGTCTTGTGACAGACAACAGGTATTTTGGGTGTCTACAGCCATCTGTAAAACTCTGTGTGGAGAGTCTGTGGGAATCCATTTCAGCCAGTGGTCTCGTGGATCTTGTCAAAATTGGTGGAATTATAAATGCTTAAAATTACCACCAGATGGAAAGCATCTGATTGGCAAGGTTCATTTTCAGGATGACAATGATCCCAAACACACTACCAGTGCAATAAAACCATTTCTGGATACAAAAAAGAACTCAATCGAACAATATCAGTCAGGGACTGGACTGGTCTCATCTTGAGAGAAAAGGTAAGACAAAGCAGGCAACATCCAAAGAAGAGCTTTGAATGTCCTCCAGGAAGCCTAGAGAATTATTCCTGAAGACTACTTGTTTGAATAAATCGCTGTACCTAGTTCTCATTTATCAAGAAACATTTAAAGAAAGGTGGGATGGCACAAGAACTGTTTTGCACATTATTGTATGGAACTGGTCAAACTAGGCTGAGCATTTACTGCTGCAAATATAATGATTCGTGTCTGATATTATATCAGGTGTGACAAATTTTGGAAATCTAAAATAACAGTGACTAGATCTCATGCCAAAGATATAAATCAGCCAAATTGATGCGATAGACCAAAACCACAGTTAAGTGATTGTTTTAAAACAACAGATTCATTTTATAGCCCTAAACAGTTCATCACATCGCACCAACACCAGCTATGTAAAGTTAGATTATGGCTCTGAACACAATGAAACACCAAAAAGCAGGGAGTCTGAATAAAGTTTTAAGTGGCTGGTGACTGTTGCTCAGTCCGGCCTGCCATGTGTTTTAATACAAAGCTCTGAGGTCAAGAACAGCACACCTGGGACACAGCACACACACACTGCTAGAGGAAGTGGTCGTATGCCAAAGAAAGCAATAGAAATTTCCAGCTAATTCACCAGCCTGCTGCGATCCTACCCTTTTCAAATCCTTTGGTTTTCAACAAAATGAAAATAATTTCCCTAATTTCACACTGAATTAAAAATTTGTACAGCATGTATGAGGTTTTATCACCCCTGCATATTACTTAATAATGCAGCGCATGGTCATGTTCACTCTTTGCCTTTATATATGACAAAGACAATAGAAAACATCAGTTAATACAACATGGTATGCACAGAAAAAATCCATTAATACTTAACCTGTGTTTGTTGAAGTCAACAGATGGATGCAGGTGCAGTTTAGCCTTTTAGCCATAAACTCATTTAACTTTCCTGCTCTATATTATGCTCCCTACTCCCTTCATCTGATGGATTTAGATTTTTTTTTTTTTTTTAAGAGGAGTAAATCAACTATGGATTTCTGTGGTGTTTTTGAATAATTGTGGGAACATTCATGTGCATCTAATAACATGCAGCATCTGATGTCTAAAAACAGAGGTCTCTCAGCACACCAGATACCGTGAAGCATGCGGTTGCTTGTTATATAACTTTTCAAAAATATTGTTTAAGTAAAGTCATCTCAAAAGGCAGAAACACTACGTAGCATCTGCTGTTTAGATCAAATAATATGTACCGTAATGATGTGATTTGCAAACCCTCCATTTCATTGCTTTTCCAATGCTCTGTGTCAAGCCACAGAAGGAGAAAGGGCTCCAAGTGAATATTGGCTATTATGGTGCATTTGCAGGGAGGGGAGGAAAGCATTTTGTCTCCTTGGCTTATCTCATAAAGTCAAAAATCACTACAGGCAGGTTCGTTAAAGCTACCCCCGATTCCATTAAAATATCTCATCTCTCATACAGATCCTATCGTCAATAGTCCAGTTTGTTATTCCAGTGCCCGTGCCACTTTCCACACACATATATCTATTACAATGCAAACCCAGGTTAAATTCCAACCCCAAGTGTCCAATAAAATTACTATTCATATTTTTATAGCCTATCCAGCACATCGCTTTTAATGAAAAATGTTTTATTTTTATGGTTTGTTTGAAGTCCAGAGCCAGCAAAACTGTTATGTTCATGCAACAGATTTGTACATGCAACCCCCCCCAAATCACATCACAACCCCCTCACAACCCTACAAGCACGGTTTTGCCAGTTCAACAGCACCAGGCTTTATTTCCTCATAGAAAATTCTGTAATGGAGAAAGTGTTGATATGGATTTACTTCTTCTCAAATGTGGTTCTTGTACATGACAGTCTGTATGACTTTTTATGTGGTTTGACGTGTAAACCTGCGGCCAAGCCCCAAAATGAAACAATATGTATACTGCACAAGGGTGGCGGTTTGGTTTGAGACAGTTAAACAGTCATCTGGAGTGAAGGGCCAGTCGTACCTACAGTCCTGCAGGTGCTGCAGAACTCAGAGCACAGTCCAAGGTTTATTTTGATAGGGTTAACCCTCTCAGGCTCAAATTAAGTTTTAGTTGCTAATGCACAACCAAGTCCTGCAGTGGTACTTCTGAGTAAAAAAAACTCATACAATATGTATGTGGGGTAATCAGGTTGTTAGTGTTTTAACTGTTGCAAATCTGCAACGCCTGCCTTGAGAGGGTTAAAACTCTTGAATGGAGACCCCAGACCAACAAAACCACCAGGGAAAATGTGACGCAGAGGTTATCACTGTTGCATACTGCGAGCTCGTGGACTTGGGTTTACTTCAGTGCTCTTATATGTTTTTAATGTTTCCCTGTAAGATGCAAAGACTTGTTGGATCTCTTGATAAGACACCCTGATTTCTGTGTGTTTAAATCAAATGTTAAAACAGTTAAATACAAAGAAATGTTGCATCTATTGGTGAGCCAAAGAAGGGTTATTGCTCTCTGAATTAATATGACTCATATCGCCAGTGCTTTACTCAGAGAAGCTTATCTAAAGATGCAAAAACTTTAGTGAAGCAAACTGGGAAGGAGTGAGAAAAGGGGTTATTCCTTTGGGTGGGGGTTATCAGGGAGGCCCCTGGTCTCCACCTACTCAACATTGTTAATGTTCCTGATGTGTAAGGATTTGGTGGAGTTTTTCCTGTCCTCTATCTTTTAAGAAAGGAAGCTGATTTGTTCTTACTCAGGCATTACTCAGGCCGTGATAAAGAGCCTCCATGCACCCAAAATATCAAACGGCCTTGGTTCATTAGTAGCTGAATTCTAGATGAGGGTCAGCACTGTGCAACTGTGCTGCTCCTAGGTCAAAAAATAGAGTTGATAAGCTCTGAAGCTAAATGGAAATCAAATGACTTAAAATATATGACCTTACCAGATAAGAGTCATCAAACACAGGTATCGTTCTGAAACAAAACAATCATATCCTTGAAAGGAATGATTATGATACAATATCTAGCAAGAGGGATTACCGTACAGGAAAATGCTCATGCTGACATTTCCCTCCATTATAATGCTGCATTTAGGATCTAACAGGAACACAGCCCGTGCCCTTTGTTTTCGGGAATTAAATCCTTAATACCACCAACAGTAAGAACACACCCTCTTATCTTAGATTCAGATGTTTACCTTGTCACTTTTCCGGAGGATTTGCAACCGCAGTGCAATTTCCTCTCGGTCATTTGTGAGGTGGCAGACAAACAACTGTCATCATTATTTTCTACACAACGTGCAGCAGCTCTTCAATTGAGTACTATTATTTGGTTACACAATTTAGGATAACTAATTGTGTGCATGTCATGTCTCACAGCTTACAGACAAGTAGCAATGATCTTTAACAAGTTTAACCAGCTTTATGTATATCAAGTGTTTACAGTATTCGAGCATTCGTGTGTCTTCAAATTTCTGCCTTTGTAGTTATTTTCCATTCAACATGCAGTTATTCTGTATCAATATGCTTTGACCTACCAATATATCTGTAATTTCGTTCCATTAGTGCATTAATTAAATCATGAAAACTGATTTTTGACGTTTGAGTTGACTGGGTAATTATTATTTTACATTGAGGTGTGACGCCCTTGTGAAAACTGCCATCAAATGGTAAAATAAAAATAGTAAAGGCACTGTGTGGATAGTGAGTATTATCATCAATCATCTGTTTCAAAAATCAGGCTGTTTATTGTATACATATTTAATCCTGTATACTTTTTACCCAATAAAAGCAGCAGATTTATAAGATTGTAGTGACCTGCTATAATGTAAGATTTGAAGGTGGTTGCACTAAAAAGAGACAGAAGGCTGAACTGGGGGTGACAGAGCTGAAGATGTTAAGATTTTCATTGGGAGAGACCAAAATAAACAGGATTATGAATGAGTACGTCAGCAGGACAGCTCAGGTTAAGCCGTTTACAGACAAAGGATGAGGTGGTTTAGACTTGAAATTGAGCTCATTCTTGATCTGATCCAATACCAATACCTTGACTATGGGTTGCTGC
This sequence comes from Pelmatolapia mariae, assembly GCF_036321145.2. Classification (NCBI taxonomy): domain Eukaryota; kingdom Metazoa; phylum Chordata; class Actinopteri; order Cichliformes; family Cichlidae; genus Pelmatolapia; species Pelmatolapia mariae. The sequence goes on from NC_086240.1 coordinate 36,353,425, forward strand.
TGATACTTCATACCAATCTAGTACCAGTGTTAAACTAATAATCTGTATCCCTTACTCAAAGGAAGAGCCTGAGAAGCATTCTCACATCAAGCTTGACTGAAGTAGCTTTCCCATTAGGAAAGTGAAAGTACACAAGTGTCGCCAAGTGTTTTGACTCTTGTCAGCTCATTTTGACCACAATTTGCACTTCAGTAAAACACTTTTGCACAATTGCACAACACTGTGACAAAAAACAACAACAACATGCACATAGAAGTTGTTGGTGTAGCTGCATGAAATACCCCCATACCGCTGCATTATTACAACTAGCTGCTGGTGTGGCATGATGACCATGGATTGACAAATTATCACTGATATCCAATCCAGTGTTTTGGGTCAGTATCGGACCGATATGTGAGCCAAAACATCCCTAGTTTGGAGAGTTTGGGTTGGTGAGACAGAAGAGGATGGATAGGGTGAGATAGAGCCAGATGATCCTTAGTGGCAAACCCTAGAGAGCAGCCAAAACAAAAAAGAAGACTCACAACACACTACATTTAAAATTAAAGAGACAATTAACTAAAACAATGTTTCCCAGAGGTTGCTGTATTTGACTCATTTAACTTAATCCAAATAATCATAAGAATATTATGTTGAATTAAATAATTTAAGGAGATAGCACAAAATAGCATTTTGTGCTAATCTAAACTTGTTGTGAATTCCTATCCAGACAAACCTTTCTCAGTGCACTCACACATATAGGCCACTCATGCAAGAATCACTACAGCCACGGTATATTTTGAGTGAGTGTGAGTGGGGGGTGAACACGAGTGTAATTGCAGGTGAGCAGCATTCGCTGAAGCAGATTAGCACAGAGCCCTGAGTACGCCGCTGCGCCACAGCTGCATAAAATCAGGTACATGGAAACCCAAGCTGATACAAAACAGAAACGTCTGAACAGAACAACAAACAGCGGTGGTGGGTGTAAGTGGAGGGCGCCTATTCATGAGTGAAGAGCAACTCGAAATGGATCCACACGACCGAGTATGAAGAAAAGTTGATCTTCAGCCAGTATGCTACAGAATTTGTGTTTTGTCCTGTACAGGGGGATTGTTACAGCATGCTAGTAGCAAAACAAAAGATCCATCTTGATTTGAGGCTTTGACGAGATGAGGATGAGAAATGGTGACAGGCTGACAAAACGTTGTTTTCTTTGCCTGAAGGTGTGCAGCATGTCGCCATTTAGACCAGCTTGATTTGATTTTCATTCAGAATTAGCTGTTGAGAGGAAGAAAGTTGTGCTTTCATTGGAATCACAGCTCATTGTAGACGCATTTGTCATTCAGGCTTCATCTATAAGACATGTGGCAATTACAAGCAATCAGGGCTCTGGTTAATGAGATGAGACCGGACAGTGTGCGTACCGCAGATGACGTCAGTGCGCACACTGTGTCTGAGGAGTATGTGCGGAAGTGCTTCAGGAGGTTGAACGCACGCAAAGCTACTGGTCCGGACGGGATTCCCGGCCGCGTCCTCAAGTCATGCGTGGCTCAGCTGGCTGGAGTGTTTACACACATCTTCAACCTTTCCCTCTCTCTGTCTGTAGTCCCAGCCTGCTTCAAAATGGCCACCATCGTCCCTGTACCCAAATCCTCCACCATCTCCTCATTGAACGACTGGCGACCTGTAGCCCTGACCCCCATCGTGAGCAAATGCTTCGAGAAGCTGGTCAGGGACTTCATCTGCTCTGCACTACCCGACTCATTGGACCCTCTACAGTTCGCATACCGCCACAACAGGTCCACTGATGACGCCATAGCCCTGACACTACATACTGCCCTGTCACACCTGGAGAAGAGAGACACGTATGTGAAAATGCTGTTTGTAGATTACAGCTCAGCATTCAATACCATCCTTCCCTCGAAGCTGGACAGGAAACTGCAGGATCTAGGACTGAGCAGCTCCCTCTGCAGCTGGATCCTTAACTTCCTGTCTGACAGACGCCAAGTGGTCAGGCTGGGCAGCACCACCTCATCCCCCATCACACTGAACACTGGTGCTCCACAGGGGTATGTACTGAGCCCTCTCCTGTACTCACTCTACACCTATGACTGCACGGCCACTAACAACTCCAACATCATTGTGAAGTTTGCGGACGACACTACAGTGGTGGGTCTTATCACCAACGGTGATGAGACGGCTTACAGGGAGGAGGTCAGCGCCCTGACCCACTGGTGTCAAGACAACCATCTCACCCTCAACGTCGCAAAGACAAAGGAGTTGATAGTGGACTTCCGGAGGTGCAGAGAAGTACACACCCCCATCACCATCAACGGCGCTGCTGTGGAGAGAGTGAGCAGCTTCCGCTTCCTTGGTGTACATCTGGCTGAGGATCTTACGTGGTCAGGACACATAAACAAAACAGTGAAGAAGGCGCAGCAGCGCCTCTTCTTTCTCAGGAGACTGAAAAGATTTGGCATGAGCCCCCGCATCCTCAGGACCTTCTATCGCTGTGCCATTGAGAGCATCCTCACTGGATGCATCACCACCTGGTATGGCAACAGCACCGCTTACAACCGCAAAGCTCTCCAGAGAGTAGTGCGGTGCTCTGAACAGATAATTGGAGGTGAGCTTCCCTCCCTCCAAGACATCTACAGGAAGCGGTGCCTGAGGAAAGCGGGGAGGATCATCAAGGACTCCAGTCACCCCAGCCATAAACTGTTCAGACTACTTCCATCAGGAAGGAGGTTCTGCAGCATCCGGTCCCAAACCAGCAGACTGAGAGACAGCTTTTTCCACCAGGCCATCAGACTGCTGAACACTTCATAGACACCTCACCTTCACTACTGGAACTTCAACATTATGCACTCCATACTGTACATTAATGCCACTGTTTTGCACATGTCAACTACCGACCTCTGTATATTTCATATATTTTATTTTATTGTTTACTCTATTTAATTTGTAAAATATGTATATACACACACACACACACACGTAGAAAAACATATTTAGTATACACATCCAGTAATGCATATACTCTTATATATTGTACATATATTTATTACTCTCAGATTTAGCCATTCTTATATTTTGCTTGTTTTATGTTATTGTATTTTTTGCACAACTCTGTTGCTTGTGAAGCTCGCACACAAGAATTTCACTCTCATGTACTGTACGAGTGTACCTGCACATGTGATGTGACAATAAAAGTGATTTGATTTGATTTGATTTGAAAGGCTCCACTGTTTATCATTAAATGCAGAGTATTCAATAATACTTTGTCACCATGGTTATTGCTTGATTAGAAAAGATCAGGGCTAGGGTAAAATGAGTCATTAATATAGACACAGTTAGAGTTCGGGACATTGTGGTTCTGTAAAAAAAAATATTTTTCTCTACTCCTGACCATCATTCCACATTTTTCAGGTGTACAGTTCTAAACGTGTTTTATTTTAACCCAAATTTAGACTACAAATAAAGTGGGCCTGTGAAAGACGAAAAGTAATCGAAAAGCTACTTCGAAATACCTATACTTAACAAACAAACCTATACTCTACCCATATACTAGTTGAGCAAACCATTACAAATGCAAAAAGTGGAAAACCACATGTGTAATACCTGCACCGAGTAGAAAGGAACCCCATTATCCCAGTGCTGTCACAGCAGATGCTTTGGGCTACGTCTACACTAAACCGGATAAATTTGAAAACGGCGTATACGTCTGAAAACGCTTCACGTCCACACTATCATGTTCATTTGTTTTCACAGGGTTGTTCATCCGCATTGAAATGGCCGAAAACGCTTACGTTCCAGTATTGCACATGCGTGAAACGCAAGTCGATTCGACCTGCCTCATTTCTGTCTGCCATTTATTTACTTTCCGGCTCTTTGAAAAGTCGCGGCAAAATGTCAAGGAAAAAAAAACGAGTTTTTTAAATGGACTGACAATGAGGTGGAGTCGTTGCTGCGAGTAACACAAAGGTACAAAGTTGCAAAAGCGAGTGAGAATTAAAGAATTTGAAGAAAAGCTATCTGGAGCATGTACAGGCTGATATTAATCTTTAATAGGACTGTCAAAATTGAGCGCAAACAAAACAACTGCTGTATAATGCCCTCCGCTATCTTAGTTTAATTGGTCACATGACTGCACCACATGACTAAAATGTGTCATCGTTTTCGAAAAGGCTCCAGGTTTGCTGTCCACACTGCGACACGAAAACGGCATTTTCAAATGTATCGGCTTTGGAGAGCATTTTCAAAAAGCTAAGTTTTCCTTGACCAAAAACGCTGTCGGACAGAAAAAGATGCGTTTTCAAAAGAAAACGTATTAGTGTGGACATGGCCTTGGTCCGCTTTGTCTGACCTCTGTTTTCAACCTCCTCCACTCTCAGCATCCTTTTTCATCACACCGCGAAGGACTGAGACAGGTAACTGAAAAGACAGGAAAAAGTAATGAAGAACAACATTTACGAAATCTGCACGCCACAGTGTAGGTCATGACATAGGTGAGTGTGAAACCATTAGATTAGAGCCTAAAGCGCATGAATATTGCTATAAAATTGCTATTTCATTACGTGGTTGTGGATACAGCCATCTTACAGACCTTCATCAGTATTTTTTTTAAATTAGCCAAACTTTGTAGCTCTGGAATCAACCTTTGATATGCCAGATGGTGCACAGGAAGTGACGTTCATGTTTCTGAACATCAGCTGTGTTTTTTGTTTGAAAAAGACAGAAGAAAATGGGAAGTTCTGCAGGACCAAAGCCCTGGAGTCCTATAGCCACCTATAGAATGGCGTCAACAGAGAGTCCAAGGAAAATACATTACAGCACAGGCCACATTGTTTGATTGGCAGGTGAACTCTGGGAAGTGCTGAGCCGGACTGCTACGGCAATGAATGGTTCACACCAAAGGTGCTGCCAGAACGACAGAAATAATGATCTTGGGGATTATCGCTTGAACTTTAAACCAGCTGAGCATAAACAGATTGCCAAAAGGAAGTGCATTTCTAACAGGATTTTGAATCATCGCTGCTACCATAACCATGCACTCATGAAAGCAGAGTTTAACTCCACAGCTTAGGTTTACACACATATGGTAGCATTTAAGCTCATACCAGTCGGGGTAGCCTCTTGTGGCTAGAACTTGTGGTAGTCACACCAGTTTCACTGAAGTCATAATGCCAAGTATGGTTAGTGTCACTGCGAATGATTTGAACCTGACGGAGCCATCTCTTTGCAGAACGAGCGCTGAAGCCATCTGGTAAGCTGTATGGTTATGTGCTGGATGATGGTGAAGTCGGATTAGTCTAATATAATTGTCTGAGTAACAGTTTCCAAAGATGTTGAGCGCAGTTTGATGAGCTTTTTCCTGCTGTCGATATTCCTGTCTAAAGGCTGTGGTTCACCGAGGAGGGTGGGCCCAGAGAGTTCGATTTCTTTGCGACAGGCACTGAGTCAAGTGAAGTGATGCAGACTGGTGTATTCATCCAAGAGTGCGGTGGCTAACTACGTGATGATTTGCAGAGGCACACTAACATTTCCTTTCCTAATAGTCCTTTCTCAAATAAGACATTTATAGACTTTCTTTTCCAATAAGTTTTAAATCTGGGTTTTGCTCCATTTTCAAAATAAAAATAACCATCCGCAGTGTTTCTAAAGACCCATAAAGTGGTAGAAAAGACCATCCACTCCCACCTTTCATATGGAATAGAAAAGTGATGGCCATACACTTTGATGTGAAAGATTTCACCAGTGTAAGAATCTGTGTAAATACAAGTTGAAAAGGCATCTAAAGCAGAGAAACATCCATAGCTTTTGTGGTTCTCGCAGAAATAAAACTTTTTTTATTTGCTCCAATCAACGTCAAAAGATAAAAGTTTGTTGAACCTCTATATACACAAATCAAGTTAACCTGCACAGAGCCATTTCTAGTAAACACAGCTTTGCTTTTGTGGGTCACATGCACATATAAAGTTTGGGAATCACAACCATAAACTGCAGAAAAACAATGATATCACACATATGTGATATCACACAAACATGAGGGGCTTTTGTGAAGACCTGAGGGTGTTTTACAAACTTTTCACCATCATGGTGAAATGTTTCACCCCAAAAAATCCCAAGTTGTGCAAGAAGTGTGGATGAGCCTCGATGACCGCAATTAAAACCGTCTGGGATGGCAAAATTTTTTACGAGCTGGTTCCACACTTTTCAGTGGTGTTGCTGAAATGCGGCCTGATATTAGTGAGTACGTTTGAAAGTCTTTTATTTAAATGTCACCGGTCTGTTAATGAAACCATGCTGCCTCCAGTACATGCAGTGGCAATTGCTTATTGTTTCAGGAGGTGGTTTGACTAATTGGATGACTACCATTTCTATGTACTATAACCAATGGTGACACCTTAGAAACACGAAATTGCCTAAAATTAACAAACTACCAGAATGTAGAATGTATCTTATAAACAGATGGTGTCACTCTCATTAAAGACAACCAGATTTACAGTAATCCTTTTTAAAACAGCAGGGGCCCAGAGTCAGGGTGCTTAACTAAAGGCCACATTAACACCAACGGTAAAGACTTCCTGGCAGTGTTGTTAGTTTCAATAAGACACACCTCGCAAATTCTTAAAGAAAAAAGGAATGGAAAGAGCAAAACAGAATTAAAGGTAATTAAACTCAACGGACAACAACACAAATGGCCGCAAGGGAAGTGGCTTGGTTTGAACGTGTAGTTTTGTTTGTACTTGGTTATTATTTTGTTATATACATTTTTTTTTTTCTCTCTGTGAACCTCCTTTCCTCTCTCTCTCTGACAGAGGCACACGGCCTAGCTATAGCTGTTGTTTTTCGCTTTGACTGTTTTTAATCTTTCTACCAAGCTCTTGCTCATAAGGACTCACTAGATTTCTCCCAGTAATTATTGTCACGAGGCACCATAGGATGAGTGTTGTTGTAAATAAATATGAATGAAATCGAGAGTTGTCATGTTTCTTGAATCCGAGGCCCTTGCCTCAAACCTCCAAATGCTCTCAGCTGCTAAACACAAAGTTTGTTTTGATGCTGTGTAGTGTTAATAGTTGACTCATGTGTCGACGTCTCAGCTGCAAAAAATGCTGCAAGGCCCTCGAACTCCCCGCATCATAGCCCATTTGTTTAATTTTGTTTTTGTGGAAAGTCTTGGTGTCTCAAATTTCCACTTTCACATTCAAAGAACAAATGAGAAAATTTGTTTCAATATTAGATGGACCCCATCTGAACTCTTTTATCGTCTTCTGCTTCTCATTCACACTTATGCTTGACTAAAAATGAAAAAGTCAGATAATGTGCTTGAGCACTGTTTAAGGATACAGTGCTACTTTCAAGGTCTCTGTTTTTTATTGTAAAGATATACAAGAATATGGATATACAGTCAGGTCCATAAATATTGGGACATCGACACAATTCTAACATTTTTGGCTCCATACACCACCACAATGGATTCCAAATGAAACGAACAAGACATGCTTTAACTGCAGAGTGTCAGCTTTTATTTCAGGGTATTTACATCCAAATCAGGTGAACGGTGTAGGAATTACAACAGTTTGCAAATGTGCCTCCCACTTCTTGAGGGACCAAAAGTAATGGGACAGAATAAGAACCATAAATCAAACATTCATTTTTTAATACTTGGTTGCAAATCCTTTACAGTCAATCACAGCCTGAAGTCTGGAACACATAGACATCACCAGACGCCGGGTTTCATCCCTGGTGATGCTCTGCCAGGCCTCTACTGCAGCAGTCTTCAGTTCCTGCTTGTTCTTGGGGTATTTTCCCTTCAGTTTTGTCTTCAGCAAGTGAAATACATGCTCAATCGGATTCAGGTCAGGTGATTGACTTGGCCATTGCAAAACGGTCCACTTCTTTCCCTTCAAAAACTCTTTGGTTGCTTTTGCAGTATGATTTGGGTCGTTGTCCACCTGCACTGTGAAGCGCCGTCCAATGAGTTTTGAAGCATTTGTCTGAATATGAGCAGATAATATTGCCCAAAACACTTCAGAATTCATTGTGCTGCTTTTGTCAGCAGTCACATCATCAATAAATACAAGAGAACCAGTTCCACTGGCAGCCATACATGCCCACGCCATGACACTTCCACCCCCATTTCTTCACTAATGAGGTGGTATGCTTAGGATCATGAGCAGTTCCTTTCCTTCTCCATACTCTTCTCTTCCCATCACTCTGGTACAAGTTGATGTTGGTCTCATCTGTCCATAGGATGTTGTTCCAGAACTGCGACGGCTTTTTCAGATGTCGTTTGGCAAACTCTAATCTGGCCTGCCTGTTTTTGGGGCTCACCAAAGGTTTACATCTTGTGGTGAACCCTCTGTATTCACACTGGTGGAGTCTTCTCTTGATTGTTGACTCTGACGCACATACACCTGCCTCCTAGAGAGTGTTCTTGATCTGGCCAACTGTTGTGAAGGGTGTTTTCTTCACCAGGGAAAGGATTCTTTGGTCATCCACCACAGTTGTGTTCTGTGGTCTTCCTAGTCTTTTGGTGTTGCTGAGCTCACCAGTGCGTTCCTTCTTTTTGGGAATGTTCTAAACAGTTGTTTTGGCCACGCCTGATGTTTTTGCAATCTCTCTGATGGGTTTGTTTTGTTTTTTCAGCCTAATGATGGCTTGCTTCACTGATAGTGACAGCTCTTTGGATCTCATCCTGGCAGTTGACAGCAACAGGTTCAAAAAGCAAACAGCACACTTGAAATGAACTCTGGACCTTTTATTTGTTCATTGTAATTGGGGTAATGAGGAAATAACACACACCTGGCCATGGAACAGCTGAGAAGCCAATTGTCCCATTACTTTTGGTCCCTTAAGAAGTGGGAGGCACATATACAAACTGTCATAATTCCTATACTGTTCACCTGATTTGGATGTAAATACCCTCAAATAAAAGCTGGCAGTCTGCAGTTAAAGCACATCTTGTTCGTTTCATTTGGAATCCATTGTGGTTGTGTATAGAGCCAAAAATGTTAGAATTGTGTCGATGTCCCAATATTTATGGACCTGACTGTAGTTACAAAAGTTACAAATGTTTCTCCACCCAAGATAAGCACCTTATTTAGAAGATGGAGGAGTCGGTAAAATTCCATTAACTGTTTTGGTTAAGATGGGTGAGATTAATAGAATGACTCTTCTTTGGCAAAAACATATTGGAAACAAAAGAGTGCCATCAGTGCACATGGACTTGCCGGGTACTGGGCCGTTTTTGACGCCTGAAGAAGCCCTGTGACCCTGATTTTGGTTCCCACCGAGGTGGCCGTCACCTCTGGTCCTCCAGCACTCCCACCCCTTAGCTGTAGGTGCCCCATATAGAGCCTTCCTACTTCTCCTCCTGGGATGGGTGTGCAGGTAGTGGCCTTAGGTCTTCGGTACTCTTGAAGGGCTGCGAATGGCCTGGTTCTCCTGGATCCATCGCTGTCTGCCTCTCCTGGGGGGCATTATTTTGGCTTCCCACCCTCATTTTCAAATACATTTTCTGACAAAAACACATACACACACACACACACCCTTTTTCTCTCTCACACTCATACTCACACACACTACACACGAAGATTGCTGATTTATGTACCTGTGCATTTTTAAATTTTTGTGTTTCAGGTGTTGTATGTTTGTTTTTCTTATAAGTGCGGCGGCTGGCGATACATTAGGCATTACTATACATTCTGCATTACGTCATCACCTTTGCACTGTATGCCACATATAATGTAATAACTTTAAATAACAAGAATACAAATGAAGAAATAAACAGGCCTTTGAAAACCTTGGATCAGATCATAATTCTGACTGCAAAAAAATATGTATATATATTCTTACCCAGCGACACTGTGGGTGAAAAAGTAAACTTTTCCTAATACATTGTATGAATCTTCAGTTGCATGCAGGTCTCTGAATAAGGCTTTGTATAATTCTCCCCCCAAAGGAAGGGAACGAGCATGTAATCAGTTTGTTTGTTTGTTGGTTTGTCTCTGTTTGTTACAGTCTAGGGGCCATGCTTTTCTACACATCATTTTCTACTTTTGTGCAATGGTAGATACCAACAACAGCTTGAGCTGATTCAATTTTGGTCGCACCAAATGCAAAAATCAGTAAAACCGTTATGTTACCCAGAACTTTCTATGGATTGTCTTCAAACTTCACAACAATGCACGAGGCCTTGGTGGGCATGAACACCTAAGTCGGCAGAGTGTTTTTTATTCACCACCACTATTTGCGCCCAAGGTCAAAGTTGAGCTTGAAAAAAAGATTTAAGAAACTGTATTGAGTAATCTATGAAAGGTCAAGGGCATTTTTTCCAGGACGACGCCCTATGATGTCACAATGAAGTTTTGCATAATCACACACTACATGAATATATCTTAAAATGTCAAGTTTTTGCAGCTTATAGAAGCCAAAGTTTTCTTCTACTACTACTCCAATCATATGGGTAAATATAATAAAATTCACCATTTTAGAATGGAGGGTCATAGGTCAAAGGTCATGGCCACACGAATTAGGTAAACGCTTTTTTTATGCTGACATCAGCATAAAATGTCAAAGCTTTAATACTCTTGTTTGTAATGCATCCACATTTTTGTGGAATTGTTTTGTTTGTTTGTTTGCACTGAACTGCCCATACAAACATTTTATAGTTAATATTTCTCTTTGTTTTCAGATGAAAAAGTTTGAAATAAACTTTAGCCTTATTAAAGTCTAATTTCTTTGTCATTCATTTGTTTTATTTTCATAGCGACCATATGCCCATCATCTCGTGCTTTCATAAACTAAAGCGTACCATCTTTTTTCACTTTTTTGTTGCAAAAAAAAGAATAATTCAGTCATTTCATCTTCCACAGCGTGTTTTTTCTCTTTTCTCCCTCCCCTCACCCCCAACCAGTCACGGCAGATGGCCGCCCCTCCCTGAGCTTGGTTTTGCACGAGTTTTCTTCCTGTTAAAAGGGAGTTTTTACTTCCCACTGACACCAAGTGCTTGCTTATAGGTTTTCTCTGTATTATTGTATGGGCTTTACCATACACTATAAAGTACCTTGACGCGACTGTCGTTGTGATCTGACACTATATAAATAAAATTGAATTGAAACCTGAATTTAACATGAATTTAATATATATCAAAATCATTCCATCTTTCATTATTTCCCCTTTGCTAATGCCCTTCAAAATGGGTCCTGATGCAGAATAGTCCAGAAACAAATTATCACTCTTAATTTGACAAAGCCTTTTATTCATTCCTACACTGCAGAAGCCTTTTGGGTGTTTCTCCCAACTCGAGGCACCACTATTGGGTTTCAAGCCCTTTATTTAGTTCAAATCAACATCCACACCCAGAACAAATGGTCTACCTCAGATGACTTTGAAAACAGATTACACAGGATGAGCCTCGGACTCCAACCGTGTCTCCTATAATCTTTGATAACGCTCCAAGTAGCCGCTTCATATCATGCGCCACAGCAGATCAAAAGTTTTCTTTTCATTTATCTTTTTTTTTTTCTTCTTTTTTTGCTGTAGGTCTCCTGTCCAGTCATCTAAGCAAATGATGTAGAATCAAAATGAATAGAAATATAAAATGTATTAATGTGGTACTATAGAGGGCCTTGCAATCGAGATTTTAAGTGAATACAAGACATATGACCTCTAATTTTTAGAAGAGCTAGTAATATCAAATGCATGAGTTAGCTAGCTAATTAGAGGCTCAGGTTTTTTGTTAAGCATTTCTCTCTAGATGCCAGTGCACCTCTTTGGCTTGCACACTTTGTGTAGACTGAACTTTATATTAAAAGGCTTGTATTGTGTAAGTACAACTTGTATCCGAACAATGGTGATTGTGCAAAAGTGAGCCGCTCCAAGGGGCTGTCAGTCAGACACAGAGAGAGAAGAGGAGGAACGTGGAGGAGGAGAAGAATCACCCTCAGGGAGGATACAGCGCGGCAGGAGACAACATGGTAAAGGCAGCAGGAACACTCTAAAAACGTGGCCGACTGCCAGGAGAAGTTTAGCGGCTCTCGGCTGACACAGCACTTTACTGTTACGGCCACACAAGCACACAAGCTCTCTCTGGTTGTGGCTTACATGGCTTTGCACTGAAATAGGCTCTTCCAGCCTTGTGCATGTGCACTGTGCACAGACATCAAGATCAGATGCAGTCAGACTTGACACTATCCTTAAAAAAAACAATATGTGCGCACTTGAACTGTCTAAATAGAGCTTGTCAGGTACTATGCAAACAGCCAGTGTTAGACAGACAACACAAAAACCCCTATATGAATGTGTTGCATTCATATAAACATCCTCTTCCTTCTTAAGAGTGCATATATTGGATTGCAATTACCTGCCACACAAGTTCAAGCATATATGGCTCAACTCACTATGATTCTTTTGGTTTGTTTCAAAGTGTCATACCTTATACTTATACCTTTTATGTCATTTCTTCTGAGAGACATAAAAGGTATAAGCAAAAACAACAGCTTAGATAGCCTAAGTCGACATTCAACAGGCCTGCTAGCCTACAGGCCAACCCCATGAAATGGTTTATGAGTTGCCAGGGTATGGTTGGATGGAAATTGCATGTATAGTATGAATTGTTTATAGACTGTGATTGATTGATGATCTGGCAACTTTGGTAACAAACCTTTGATTAAGAAAGCAAAGAAAACTTAGGAATGTGGATAAAGATTACTGAAGAGTTCAAGGAGAAGTAGCAAAAGAAGAAGGGACCAGAAGATGACCTTAAATTACATCATTTCCTTAGGGATTATTAAAGTATTTTGATTCTGATTTTGATTAAAATTGATCAAAAACTGTAGAGTTGGCACATATGCAGGACTATCACAATGATTTATTTTTGTTTTTTCATATATAATGCAGTGAGTGACAACTGTAACACGTGGAGCTAGGAGCTGTCTGCTGATTCTGTGATTAGCATGTTGACCCCAGCAACTCCTGTAGTTAGCATTGTCCTGTCACAGCAAGAGTGCTTAGGCCTTTTTTGTGAGGATTCAATATTCGCCCTGTACCTGCACTGGATTTCCTCCCACAGTCCAAAAGCATGCATGCTAGCTTACCTGGTGATTCAGCAGGTGTGGAGGCAAGTGTGCAGTTTCTTTGTTAGCCTTTTGAAGGACTGTTGACGTGTCCATGGTGTACCCAGCCTTTGGCAGCTGGGATCACTTCCAGCCCCCTTGCCACCCAAAGATGGTTAAGTGATTATGAAAATGAATGGATGGAGTGATTATAGACACTTAACTCACTCAAATTTTGTAGAGTTGTTTTAAGACAACGCTAAAGTAAATACTAGCTTTCCAAGTAATTTATCACCAATCTGACAATGCTGACAAGAGTTTTAAATGAGCCGTCAAAAATACATCCGACGTTTCCAAATATGTTTTCCCTGGCTGCCTGAAGATCATATTTTCATTACCTTTTTTCAAATCATAATTGCAACATTAATAGCTTAAGGGTGAAAGCTACTGCTTCTTAGCAGGAGCATTCAGAGGATTTGGATTTCTGTAACTATGCCCAATTGTCTGATCACTACACAGAAATTGTCAGTTTTTAAACTCTGACTACAAAAGTTCAAAAGAATCACTTTTACCAAAGACCAGCGTCGACAACATCAAAACATACAGCACTGTGCAAAAGTCTTAAACCACCTTTGATTTCTTTATGTTAGAAAATAGTTGTAGTCATTTATTGAAATGTGCAAACGTACATGGAAATACATTATGTAAGGCACAAACAGTTTGTGCAATTAGCTTGAGATTCACTATTTGGTTTTACTACCTTTATCCTTCTACACAACTTGAACTCTGTTAGGCAAGCTTTAATGCAAGCTCCTGTCATTTCTTTAAGCGGACCTCAGAAATGGTTCCACAGGACATTCAAAGCTCTTCTTTGGATGTTGGCTGCTTTTTCTTCCCTTCTCTCTCTCTCGAGATTTTCCCACACTGCTTTATTAATACTGAGGTCCGGGCACTGGGGAGGCCAATCCATGACTGATGGTGTTTAATTGTATGTTTTTATATCCAGGTGTGATTTTACTGCACTGGCAGTGGGTTTATGAGACTAGGATTCTGAAAAATGAAGTTGCTAATCAAATGCTTTCCAGGTGATATTGCATGGTGGAACAAAATCTGATGGCATGTTCTGTGTTCATAAGTCTATTAATTTTGACAAACCATGACACTGCACTGTGTTTTAGACATTCACTGTTGTGTCTCTCCTGACCTTTGACATGGCTATTGATGATGATTTGCTTTTTCAATTCAGTCCTTGTGTAATTTGGCATACCTCAGCCTGTTTCCCTTAATTAAGAATGGCTTCTTGACATCTTTCTACTGAGAGCATTTTTAATGAGGCTCCAGTGAACAATACATGAATCGACAGAAAGGGCCCAAAGAATCTCTCAGGTTCTGTATCAAGTCTTTGCTGAATTTGTTAATTTGTTACAATTTCTTACAGACATGACTTTCACATACTGTTCATCTACTGTGCATAGATTTTTTTTTACATCTGCCACTTTTTCTTTTATCCTCCACTTGTCGAGTTTCCTTCATTTGTTTTAAGATCACTGTACATTACACACAGTGCTGAAATACGCTGAGTTTTTCCCTAGTAGATCTTTGGGAATCACCTCGTCTGTGCCAAAAAAACAATTTAATACCTGCCAAAATCTGTTATCTGTTCATGTATTTAACTGAAGAAAAGCAAACAAATTATGTGTTTTGGAAGTGGGTGCTAATAACAACATGGCTAAAAATTTTATTTAAAATTAGTTCTTTGCTAAGTTGTCTAATATGCGTAGATACAACACTGGTTTAACCCTTGAGTTAGAAAATTAGGTGAATGTTAAGTAGCTTAAAAGACCATTTTTTTAAAAAAAAACCTTTTCTCTGGTTAATAGTTGAGGACTGGACTGAAAATGAGTGAAAAAGCAGCAAATGTCCAAAGAAAAAAAGAGCAAGAGAGTCTGGTTCCTTGGAAACAAAATATAAAGAAATGAGGGGTGGCTCAAGACTTTTTCACAGTACTTCATTAGTTACTTCATATTTATTTTTGATGGAAATTGTCCACAGTGGCAAGTTAGTGTATAGAGGACGAATAGAGGAAGTGTCCTACTAGCCTATAACTTTAGAGTTCACGTAACCGAAGTTGCTACAGACTAACCTCATTCTAAAGTGAACTCAGTCAAAGGTGATATGGTTTTCTTGCCAGTGAGGTAACGTAAGCTAATATTAGCTTGGAGAGACAAAGGAGCAATACTGTCACATAACTGGCTGATTACATGCCAAAGAAACCTGACTTCCACAGTGCTTAGAACTACCATCCGGTGATGTACTGTTTTAGGAAAGTCTACTTCCAGTGCTCCCTGCCAGCTGCTGGTACAGGGACAATAATTTTAGGGAAAGCGTCTCACAAATGTGAGGGCAGCTTCAGGTCATATCAAGAAAAGAGGTCTTGCTTTTACAATCACACATTCAGCATCGACTAAAATGTTTCCCTTCCGCTCCACAAGTATAATACTTATTTGCAGAACCGAATAATGATGATTTAGGGCGACAGGGCGATCTTGTGGTTACAGTGACCTGCACATCATGTAAAGGACAAGGGTTCAATTGCACTAACAGCTGTACATCCTGGCCGAAAGCCCTCTGGTAAGATGGTGAAACCGCTCACTCAGTCACTGAAAGTCACTCTCAATATGACTGCTTGACACATGTTAGCGTGTTCTGAATTAAGTGTGGGCTTTTTAGCATTCTTACAGAAAATCTAAAATGTTGGTCCCTAAAGAAACATTGGGAATCACAGAGCTAAAAGAAATGCTGATAGAATTTATCACAATGCATTTGTTCACTAGTTGTAAATAGCACATCTCATTAGTGAGAAGGGTACATTTTGTACAATTGCTTAGTTGTGAAGTAGGTGAAGGGTGATGTGAAAGAAACTGGGATGGAGGGTGATGATGTCTCTGTGATAGGCCACACAGCTGAATGTCGCAGTGGAGCATAATGAAAACAGACATGGTCTTGCCTGACATTTAATGTAAATGCTTTCACCTTTGTTTCTGAATAAGATGATGAATCCAATTAAAATCAGTATAATCAAACAATCACTTCTGGCTAGAATTGCAGTGTAGTGTACAATGTACCAAATAATGAAAAGAAACTCCTGGAGCTACTTTGCAGATGTTAGGATTCATGCTCGAGCCATAAAGTTTTATTTTTACAATGATAAGTAGGATGTCCAAGTGGTCTGGCTGTTCTAATCTCCTGCAAGGCGCATGGTATGTAACTGCGGATGGGTATGTGTCTTGTCTAGTTATTAGTTGTGATAAAATGCTATGTGATAAATAACGTATCTTTAATATTATATCCTGTGTACGCTGTCATTTACCCCTATGACATCTATAGGCTCCAGCTCCCTGAAACCCTGAACTGAAGAGAATGAATGGGTGAATTGTTATGTGATGTTTCCAGGTCAAAGCGTCTTCTGCTTTAGATGAGGCTCTTTCTAACATGTCACAGTGATTCACCCATGTGTTCATTTTAGGTTCTTCTTCATAAGCAAGTTAACAGATATTTTATATACAGCCTGTCATTTTAACAAAATATTCTGTGCCCTCTGGCCAAGAGTTTGTGATCTTTACCTTTTCACCATTAATCCAAATACAGGAGCAACATATGTTGTGAGGGATCATGTCAGAAATTCTTGTGGATGAGGGTTTTCTTGTATTTTCTTTGTCTCTGTTGCTCACAAACACTCAGTGTTACAGCAAATATTTAAGCCTCATGTTACCGGTGCTAATTAGCGATAGCTTTGTAGCTAACTACAAGGCAACAGATCGTTATCTGGCCACTAGGCCAGCTTCATTAGCCTTACAAACATCACAGGTATTTAGTTTTCTGTCTCTGTTTATCAAAAGCTAAAGAAGTGCTGCATGTTTTTTGTTTCTTTATTTTTTTTTCTTTTAGAAACACAGTCAGTACAGTCAGTATTTGTCCCCTTTCAGATTTGTTAATTTTCACATATTCGTCACAAAAAAATGTTTCAGATGTTTCAGCTCATCAAACAAATGTATTTAATTCCGTTTTCAAATAATGAATGAAGAACTAATGTGAAAAAATTATTACCCCCCATGTTAAATTTTTGGGACAGCTGAGTTCCCTTTCACTGACCACACTGGGGGCAATTTGGATAGGTTTGTTCCCTTAATGAATTAAATCATAATTTCAAAACTGCAATTTGTAATAACCCAAGTTATCTCTGTCTAATATTAAAATTTGTTTGATGATCTGAAACACAAGGAGGCAAATACTTTTTTTATTATTGTTTATTTTTTATAACTTAACATCACTTAAAAAAGATTTTTTTTTTAAACTGTCATCATTATAAAGATGTCTGGAAACTTAAGGTATTCTAACAAAATAACTGATTTGCTTGTACCTTTGCTGAGCAATGTCTGGAGAATTTGATTTTTATTTACATTTTTACATTTTCTATGTTTGATTTCCATGTGCCAATTCATGCAAAACAAAACACAAAGAAAAGCAAAAGCCAGGAAGAACTTGATCAGCTTAAACTGTTCTGAAATCACAGTGATTTCTTTAAAGCAACAATGTAACAAATCAGGCCGATGTGTAACATTCTGAAAGAATTAACTATAAGACACAGTTTTGAGCCTTTAAATTATTTTAAAGCTTTAAAATTGTGTCTTATTTTAAAACTTTAAAAGAATTTCATCATTAACATGTTTATGAATTGCTTAATGAGAGTGATATAAGAGCAGCGTCCCAGAAGATTTTGAAAGACTGTTTGATTGAAGTAATACCTTAAGAAAGGCATGTACGAGCAGATATACTGACTCAGCTATAGCAAAATAAACAGAGATCATATCTGTTTTTACTTCCAACCGATTTCTGCAAGTCAGAATATGCAGGAAGCTAAACTAGATTGGCAGATGTTGCACAACAAGGTAATCATTACTGTACTGATCTTACACATCAAAAGCCAAGCAAAGAGTGGGGAATAGATTTTTTAAGATGCAAGATTGATATCTACCTGTTATCACCGCGCCAGCAAAATGCCACATTTTAATTTCAAGGCCTAGGGGTCCTGCGAAGGAGAAAAAAAATTATATATAAAAAGTAATGATAACAAGAGTGGAGTCTGGAAGCAGTTCAAAGGATGCTGGCACTTTTTTTAATGTGTTATTTAAAGCAAACAATAAGTTAGTGTTCACATGCCCACGGAAGAGTTTACGTGAGGCTAAAAGTAACCAACAATAGCCACAGTCAAAAGCTAGTAATTAGTTATAGCATGTTAGCTACTGTTTACATATTTAAACTGTTTTGAATAGCAAGTGTCTGTGTTATTAGGAGAGAAAACCATTGTATGTTTTTGGTACAGTGACGAAAGCTTTGAAGTGGGTAAATGCTGTAGTATTCCAGTATCTGCTGAAACACACACACACACATGACTAAGTACCATTGCACCTTGAACACACAATCATGTACTGTATTTATAAGCAACACCAAAACATGGGAACTGCTCATGAAAGAAGAAGCATGATGTATAAGTTGGCCGAGAACAATTGTTAATTTTTGGAACTCCACCCACTGCTATTGATTTGTGCCTTTTGATTATCTGTTTGGTGTTTTATTAACAAATCCTTCAGATTAGCTGGTAATGAAACAAAGATGAATCACGAAAGGAATGAAAAGGAAATGTGGACGGGAAATGTGAGGTGGGCCAACGCCCTTGAGTATTATGCGTGGACTTTATGGCCATTACTAGTCCCTAATTTGATTCTGCCTTATGGAACAATCAGGACCGGGCTTGACTCTAAGGATGGCGGCTAAGGCCCAGCCAAAGGAAAAGTTCGTCTGCATAGCAACAGGTCGACCATGCAAAAACAAGCTCACCCAGACCCCTCACAGACCAGCTGACACATCGAGAGGAAAGAGATGTAAAAATTATCCTCCAGTTTCTTGGACAGATCAGACAATAAAGGGGTCTATATAAAAATACAGTATGGTAATCTTTTAGCGTTAACAGCTCTAACTTGTTAGAACATGATGGAAACCAAACTGAGCAAAATCATGAGACACGGTGTCTTTGAGAGAGATGGCCAAGAACTGATGCTCACTGTGGCGAAGCCCCAGAGATGTTGCAGATTTCTGCCACAGTAGAGAAGGGAGAAATGACACATCAGTGCAACTTCATGGTATTCAAAAGAGCTATGAAATATGTTATGTTGACAATGTTTCTCATCACTACCCTGGCCAGTTTAACAGCTTTTCCATGAAAATGGTTTTGCAGTATACCCTAGCTGCTGGAAGGCAGTCATGAGTTGCAGGGATTGAGTGTGGGCTAGGGCAAAGCACCATAAACTGCTAAACTTGTGATCCCAGTATGGTGATAAACCTTGGTGTGCTTCACTCCTTCCTACTGTAAAAGCCTGGTTAGGGTGTTACACCCAGCCAGGCAAAGACGGTGCTCTGCCCCTTCTCGAGCAATTATAGTACCTCCATTCGGACAAACCTTTTTTTTTATCGTATATTATACTACTGGTGTTTTTGACAATGCTTAAGAAAATATTTTTAACCAAAGATAGCTTGTATATGGCAGAGTTCAGATCCCTTTTACTTTTTTCATAAATACCTCATACAGACATAAAGTTTGATCATCTTTAAGATATTTTCAGACCTGATAGGATTGCACTTGAGGATAATTCAACTGATTTGATTTCACAGAAAATTGTGGTCAGAAGTTTGTCTACACTCAACATGGGCATGAGTGTATCACCATAATTTGGGGCTTTTAATGGTTTCTTTTGAACTGTTCTTTTTCCAGGGTGAAGTGATTGTACGGCCATCTGTAATGACTTTAAAAAGCAAAAACTGTGTGCACAAGTTTGACACAAAGTCAAAAGTATATATACAGACTCACATTTATACACATACTCCCACTAATATTTGATTAAATCCCCCTTAGCCAGTTGCACCTTGTAATAGCAATCAACAAGCTTCTGGCATAATTCTATTGTCGTTCATCTGTAGCGAGTGTAAGCTGTTCCACCGCTGTGTACCTCAACTGTTGTCCATTTTCTGGAGGCGGCCGTAAAATTTGTAAAGCAACTGATATGACTAATGGAAGCAATGCTGGGGTGAGTTGTTGAGGATATCCTGAACTTAGTTGTCGGTAAGGGCTGCTGTTTCTGTCACTGTTAGCTGCTGTTAGCCTCTGTTAGCTGCTGATTTTGCTGCTGTTAGCTGGCTTTAGTGCAACTTTCTTTGAAGAGAATCTAACATTTAATAAACACTTAATAAACTCTCACACGATATGAGAATGTAATCAACCTGTTTATCATGGGGAAAGTAATGTGTGTTTTTTTAGGACACTCAAGCCCAATGTTCCCTCTAATTTTTCATGTGTCTGAACGAACACACAAACTCCCTGAGCAGTCCCTTGGACCACTGTGAGCAACAGCAGACGTGTGCACTGTGGTCACGCCAGCATCGAATCCATCCAAGTTACATGGTTTATTAAAATAATCAAATTACAGCATTTATGTTAGACTACTTTTAATTAACTGGTTTAGCCCACTTACAATGAAAATTTTAAAAAATCCTGTTCATGACCTGTGTAGTATGTTAACACTATTGGAAGTAAAAAATAACTTGAACTCCAATTTTGAAAATACTTTTTTTCTTTCTTTCTTTTTTTTTTTTTAAGGTCTGACTTGTATTATGAGTATGAGTCTGTGGTCTGGGAGAGAGTCCTGTAACTCTCTGTCTGCAAAATACAGTATATAATGACCAATGTTGGGCAATTAATTATATAGTTACTTCTTCAAAAAAGTAACTGAGTTATGCAAACAACAAAGTTTTTTGCAGCTGTTTACCTAAAAATGCAGCCAAGGCGGGGTTTTTTAAAATAAACATTTAAAATTATTTACAGAACAATCAGCTGTTCTGCATCAAATTTGATGCCACACAAATTATTTGTGCCACTCCAAAAAATAATTTCTGTCCACTATGAGATAAAGGAGAACAACAGCCTGATACCTGCAGGCCTGACAACAGGAGATGTATCACTCCTGTAACACCTGTAACATTCAGCAGTCGCCTCATTGTTCTGACACACACAACAAAACTATTGACTACACTACACACTAACTACACAAGATTTGCGCTAAACGTCGAAAATCTCTCACATCTCAAAACACCACCGTCACCCCTAAAACTTCCCCCCTTTCCTAAACAACTAAATGCCATGTTGCCATATCATTTTTTGATTGGTCGACATGGTACATTTGTCAACCAATAGGAAAGGCTGGGGGGGGGGGTGTTTGGTGGTGTTTTTGCTCACAGGCGGAGAGTGGAGAGTGCTTTTGAGCGTTTTCCTTATAAAACGCCGTTTTTACCGTTTCTTCCCGCAGTAAATATAGACAACGATAGTATTCAGGAAGAAAACCAAACATTGCATATATTTTTATCATAGCTCTGGTTTTACGTGGCCTATCAACATAATTTAAAAACTGGTATAAAGTCCACACTTTTTCCGTCAATTGTTCCGTCTGTCCTGCTCACATCTCCAATGGTTGTACACGTTGTCATTAACGTGGCTTCACTCCACATCAGCCACGCCGCTTTGCCAGCTAAAACACCGGTGTCGGCACATAAGGACGCTGTCATAGCCTGTCAACGACGTTGATTAGCTGCGTATATACGAATGTGAATCGCATCATTGGCTGGACTATGGGATAAGGTGGCATCGTTCTAATCCCATACGGGAGCAGCCAGTCACTTACTGACAGTGTTGGGAAGGTTACTTTTAAAATGTATTCCATTACAGAATACTGAATACATGCCCCAAAATGTATTCTGTAACGTATTCCGTTACGTTACTCAATGAGGGTAACGTATTCTGAATACTTTGGATTACTTAATATATTATCATGCTGTTTACAACTACGTGAATGTACTATTGCTGTGATTTATTACTGTTACTGAAGGTCCGCGGCTCCGAACCGTAGTAAAGGGACATCTGGCTAATACGGTGGGTTCCGTGTTGGGCTCGTAGCTGAAAACTAGCTTTACTTTGTTGTCTGGGTCACTTTGCTAGCGAGAGACAGAGAGAGGCGTTGAAAGGCTGCTCCAACGGAACTTATTTTTTCCGGAGGAAAACACGAACACAGTGTACAGTTGAGTCTTAATAGCGTACTTACAAATGGGCTCGTCAGGCACTCTTCTTGGCTGCTGTGGTTATTATTATATTTACATGCTTCCAGCTCCCGTTTTTGCTCCGTGACAGCTCGGACATTTCCATTCTCTCCCTCCCTCGCTCACAGACACATAACGTGTATGGTAGTCCATTCTCGCTGCAGCACGGACTACACTGCCCATGAGGCTACATTCTTTAGGGCCATGCCTGTAGCATTCTGCCTTTTAGCTTAGCACAACAACAACAACAAAAAAGCGCTCTCTCACCCAGGAAACACGCAGAGAGAGAGAGCGTCACCCTGTAACCATGGCAACCGTAACGCTGCCGCCTGGAACAACAGAACGTAGCTGTCAAACAAACCCAAACAGTCCTGGCCCGCGACAATATGAAACAGGAAAGTACCGCCGTGTAATCCATTTATTTCAACAAAGTAACTGTATTCCGAATACCACCTTTTTAAACGGTAACTGTAACGGAATACAGTTACTCATATTTTGTATTCTAAATACGTAACGGCGGTACATGTATTCCGTTACTCCCCAACACTGCTTACTGACTAACACTGCAAAACAGAATTGTTAAAGTTTTCATTTTAATTTCAATTCAGGTTAGATTTTTTTTTTTTTTTTTGTGCGCAACGCAGATTTTCTGTGCGCAGAGACCGTGCGCAATTGCGCACGCGCGCAGCTTAGAGGGAACATTGCGTCAAGCCTAACATTAGCTGGCATAACGTTAGCTTATAACCAGCTGTTGTTGTTTAGCTCATTCATTGTCAGCTGTCTGAAGACAAGAAGGCCACATGTCTAATCTGCTGAGAATAAGCAAGTGGGACAATATTTGGAATATATATAAGCATTTCTATCCACATTTTCATATAACAGAGCCCTGACTTCTGTTCAGGAGATACTTTGCCTGTGAAGATTGGTTTAACTACTGCTGAATTGAGAAAGAAACTTTATAAATTAACAATATGAATTCAGCGACCTTCAAATGCCTTTGCTTCTGGATCAACTATCAGTTTACCTCAAGGCAGAATTAAATACCAAAACTTCAGTTTAGTAAAGTCGACCGTGTTGTATTTCGGTCACTGAAATAAGTCATTTTTTTTCTGGTGCTATGCAACTTCATGATGTAACTTTACTTGCAAGTGCTTTGATTCTACTTACCGTTTAATGATTTTGGGGGAGGGCAACACCCATAAGGCTCTATAAATTTTTGAGCTAAGCATGATATTTCATTCATGTAATTTTGCATGCTGACATGCCAGCAACTCCTAAAAAATCAAAACAAATTGTTACGCGTTCTATATTTTAACACTGACAACTTCTCTACTCCAGTTTAATTATAATTCTTGGGATTTTTTAACATATATAGTGCTTATGGCTAATCTGGATATGGAAAAACTGATGATTCAGTTCCAGTCAGACATAATGTTCAAAACTGTGTTTGACTTTTAATACAGAGGAAAAGGGTATCCAAAGGTCACGGCGCGACTCACTCATGGCCAGTCTAGTACGTGACCAGGGTTTGAGAGAAGATTGTTTAACACTGTTTGACGGCAGTCTGAGTATGCCTTTAATGTGGCAGGTCAGACACCCTTTCCCAGCTCTTGGGTTACTGTCTTCCCATCCGCTCTCATTTTAGGCTCAGCTATAGAGTACTGGATGAAAAAGATCTTTATTGAATTAGCTCCTCACTGTAAAGTTAACTGCCGTCAGACTAGGAACTTTTTCTCAGGTCTTTGGCCAACAGCTTTCTCTTGATGGATAAGGATCGCAGACCTCACTGCCTTCTCTTTTCAGCAGTATACAGTCATTCAAGGGTCGGTCATGTAATTAAATAAAGTATACAAGATCAAACAAGATTATATCTAGCAGGTCATACATATGCATTTTAAATGAACAGTGAGGCAAAGCAAGTTTATAAGCCAGATCCAGACTCCTAAACACACTGAATGTGTTGCGTTCACCAAGGCATTCACACTTACTCTTCCAAAGAACACAGAAGTCACTCTAGATGCAAATCAGACACATACTGTAAATATAAAGAGCCTGTATTTTGCTCTACATTATATTTCTCATTATAGACTTGTGTGGCCTCTGCGCAGGTCTATCTAACTTGACGTCAGAGATCACCAACTGAATAGACGACACATGAAAGGTAGGAGCGAAGGTTATTTTGAAAACCCCACTGCCAGACTGGCTTTGGTTTGTCTGATTTGGGCTGGACCTCACATGGTCACCACGTCACTTGTCAAATGTTTCATCTGGTTTGAAATTGGTCTGGTGTGCAAGTGGCTATAACAGCTCCAAGCTGCAGCTAGACTTGTAAATGCAGGTTTCAGTGAAAAGCAAAGCCATAATGGCACCTCATTTCCAGTCAGCCAGAACATTCTCTCACTTTTCCAGCTGAGTTTTTCACTGGAATCTGGCAATCTAGGTTAACATGGAAAGAAGTTCAGTGGTATGATCGATGAAAAGCAAAAACAAGCTCTTTGGCTTTTGACATATTTGTACAGAGAACATATTTCTGAGAACTGAGGACTTACAAGAAATATTTAATTTTTTACAGTATATAACAAGAAAAATCCATGCTGATAAATCTCTGCGAAACCCATGAAATCCAGCTGTATCGGGGGCAACGTAATCTAAGCTAATGCCCGTTTTATCTGCAGGTCTTAAGTAAATGCTTTTCACTCAGTTTGTGGATACTGATCAGCACACCCAAGTTATACATCAGCAATCCACATAATTGATCCCTTCAGCTTTTTTAAGACTCCATCACACTCAAGTGTTGTACTCTGCAGTAGCAGCCACAAAGCTTAGGTTATTGTTTAAGGATATGTATGCCAAAATGGCCACCGATAGGTAATTAAACCTGCTGCCAGATTCTGGACCATTAAAGCAAAAACCGACTGAAATCAGTGAAAACACTGTCTGAGCTTCTTACGTCAAACTAGGATTGATGTAAGACTTTCAGTATTTAATTTTTTAATAAATACCGTAAAAGAGAGCAAATTACTAGTTTTCGAAGTTCATTTTGCAAATTGAAATAATTACAGCATAGCTTTGGGCCAAGTTTACGCAGAAGCCTTTAACATCTCAGCAAATGCATTATTAATAATAGGACTGGCACAATAATCAAATATAAATGCTAATCTTTTTTGTAGATTTCCCTTTAGACACTAATGAGGTTATTCTACTGTTACCCTAGCATTTTTAAAACAGAGGACAGAATGGTTTGTGAAAGCTTTTAAGACCGTTTTGGAGTCTGATAGGCTTTTATGCTCATTTTCTTATTTTATTCAACCTTTATTTACACAGGCTTTATTTATCCCATTGACACCTGTTCATTGACCTATGGCTTTGAAAATGGCCATTAAGTAATTTCTGCACATTCCTATACATCTGGACATTATGGAGGAGAATTAGGGCCGCTGAAAAAAAAGTACTTTGGAGGTATGACATTTCTGTTCAGGATTCTGGGAGCAAAAGTCTGAATTCTGACTTTAATAAAGTAAGAATTCAAACTTTCAGGTCAACTTTTGTTTATTCTTACATTAGTTTATGAGGATACCTGTCATTCTATTATCCTGTGAAATCACTGGCAAATTGTGCAGTTTGAGAGTCTTTGACAAATCATTTAAAGTGGTAAAAAACATCCTCTAGATGTCGTAAAATGTTTTTCCAAGCCTTTGAATTTTCCTTTGCGGTTATCCCGAAACACATTCCTTGTTGTTTTTCAAGTAGGGTAAAGTAGTGATCTCACGTGAAGCTTCTGCAGATGTGGATTTTTAATTTAGCTGATGTTCAGTGACATCACCCCAGGGATGTGTTATGGTCTTTTAGAATAATTGATATATTTATTTTGTTGTTTGTTTTTTAGTTGTACATGAGTTCAACACTTTTTTTTGGTCCTTTTTTTGTCATCAAGTGAGCAGTGTTGAACAATCAGTCCAAAGTTTATATTACTGATCGAGATTTTACAGATTCCCTTTCCTTAATTCCACCAAAATCATCAAGGTAGGTAGTACACAGATGGATCCAACACATTACTGCACAAAAACAAATAATGGCTTGTAAATTGGGTTTTTGTTAACAAAGCACTGGATTTTGTGGTTGATGTTTCACCTGGACATTTTATTTTGAAAGTTTAGAAAATCAGTATTCTAGGATGTTTCCAGAAGTGTGTAGCACTTACTAATGGTGTAAGCAGCAGTTATTTTGCTTATGCAACATAATGATGCTAATGTGTGTACGCTGCTTGCACCCTTTTATTTGTATTAAGCTGCAGCCCTTCAATAAGGTGTCCTGTGTCCTGTGACAGCTTCAATAGGTTCCAGCCCCACCTGTGACCCTGATAAGCAGTTCTGAAAATGAATGGATGGTGTGGTGCAGCTGAGCACTGCAGCAACATGTTCTGTTGGGTTAAGAAAAAAAAAGGCTGTTAATGCTTTAAAAACCATATTCCTCATGACTCACTACAAGTTTTAAAAGCAATCACTAATAAATGAGATATTTGGGAAATATTGGTCTCTAATAAAAAAAAAAATTAATTAGGGAAACAGTGTTTTTGTGCAGTGGCATTTGTCTGGCAATAGGCAAGTCCATTTACAGTCAAGCAAAAGAAATTGTAACGTCGAGCCAAGATTATATATCTGTTTTAAAATGCCCTGTTTCCATGTGGTTTTGTCGCAGCTTGTGCAACCCAAACCCCAAACACGTATTTTTCCACATGGTTTGAAAAAGTGACACACCAGAGCTTTGAAATAACATGTCCGCCACCAAGTATGTGTGGTAATGCTGTGAACACTGGAATAAATGCTTCTCAAACAGCCTGTATATTATTCACTTTTATGGTTTTAATGGTAATAGTGACTTTGGCGATGGCATTAATAATAATAAGGGGATTATAAAACGTTAATAATTATTGAATTATGATTGTAGCCACTTATAACACGATGCCATGAGAATTTACATCTTTCCACGCTGAAATCACTGGCTCAGTATCTGGCCATGTTAGCAATTTGTGCATGTCCATTTACAGACTTTTCAACGGCTAAACACAAACCCAGTAAATTAAAACCCAGACAGCATCTTTTGTGGTCCAGAAAACAAAAATCTGGGTAAGAATAGCTTTTGACCTAAGAGCATTTTCATATGTTCTGTCTTCTTGCCTCCAGATTGGAATGTTTTTCTGACTGAGGCAATATGCCATGAGAGCAAAAAATTACACACAGTATTTTTGGCACACAACTTAAATATATGAATAGTAGGCCAAATGGCTGGCAGCGTCATTCTGTTACAAGAACTGCACTATTTCTGCATTTAAATCTTCACAAGGAACTTGACCTGTGTCTCTTGGGAATGCTTGGAATTGAGCGAAAATCTAAATTATAATGCCACGGTGGCTTCCCTGTGATATCACGAGATGCTAAATCCGAATCTAAAGTGACTGAAATTTTTTCCCCTTTTAGTCACCTCAATGTCTGCTCAAAACTCATCAGTATATTTTGGTTATGGAATTGCAATAAAGTAAAAGCACAAGTGCATGCTTTGGAATAGGCAATAAAACTCTATTGTTCATATGACTGTATTCCACTTGTGGTTTCTTTATGCCTTGTGTTTGGCTTCATGCATGAACAGCATTACACAATATGATGGAGGGCTTCCACCATTCTCTGGAAAACTCATCTCACATGCTGTGACACCTGTATTAGCTTACAAAAAGTTTGTTTTTGGTTGGGACATATAATGTACATGTTGATGTGACTGCTAAGGGTGCATTTTTACATTTTTATTTAGGTTATAAGTTTTCCACAAAAATATCAGGACTAAACAAATATTCCATGCAGCAAATTCACCTGATCCAGCCACAAATATAAGTTTTATCAAACAAAAGAGTTTCAAGTTTAAAGTACAGTGTGGCTCTGTCTGCTGAACCCAAACTGGGAGTTGGTTCCAAAGCACAGAGGTCTAACAGCTGATGTCACCACCTTCCACTGCACTTTTCAGAAGTAAAGCCCTTTTACTCAGATTCTCTACTGGGATAGTGTCGTTACCTTCTATAAGGTCTTCAGGCTATGATGATTTGGGTGCCATGTCATCTGCCGGCAAAGGTGGCGGTTGGTCTGACCGTTCATCAAGTCCAAAGCAGCTGTCATCTAAGAGTATTTCATGCTTCCATCTGCTGACAAGCTTTAGTGGAGATGCTGACTTCCTTTCCCAGCAGAATTCATCACCTGCCCACAGAGCCAATACTGCCAAATACTTGGCTGATCATGCTACTACTATGACTGACCAGCCAGCCAATCCATGCGACCCAAACCCCACAGACTGTCAAGAAGAAGACAATAAACACCTGACCCAAAAATACAGACGAACTGGAGGCTAAGAAAGCGACCTGATCACCTGCATGCCACGCCGCACTGATGGAGTATTTTGCATATTAGTAGTATAGTTTTGAGTATATAAAGTAACACACTTTTGATCATTACAGACGGACATTTTTACTCTAATCATTTGAGAAACTGGGTTTCTGATTTGATGAGCTATAGGCTATAGTCAATTTACACTTTACTTGTACTGAAGTACAAAAATGTACTTTTTCACAGTATTCAGATATTTATGATGATGCACTAGTGAGTGTGCTCCACAGTAAAACAAGTGTTAACATTTCTGAAATTATTACATACCCCTATAATATCAAAAACATCAAGCCAGGAGTCAGGAGACCCTACCTCCTGAAAAACTAGTTCATTCCAAAACATGTGTGTTTACACAGTCATCTTACGCATTTTGTGTACATTAGTCAAGTAGCCCTGTGTTGCCAATAAAGGCAAGCGTGTTTGTTGGCACATGCAAAAGGCTTCAGAGCACTTGTGTAAAAAGCATTAAAATTCCACACGCAATAAAACCGTTATTTATAGGACCATAACAGCCTTGTAGTTTGTCTTACACAAACCCAGAGGAGGAATCAAGACACCCAACCCTCCCATAGACACTCAGTGCAAAGGCTACTGCAACACATGGTCTCTCCATACGTTTGCCTAGCTTCCTGGTGCAAGTAAGTTAGGCTGCTTCATTTTCATTCAGCCACATCAAAGCTTAAAAATTTACTGAAAATTGAGCGGATAAGAGTTTGTGGGAAAGGCAGGGAGAAAAAGGGGGAAGTACAAAAGGACATAGCAAAATAGGTGCTCTCACTAACCCGTGTGATGTCATTGGGAAAAGTGTGTAACATTGTTAAACTGTACAAAAAAAGGCAAACTTGTGACACAACACTTGCGACATGAAGAAAGAATGTGTCATTCACTTGTTAAAATTCAAAATAAAGGGATTAGCAATCACTGAAAAATGTTTTGCGAAACCCAAAGATGTCATCATGGACACAAGGTCAGCAGAGTTCAGCTTCTCCATATTGCTGTTGTAAAAGTGGATTAGTAAAATAGTTTTCCATGCAATTGAACATCTTTACTGCAGTTACCTTGGAGTGTGAGTGGCCTTTTTAGCAGCAGTAGCTGCTAAAAACATATTTTTACCCTAGCGCCACTCGCATATAAGTATGCTATCACATATGCAATGTGATGTGATGCATGTGTGTTGATTAGTTTCAGCTTAAATTATTTTTTGCACTAAAGAGTAACATGTTTCAATATAAATGCCATCAACACTGTGAAAAAAACTAAAACAAAAAAAAAACTAGCAATAAAAGTTCAGATGTAACAGTATGAGTCATGTCAGAAAAGTACATCCTGTTGATGATTTAAAAAGCCTTCTTTATTTCAACATTTTTTTATAAGAAAGGAACTACCTTCTACTCTTTTAGTTTGTTTTTGGACTACATGAGTACAAATGTTGTGATGACAAATTTCATCTACATTTTTTTCTGTTACTCTTACTAACTTATTTTATTCAACATGGACCAGCAGTAAAACAAGTTGTGGGCAGGGTGCAAGGGGTGACCTGTGATGACATAGGTTTTCCTGATACAGCAGGATCTGGCAGTGGCCTCCAGGGGTGGTGTTAATAACCCTCTACACATTTTTCTGTGAAAAATAAAATAATCGCAAAACTAAGAACACCCTGTAATTTTAATAACTTGTAGAACCACCTTCAGCAACAATAACTTAAGGAACAGAAGTTTTCTGTAGGTCTTTATCAGCCTTTTACATTTTTGTGGAAGTGTTTTTGTCTCACTCTTCTTTACAACATTACATTAGTTCGTTTAGGTTTTTTGGGATTCATTTATGCACAGGTCTCTTAAGGTCTCGCCGCAGCATCTCAATCAGGTTGAGATCTGGATTTTGACCATGGCAAAGTCCAAACCTCAACCTGATGCCTTTCTTTTTAAGCCATTCTGTTATAGATTTGCTGCTGTGCTTGGGATCATTGTCCTGTTCCAAACCCCAATTTGGCCCAAGCCTTAGCTGTCAAACAGATGGCATCACTTTTGATTAGAACACTTTGGTATACAGAGGAGCTCGACTCTAATGACTCCAAGGTGCCCAACTCCTGTGGCTGCAAAACAAGCCCAAATCATCACCCCTTCACCACCATGCTTGACAGTTGGTATAAGGTTTTTGTGTTGATATGCTGTGTGCTGCCAAGTGTGATGCTGTGCATTATGGTCAGACATCTGCACTTTGGTCTCATCTGTCCAAAAGACATTGTTCCTGAAGTCTTGTGGTTTGTTCAGATGCAGCTTTGCAAACCTAAGCTGTGCTGGCATGTGCCTTTTAGAGAGAAGAAGTTTTCTCCCATCAGCTCTTCCAAACTTGTCTCTACTCTTTTTCTAATTGTACTATCGTGAACTTGAAGTCTACAGAGTCTGATATTTAGCTCTTGTTTTTTAATTTTTATTTATTTTAATTTTTTGCACTGCTCCGACTTCAGAGTCCTATAAAAACTTTCATTATATTTTTCTTTTTATAGCTTTATATAGCCAAAACAAGTCCATTACTTTCATTTCAAGCAATTAAGAGAACTTCTGCATGTAGTCAAGTGATGAGTGTAGGAAGTTTGTTAGATTGAAGGAAAATGTGACATTGTAATGTTTTTGTCCTGTCTTCGAAGAGAAGCAAAGTCTGGATGCATGTTGCTCTGTTATTACATCATATATCACTGGCCAGTCATCTTGTTCATCTGTTCAGTTTATCAACATCTCTGTTTTATGAGTTTATAGGGCAAAACCATATACTTTATATGCCTTATCAGAGTAACGTTGTCTAATTATACACACAGTATTTTATTTAGCCTTCATAGTCATAATCTTTAACACACACCATAAGTGATTATTATTATTAACGATCATTTTTTATGGTGTGCAACCAAAAAGAAAGCAGAGTATTCAGCAAAGGTTGAAACATGGACACCTAATGATGACACTGCTGCTGGCTGCCATACAAACATCGTTTTTGCTGCATGATTCAATGCAAATCCAACACACGTTCTGATTGACATTTTTTGGCAGGTATGCCAGCACTGCTACAATAAATATGACATATGTTCTGCAAAAAAATGCAGGTATACACTTTCCATATGCCAAATCTGCTCTAAAAAGCCTTTATAGGACTTTCAAATGCTGACGATCTGCTGATTAATGACTTTGTTTTACAGTATAGTATTGATCCAGTAACATGTGACTTTGAGGGGTATTCGCTTTTCGGCATAGCAAATACTGCCACTCTGTGTTCCAAAACAGATGGTGCTGCCTGAGATTTCTGCTCCACTATGTGGGGCCTCGACTGCTCCAGAAACACTCCACACTGCAAAAAGTATCCTTTTATTCACAAGGGTTTTTGTATTGTCTCAAAATGTGCATATATTCTTTAAATCGGTAAATTATTTCCAGTGGGGTGACTTTCCAGCTTAAACTTCCCTTGACAACATGCCGTTTAAGTTGTATAGTGATTGATTGCAACATATTTAAAACATTTTTAGATCATCATTGTTCTAACTGCATATCACCAATTAATAGTGACAGTTCTATGTATATCTTAAAGCAGGTCACACGGCATATGTAACCAACCGTGGGTGAGCTTACGAGTGTTAGGCAACTATACATCAATGTCAGGCTGTTTGCGGTTTACACTGTTTGAAACATGTATGGTCAAACTTTTAGATTTAACAAGGAACTACTCTCTCAACCCTGGAACTGAAGCAACTCGTGTATGTGTCACACTTCTACAGAAGGGTCACTCTCTCACAGAGTTCCTTTTTTTAAAATCCTGAGCATCAGAAACTTTTCTTGGACACTTCTAAGGTGTTTCCACCATATTCCCAGCCCCTATAGCCATCTCCTTTACTCAGTTCTGGCAAACCAGTCATTGCTGGTTGACATAAAACAGGTGCAGCAGTGCTGGACACTAAATTAAAAACTCTGGTTTTCTGCCAAAAGTAGACAAACCTGGTGCACATTGCTTAAATACAACTGCATTCATTTATATGTTAAAAAAAAAATCCCCAGCTGCAGATTAAAGCTAAATTTTTTACACATTTTAGTGCTACAGTAGTTTTTTCCGGTAAGACTTACTTGTAACACTTTAAACATGAAAAAGCATTCATTTATAGATATGATGTATAGAAGAATATAGCTTGAGAGTGCTCTTTGTTGATTGGCATTCTCTAAACCAATAAGAGGGGTTGAAAGGCTGCGAGCCATAAAGGCTTTATACCGACACCCATTCAACTGTTCTTCTCTGGACTTGTGGTAAAGTAACATAGTCTGTATGAAAACCCATTGTCACTCATTGGTTGAAGTCAGCGGCTAATGCCAATTCTTAAGCCTAAAGTAAGTATAGACATATTGACTTCTGTACAGTTTCACTCATTTGTGCAGAGTCACCCTCCTCCTGGTTTATAGAAGTATCGCTGGTTTAATACCCTGCATATTGACTACAATATGCAGACTCACAGGCTAAAATTTAAGAAAGCAGCAGCTTTTCTTAGTGACATGCCAACTTTGATTCAAGAACAGTATAACAGCATAAATTATGGCAGGACACTGATGTGGTAATCATTGCTTAGGGTTCATGTCTGTGCTTCTGTATGGTGCTTGGACACTGTACAGTTATGCTACTGAACAATCAGCCTCCTTTCTGAGTTGGGGGTGACTGTCTGAACAGCCCCACACATCCAGTGTGTATCGGAGTAGCCACAGTAGTTCTGAGATTCTTCTCTGTAAGTGGGCTACCTGATCTAAAGACAGAAAACAAATTGTAAGATACCGCCATGAAACACAAAACCATCTAATTAAAAGGTTTATGGGGAATTGCCATTACCATCCAGACACATGACATGACTTATAATGAGTGTCTCTGTTTTTTTATGAATCAGCATGAACCGTCTGAAGTTTTTTCGGTGTGAATCCCCCTTAGCTGATGTCATGCTCTGATGTAAATAACGTCGAGCAAATGACTTAAACTGGGTTGTTTAATAATTCCATCTCTGTATGTTTGCATTCCTCTGTATAATAATAATAATAATAATAATAATAATAATAATAATAATAATAATAATAATAATAATAAATAATGAAGTTTTACCCTTTAAAAAAATTTATGAAAAACGCGGGTCTTGAGTGGCGCAGTAACACATCAAATTATTTCTGGTAAAATTCCGCTTGGTGCCTTCCAAAAAAGTGATTAGATGAAGAAAATCACATTTGAATTTCTGGAAGGTATCTAAAAAATGACCTAATTCCTTTAATTCCAGTAGCAGACTCTGAATTTTCGCTTCGTTAAAGAAAACAGGATATGTCATCCACGCGCAGCATATTGTATGTCTTTTTAAGATGTTCCGCAGGACAGGCGGTTGGCATCCTAGAATTCATTTCACTGCCAAAGTCGCTCTTCAGCTCTTGACGCGCAGCCTTTGAAACCACCTTTGGTTTCAGCTGTTGCATCTCAGCCAGAAGTCTAAAAGCTTAAAGTCTGTGCCTTTTGATAGCTTATAGCCTATATCATTTTCTCTAACACAGCGATGACCGGAGCTTGTGTCATTCAATTAATCCCTGGCATGACGTGCTTAGAGGCAGGTACAAAAAACAGTGAATAGGCGAGGAAGGAGAACCATTACGCAGGTTTTCATGACATCACCATGGGCTGGCTATAAAGCGGCGAGGATTAATACACAGAGTTAGAGAAGCACTTGAGGAGCTTTGGAGTAAAAAACGGACTCTCCTTGTGTTTAGAAGCTGATTGGCTGAAGCTAACGTCCTTCGATCTGAACTGCAGCGCAGAGGAATCCCCGAACAACTGCTAGACTTGTCAAAATGAACTTGTCATACTTTGTAGCGTGTGGACTTATGGTCACCTTACTTTCAGTGAGGATGGGGGCAAAACCTTTAACTCAAGCGCAGCAGAAGGTAAGAAAAAGTCACTTGTATTGTTATTACTGACTAGGAGAACCTTTTGATTGGTTTGGACTGTAGCTGCTGGAAGCTGAATACTGAATAAGCAGCTGTTCTGTGGCACAGGTCCTCCAGGACAGTAGCTTTGCGCATCATATTTCACAATTTGGTTCTTGTTAAGCTGTTGGGGAAAACCTCTCTTTTTCCACACAGAGTAACACCCCTGTCCACTTGCACTTTATTTACAAACAGACGGCATGTTCAGTGACATGCAACCGAAACAGCCGGTGAAAGTTTGTTTCCGAGCATCCCTTTGATATTTTTAGACTTTAAATCGCCCATATGCGATTTTTTAAATGAAACCACATATGGGGAAAACATTAGAATTTTTAGTTTATAATAACTCTGAAAAGCTATTATACTGACTATCAACATCATTTTTGGAATTTTATGTATTTATTAATTGTTCTCAAAATAAGATTTACCAAACCAAAACAAAATTGTGCGTAAAATCGCAATTACGCATAGAATTGGCCAGAATGAATAAAGCTGACCCTTTAAAAAATACTCGTTTGAAATAATGTTGTAATTATTTGCTAAGCTCACTAAAACTTGGGAATGTTGGAGGTCTTCGTTACAGTCTACTTTACGAACAGATAAGTAAGCTACAGGCACCTGTTTTAAGTCTGTTTATTTTTTTTCTTCACTTTGAGAGCGAGGTGTCAGAGTCGGTAACTTAATAAAACAGAAGTACTGCACCCTTCTTCAGGGGTTTCCTTCGAGGTTTGTACCTCATGACTGGAGCGTCTCGTGGATCTTTTCCAAAGTTGTTTTTGGTTAGATGATACAAGTTAATGAATTCTTGAGTGCCGTGCTGTGAGAAAAATGCCAACGCGTCCCCCCACGGCCATTACGTTTGTGAAAGCGTTAGAATATATGCCAAGCTGAGGTTTACCTCAAACATTTAGCATATAATGACTGCTCTGTTGAAACGGGCACAAACCATAGATTTCACTTTGATCAAAAGCATTTGTCTTTGCACAATTTATTTGCCTGAGGGAGAGATTGTTTATTTATTTTCTTATCTTTCAGTCTCTTAGAAGTTTGCTGGGCGAGGAGCTGGCGGAGTTTCTGGAGTCGGAGGAGAGAGAGAAACGGCTCGACGCTGTGCGCACTCGGATACGGTTACTGCGCGATTTACGGATGGACACCCGGGCCAGAGGCATGTGGGCTCGTCTCCTCAACGATCAACCCCCAAACAGGAAACACAAATCGGGAAGCAAGAAGGCTGGCTCCTCGTCACGGAGTGGCTGCTTCGGACACAAGATGGACAGGATAGGCACCATCAGCGGCATGGGATGCTAGGGTTGGAGCAGCGCTGCAATGAATGGTGAGTGGTCGCACATACCAGTCCTACTTTAACATTATGCAACATTAACTGTAGCAGCAAACAGGGACATGTAAACAGAGCCCAAAAGCAACAGGGTGAAATGAAATGAAAGAGTGAATGCTGAAAGATAAGACGGAGACAAATTACAATCAGGGATTTTAAAAAAGAATGGCCTAGTTAATTAAATGGGCATAATAATCTATTTTTTAATATTGTATTTATTATAATTTCCTGTTGGTACTCCTCACAGTTAAATGATGATTTTACAGGATTATCTGTCATATACATAAGACACATGTATTTATGCAGCATTGCATGGTTCAGCTACATGGAAAATATTGTGGTTCACTAACCGCCTTTGACTTAGAAATATTCAATCTAGGGAAATAATCAAGCCTAAACCTTGTAGCATTACCTCCTAGAACAGGATAGTCTTAGGATAGTTTAAGTGGATAGCCCACTTAAGCTGATGTATGGGAAAGAAACCAGTGAGCATTTAGGAAGTCCACTCTTGTATCTGTGCACATCATTATGAATGATCCCATCTGCTTCTATAACACAAGAACAATATATCACATTTAAGAAAAAGGGCAGGGAGATATCGAGGACGGAAGTGGGGTTGCAGAGACACATTCACACACATATTTGGTTGTCAAGATCTTTCTTGGAAATGCATTTGTTTCACTAAGTGTTTTTAATATAAACTGAAAAGGGGGCTGTGTGGGTTAATTAAGTATTGGGGAATCTAAGTGACACATGATTAGTCCTGAGGCTTCACACCTTTTTTCGATTTTATGGTAAACTCTGACATCCCTATGGGGGAGTGTTAGTGACTAACAATGGGTGAGTGTGTTTTTCATTGGTTAACACCATACGGGTGAGTTAATCTAAAGTAAAGTGGTTAGATGAGAAGTGAGTTAATGAGTAAAGAACCAACAAGTAAATTTGGAGATTCCCTGACTGATACATGTATTACATTAACAAAAGATCGAATAAATGAACATGTGTTCATGAGGCTGACCTTGAAAGACTCTGTCTAACCTTTTGCGTTTGTTTTCCTCTCTTTTTCTAGTTCTCTGGACGACGTGTTTGTTTGGATGACAAAAGTTGAGTTTGTTCTTACCAGAAGGGGAA
Organism: Pelmatolapia mariae; assembly: GCF_036321145.2. Classification (NCBI taxonomy): domain Eukaryota; kingdom Metazoa; phylum Chordata; class Actinopteri; order Cichliformes; family Cichlidae; genus Pelmatolapia; species Pelmatolapia mariae. The sequence continues at coordinate 36,390,545 of NC_086240.1, forward strand.
AATAAAGAAAAACTCATCATGATTGTTCTATGGTACGAAAGTCACCATGACCAGCATAAACAAAGACTTGGATGACAATACTACAAAATCCTAATATAGATATATATATATATATATATATATATACAATAAATATGCAGGTATATATACATATATACAGTACATATATGTATAACATACAACATGGTCAACAGATACAAACACAGATGCGTAGTACAACATGGCGGACAATGGTGTAAAAAAAACTACATACCGCAAAGCTGTATATTGTTGCTGCTGCTGCTGTACATTCATGTACTTCATCTTTCCCTGCATAAATGTATTTATGTTTAAAATCTATTTATATGTTTATAAAAAAAAGAGATATTTATAAATATGGATTTTATTTATGTAACATTTTGGAAATGGATGCAAACTGTAGGTCAATTCTGTTTGTTGCCTTTTTTTCCCATTTGTCTCAAATAGTTGTAAATGTTTTCGAAAACGATAAAACGGACATTCCATGTGCACTTACATCTTTGATCTGTGTGTCTTTGTGTGTTCCGTGAAACTAGTCAATTCTAGTTTGTGAGCATTTTCTGCCTGGCTTCTGGAGGTTTTGTCAGAAGAGAAACAAAGACTGCCCTGCTGTTAGATGGAGCGCCATTCATTTTTATTCAGTTCAATTCAGTTTCATTTCTATGGCGCCAATTCACAAAAAACAGTGACCTCGAAGCGGTTTATCTTGTAAAGACCCTACAATATTAGAAAGAAAAGAAAAACCAAGCAATCATTCGACCCCCTTTGAGCAAGCTCTTGTTGATGGTGGGAAGAAAAAACTCCCTTTTAATAGGAAGAAACCTCCCAGAACCAGGCTCAAGGAGGGGCAGCCATCTGCTGTAGCCGGTTGGGTTGGTGTTACAAAAGGCACACTTTGGTACAGAGAGCCAGAGTTTAACATTTACTAAAGATTTTATCCTGCTTGGATTTTGAAAAAAATGTTTCAAACATTAGCAAATATCTGAAACTCTGTGTTATCAGATAACATGTTTATATGAAACAATAAGGATTTGTTGGGTGCTGCATCTATACTCCTGCATTCAACCTGGCATGATTGTGCCCACACCGTCGAAAGCTCTTGCACAAATTTGCTGCACAAATAGAAGAAAACACTGAAAACTTAAATTTTGACTTAAAGTGATCTTTAGAATTCAGGCAATAACGCTGTAATCCCAAAATAACTCATCATGTTGACCACTAATTAAAAAGATGATAGGAAGTCACTTCCTCCTAATGTTCCTCTAATTCTTCCACACATTACATCCAGTTACCAGTTGGTAAATTTAAGAGTGATATTATTTAAAATAAGCAGTAAAATCACCTTATAATTATCCATCCATCCATTCTCTTATGCTTCTCCAATTCATCATGGGGAGGAGGGAACAGGATACATCCTCCACAGACAGCCAAACTGTTGCAGGAATAACATACTTTAGCATTATATAAAGATGATATAAGCAAAATGGCTTTTTTATCTCGTAGTTTCCAAACTAAAAGGCTTAAAACAAGACAAGCATATAGAGAAAAGCCCATATATGTGCGATATTAAAAAGGAAAACAAACACACCCAGATTATAATAAAGAAGCATAAAAAAGACAACAAATTGTGGTCAGTTGTGAAACCGTAAAAAGGTCCATTGCTCAAAGGTTTCATGGTGTAATTACACTAAAGGGGGTGAGAGCCAGAAAAATACAGAGAGAACACTTTACAAGCTAATTAATACAGTGAAGTCAATGTAAAAGTCTTTTCAAGGATTTCCTTTCCAATACCATGAAACATGATATTTATGGTGTGAGTGCTGTGAATGTGTGCATCTGACTTTGAGGTTGATACCGATTTGCAAACTGGAGAGATGTACAGCTGACAGAAGCAAACTGAGAGTACACGTGTACTGTGAAAACACATTTGCAATCATAAATTAGATGTGCTTGTCTCTTTTTTGTGAACCTATATTATTGACTGTAGGAAGGTCATATCCATAGTAATACAACTTTAAACACACACACATACAAAACAGGCTATGAGGTGGCCGGTGCTATAGAACTAAAGCCGAATTAAAGTCAATAATTAATTCACTGAAAAGAAAAGAACGTAATATCCAGTACTTGTTCAGAACAGCCTGCCTACCTAGCTGTTACACTACACACTAAGTGTAAACGCTACTCTGGAAAACACAAAGGCAACATGCCCACCTCATGTACCTGGTGTTCAAGAAACATGAGTCACATAAGTCTAAAAAAAAATAAAGGATAAAATAAAATAATAAAATGGAAGTAGTGTTTGGGGATCGTTATAACACCTGTCAAACAAAGATAAAAGCTTTTTGCACCCACCAACAACAAAAAAGAACATACACTGAACAACAGCAAGAAATATATCAACACTGCTGTGTTAAATTCAGTGTGTTCTGTGGAAGAGCTTCCAGTTAATAAAAGCTTTCATCAAAGGCCAGCATACAGCCCTACACGGTCACATTGCTATGTGAATTTGTTTACTAGTTTCAATGTTGTTATATTTGATCTTTAACCATTCTAAAATACAGCCACTGAATTAGACACACGTGTTCAGCTGCACGATTAAGCAATTAATTTACTGGTCCAATGACATGACATCAACTGAGTGCATTCAAGCATGTAGATATGTTAAAGACGTTCTGCTGAAATTCAAAGTGAGCATCAGAATGAGAAAGAAAGGTGGTTTAAGTGACTTTGAATGAGACATGGCTGCCAGTGCCAGACAGGTCTGAGTATTTCAGACACTGTTGATCTGCTGGGGTTATCCCACAACACCATTTCTAGGGTTTAAAGAGAAGTCTCTAAAAAAAACCATCCAGTGAGCAGCAGTTCTCTAGATGAAAATGTCTTCTTGGTGACAAGGGTCAAAGCAGAATTGGAGACTGTTTTGACCTGACAGGAAGGGAACAGTACCTCCAATAAACATTTGTTACAACTAGGGTATGCAGAAGAGTATGCACAACATATTGAACCTTGAAGAAGATGTGCTGCAGCAGCAGAAGACCGCAAAAGCTGCCACTCTTGTCAGCTAAGAACACGAAACTGAGGCTATAGTTCACACAGGCTCAACAAAAATGGACGACAGCAGACTGAAAAAATGTAAACTGGTCTGATCGGTCATCATTTGGATGGTAGGATCAAAATCTGGCATGCAAGCATGCATCCATCGTGCTTTGTATCAGTGATTCAGATTGCTGCAATGGTGAGAGGGATATTTTCTTGGAACATTTCGGGCCCCTTGTGTCCACCTGTGTATTGTTGCTGACCATGTGCATTCCTTTATGACCATCTTCTGAAGGTTGCTTCTAAGAGGATAACAAGTCACAAAGCTCAAATCACCCAAATCTGTTTTTCTCAACATGAGTTCATCGTATTGAGATAGTCTGTGCATTCACCAAATCTCAGCCCAGTAGAACACATTTGGGATGTGATGGATTGGAAAATTCACATCATGGATGTGATGCTGACAAGCTGCAACAACTGTGTGACGCTATCGTGTCAATATGGACCAAAATCTCTGAAGAATGTTTCCAGCACCTTGTTGAATCTATATCATGAACAATTAAAAGCAAAAAGGGCTCCGGTCCAACCTTGTACTGGCAAGGCATAACTAATGAAGTGGCATTGATGCAGAGGGATTGAATCTTCCCATTTCCTGAACATAGGGAGCCAGGGATACTCCTTCATGGAAAACATAACTAAGAAAGAAAATGAAAGGGCTGTAAAGTTTTTGTATTCTTTTAGTACCATATCACCCCATTAGGACTCTTCGCTCTCAGACTGCTGGTTTACTTGTTGTTCCTAGAGTATTTAAAAGTAGAATGGGAGGCAGAGCCTTCAGCTTTCAGGCCCTTCTTCAGCTTCCAATTTGGATTTGGAAGACAGACACTATCTCTGCTTTTAAGATTAGGCTTCAAACTTTCCTTTTGATAAAGCAAATCAGGTGGATCAGGTGACCCTGAATCCTCCCTTAGTTATGCTGCAATAGGTGTAGGCTGCTGGGGGATTCCCATGATGCACTGAGTGTTTCTTCTTCAGTCACCTTTTTCACTCACTGTGTTTAAACACATCTTTCTATTCAATTATTATTAATCTCTGGCTCTTTTCCACATCATGTCTTTGTCCTGTCTTCATCCATTTACCCTCAACCGGCCGCAGCAGATTGCACCCCTCCTTGAGCATGGTTCTACTGGAGGTTTCTTCCTGATAAAAGGGAGTGCCAAAGCACTTGCTCATAGGGGGTCATATGATTGTTGCTGAAAGACACTAGTGAATAATTGAACAAGAGTCAGAGTGACAGGAGGGTTTTTGCAAAGAGGCATACCTATTCATTCTGCAAATTCAGCACAGACACTGCTGTGTAGTTGTATGTACCTTTGTTATTTCAATATGGCAATTTCAGTAGCTCTTTTTCTTTTGTTGTTGTTGTTTTTTGTGGGGGTTTTTTTTTTTACACAAAACAGTTTTTTCAGTTATACTGATATGCTTTAAAACCACCAACAGTGGGACGACTGTAATAATTAAACACAGTCAACTACAGTTGTGATCACAAGTCCAGAATGTCACAGCACGACTAAGAAAAGGGGCAAAAGTTGGACAGAATGCAACATTTTGTACAGGTAGACAGGTAGAACAATGGCTACTCTGTGAGCTTTCTGACTACAAAAGATATTGAAGTTCAAGAGAATGGTTAGATTATCATTATTATCATTATTATTACAAAGAAGAAGGGACCAATAAAGTTACATTATCTTTCTCAAATCAAAGGTAGTTGTAATTCACTGAGACTAGTCTGTAAGACCGAGTGATGTTAAATCCAATGCTGCCTCTGTGTGGTGTTGAGGGTTAATTACTCAAATGTGCTCTTCATGTTGCCCTGGGAATCAGCCGGTTGGCTCCAGGATTCAACTGTGCAACAGAAAAACAATGTATGAATATTTATATTTAAAATTATCTACAATGTAAAAGTAACTTAATGGCAATTAAAAAGAGGTTCCTTCACTGAGGAAAAAAAAAGCCTAAATATTATTATTATCATTTTAAATGCACACATCTACCAAAAAGGCAACAAATATCTATTGCTTACATCCTTCCTGTGTGTAGTCATCCTTGCAAAGGCAAACTCTGAGCATGAAAAACCCCTGTGTAGAGGGTTTTTTTATTTTTAAGTACAGTTACAGTTACATGAAATACATGTACGAAAACTGGACTGAACTACTATGTATACCCCACTTTGAAGTAGTTAGATTATACTATACTATACTAGTTGGGAACTATCACTGTTTAATAGTGTAGCGTGTACCTCGTGGTGGACTACACGTGGTTGATAGTTTGGCAACCGTGCCAAACCACGTGGCCATGTAAACAGCTGCATGGGATATGTGACAATAAGCTGTATATGGTTTATGTAGCGTTTAGTCCGGGAACTTGCCGAAAATAGTTTTCTTTAAAATTTTAACTGTAAACATCTATAACTATACGTATATTAAAAACAAAACCATGATAATAATAATAATGATATAATAGCAATGTAAATAATACATGTTCATGTTAAATACAGACTGTCATAACATTGACTTTAAAGGTTAAACACGGTAGATTTGACAGTGCTGCCTCGTATTTTTGTCATGTATTTAGTGATATAGTGAGACGAGAATAGTTATACAGTATTTCCTTAGAGTAGTAAAATTCAATGTTTCCTGTATGTGGGGTGAGGCGCGGGCACGACGCAAATACATTAGCTTGTGATTGGTAGAGATAGTCATGTGGGCGGGTCGGCGAGAGCGCGCGAAGAAGGGGAGTACCGAGCGCGTCTTCGTCGTCTCTGTCTTTCCTGTCCAATGTCCCATCGAGTAGGCAGGTCCACGTGCATACATTAGCTATTCTTTTTTTAAATTCATCTTCAGACGTCCAGCTTCTCGTGTTTTATTGAAACACACAACAGCACAATGGTGAAGTTAGCAAAGGTAAGATTACGTCATTCTATTTTAAAATAGTGCGTGCGTTTGTGATAGAAAGAGGGCTTGTGTTTACGCACGAGGCCTTTAAGCAGAAGTTGGTGCGTTTGTTAAAAAAAAAGGGGGTGAACTCGCGGAAAAAGAAAATGTCCGCTCAGGTAAAGCAGCGATTGTCGCCTCTTTTTTTTTTTTTTTTAAATGAATCAACATGGTGGTGGTGTTGCCGCATTTACTACGCCTTTTTCCGTGTGCGATCAGCCATGTTTGTGCCTCGCTTTTGGCTTTCTGGCCTGCTAAGCTAAACCGCTGCTTAGTGTGGATTTCGTGCGCGCTCTCGACTTAAGTATGGCGTATAGAAAGACTAAAACAAAATCAATTTATGGCCAGCCTGCCAACCTGTACCAACATTTGTTAGAAAACTGTTGTAAAAACCGAAAATTTGAGCACGCGGCTAGCTTAACAACTAGCATTAGCGCATTCATACCCGGACTTGATTCTAATTTACTTCATTTTGTGGAAATATTGGTAGTTCTCGGTGTGAAGTTTAAATTGCCCCACTTAAACACTTTCTGTCATGTAACGGACTTTCTAGATAACTGTTCGGGATATATGTTTATATATATATATATATATATATATATAATTCTTTCTTTAATGCTTGTCAGCAAATGGTAAAATTACCCAGCATGCTAGCTGACCGACCTCTAGAGCTCCACGTGGGTTCTGCGCCTGCTCTGAGTGACACACGAGGCAAGCAACCAAAACCGAGAAACCCCATCGGCGCGCACAGTTATCATTTGAGTGGCTTATTTTAAACCCACGTGACCGTTTGCCGTTGATGATTTAATTATTGAACCAGCAGCACGGCTCTCCTGTTTTATATTTTAACCGTGGAATTCCACGTGGCCTAAAGCCCCCTCATGTTTGCGGACATGCTGCAGCGGGTGCCATGATTGTTAGACCCTCTTCTTTACCGGAATCTATGCTTGGCTACTTTTGTTCCATTTGATCCATTATTGTTGGGTTTCAAAAACATTGGTAATAACAATTTTTGCATTCCGGGATTTCTTTTGAAGGCAGCAAATAAGCAAGCAGCTCAGAAGAAAAAAGCCCCTCCACCCCCTAAAGAAGTGGAGGAGGAATCCAGCGAAGAGGACAGCAGTGATGAGGAAGAAGAGGTACGTAGACTTTGTCTCAAGTATTTTATGGCTAGAAAATAAAATGTAAAATGTGGTATTAACTGTTTTTTATTATTATTATTTTTTTTTTTTTTTTTAAACACTGCAGGCTCCTCCACCTAAAGCGGTGAAGAAAGCCACACCAGCCAAAGGCACCAAAGTTGTTGGAAATGGCACTCCTGCCAAAAAAGCAGAAAGTGAAGATGATGATTCTGGTAAGTAATAAAGGACCAGAATGAAACTAATTGAATGATACTCATATCTCACATAACCAGTATGTAGGTGTAATTTAGTCTGGACTTTAATATATAGAGATTGACCTACTATTTATTATATATAGACGAATCATCAGAGGAGGAGGCCCCCCCACCAAAGAAGACACCTGCAAAAGCAACTCCAGCTAAAAAAGCACCAGCCAAGGCAGCTGCTGCAAAAGCAGAGGAGTCAGATGATGATGATGAGGAGGAGGATGGTAAGGCTTTTGGTATTGTGTGACTGATAGTAATTGCCGTTGTACTGTGTTTTTAACAAAACTGTCGATGGCTTCATTTTAATCTGATCCAAGTATTTGTGCTAACAGTCTGGTGATGTAATGCATCGCAAAACATCCTCCATTTCTTGGCATGCATGTGGTTGTTTAGTACTCATGTGTGTAATGTACGGAGGAAAAACAAAGACAGCGCTATGTCTTCGGTACCGGTGTGTATTTTGCTGTCTGCCGGTCCTATCCTCAATCGCTGTTACAACCTAATGCCCTTTTTTGAACTCTAAAGAGGTTTTGTTGAAAATTTCTGCAATTAAAACGAAACAAACGAACTCGTGTTTTTCTTGTCTAGATGAATCTGAAGAAGAGGCCCCACCACCCAAGAAGGCAGCCAAGCAAGCTGCTAAGCCTGCAGCAAAGCCCCCAGTAAAGGCTCAGCCTGCAAAGGAGTCCTCTGATGATGATGATGATGATGATGACGAGTCAGAAGAGGAAGCCCCTCCCCCCAAGAAGGCTACTCCAGCAAAGCCTGCAGCCAAGGCTGCAAAGGCTCAGCCTGCTAAAGAAGAGTCATCTGAAGAAGATGATGATGAAGATGATGATGATGGTAAGACTGATCCTCACATTTCTTTTTTGTTTTTAACAGGAGCCATTGTCTTTGAAATAGTTAACACTGTATGATGATCAACAAGGGACTTAATACTGATCACGTATGATGTCACCTTTTGAACTATCTGACACAGTAATACTCGTTTTCAATGCACTTGAATTCGGCCACAGTTACTGTGAGATTTACGTCTTCGGCATTGATTCTGCTTTTTAGACTCTGAAGAGGAAATGGACACTACTCCTGCTCCAGCAGCCACCAAGGCAAAGAAAGCAGGCATGGTTAAAGCCAAGGAAGAGTCTGAAGACGATGAGGAGGATGACGAAGAAGATGACGATGAGGAGGACGACGATGATGAGGAGGAAGAAGAAAGTAAGTTTGGGAGTTTAAAAAAAAATAAAAAATTTTAAATAAAAATTAAGTGAAAGTGTTATTCTCCCAGTTTTTATAAAGTCACTTAAAAGTGACCACCACCCTATATTAAAGATGTGTGTGTGCTGTAATATGGCTTATGTACTGTACTTTAGTCTTTGTTGATGATGTGGACAGTGAAGACTCACTGCTCCACTCACTTGCTGTTTTTGTCGTCATTCTCCTTTCTGACCAGAACCCACATCCACACCTGCGAAGAGGAAGGCTGAGAGCAAAAAGGACACTCCACCTGCCAAGAAAGCAAAGTCAGAAGGACAGGGTAAGAATAAATATATTCTGCCTGTTTTAATAAGCTTTCTTTACGTTTATCAACAAGAGGCTTAATGCTAATCATAAAATTCTCCTTTATGTCAGCATAAATATCAATAATGCATTTTTACACCAAAAGTAATTGAAGTGTTTTCCTGTTTGCCAGCGTTTTCTCTGTTTGTTGGAAACTTGAACTCAAGCAAAGATTTTGATGAGATCAAGGCTTCACTGAGGAAATTCTTCTCCAAGAACGGCCTTGAGATCACAGATGTCCGGTTAGGAGGAAACAAGTAAGAATTACATTTAAAACAAATCATAATAGTTAATTCCTTCTGGTTGGCTTATTCTTGCCTATCAAAATGCACTCGTTGGGTATAAGTGATTGATTTTGAGTGTATTGCAAATATCAGCTGTGTTTGACTTGTTCTGTTTGTATCACCATGACACAGTTGAGATTAACATCTGAAGACAGTTTGGCTGCCATAGCCGGTTGATAGAAACAAGTTAATGGTTTACTTAGTTTGTTAATATTTAACAGTTAACCAGCTAAATTTATGGTAAGATATTAAAGTATCCTGTCATTGTAAATGGCATGACAGCGCCCTTGTTTTATTGGTAAAGTTAAAAAAAGAAACTGGTCTGTGACACTTAAATTCATTGAAGGTGGCATGTCTGATGTTGCTTGCATTTTTAACTCTACAGGAAATTTGGCTATGTGGACTTTGCATCTGAGGAGGACCTGCAGAAGGGCCTGGAGCTCAATGGCAAAAAGGTCATGGGCCAGGAAGTGAAACTGGAAAAGGCCCGCAGCAAAGAAGGCTCGCAAGACAGCAAAAAAGGTAATGGATGTCATGAATTGAAACATTTCTTTGTGGGTGGAAAATAATTTTGTTCCTGTACTCGCACTGACACTGACATATGGCCCACAGAGAAGGACGCACGGACACTGTTTGTAAAGAACCTTCCCTTCTCCGCAACGGCAGATGACCTGAAAGAGATCTTTAAAGACGCAGTAGAAATCCGGGTGCCTCCTGGCCAGAATACTTCAAACAAAGGGTAAAAAAAGCTAGGTTGTAAATGTTTCGTACATTAGACAGTGGTTGGGAAAACTATATAAGAAGCACAGCAATTAATAATTATTGATTATCTAAATTATTACTATTAACTCAGACTCTACAAGTTTGGACTGATAATCCTAGATAGCATAGTAAACAGTTGAAGTTATGGGCAGTAGTTGTAGAACATGAACTGCTGATTACGTTTCATCATTATCACTCAGTTCCTTTTTTTAAGAGTATGTTCCATGTTTTTGTTTTGTTTTTTACAGTATTGCTTACGTGGAGTTCAAAACTGAGGCTGATGCAGAGAGGACGATGGAGGAGACCCAGGGGTCTGAAGTACTGGGGAGATCCATCATCATTGACTATACTGGAGAGAAGAGCCACATGGGAGCCAGAGCATCAGGTAAGCTTGAAATATTTTGTAGAACTGTGAGACAAACTACTTGTAACAAGCAGTTCTAATAATTTCAATTATTATAATGCATAAGTATCTATACTCTTAATGAAAGTTTCTGTGTTTGTATGGCCAATGCCAGTTCTGCAAATGTACTGATCTATAGTGAACATATAACATAAGACGGCTGAAAAATGTTTCATCTTTTCTTTTTGTAGCATCTGAAGCGGCCAGCAAAACCCTGGTCGTGAACAATCTCTCCTTCAACGCAACAGAGGAAGTGCTGCAGTCCACATTTGAGAAAGCTGTTTCTATTAGGATTCCACAGAGAGATGGCAGACCCAAAGGGTGAGTGTCTGTGTGGCCACGGGTAACCCCAACGAGGGCTTTCAATCTTTAAAATGTAGTCATGGTGTGTAAAACACCTGCGCCTTCTCTTGAGCTCCTGTAAGTCTTCCTCATGATAGTACTTGGATTCGCACGAGAAGTAGAGCCAGTGCACAGTTAGAACAGGCCTGCCCACCTACATGGGTGTTGCCTATATCTGCTGTGCGACAATTACAGTAAACTTTGTAAAATGACAAAATTAAAACATTTTAACCTTAATAGCCCTCAGCAAGACATTCAGATGAAGTATTTCAAAACAGATGTTGACTCTTTTTCTATCGTTGTTCTTCTCTCCTTAGTTTTGCTTTTCTGGAGTTTGAGAGCACAGATGATGCTAAAGATGCTCTAGAAAATTTCAACAACACAGAAATTGAAGGCCGATCAATCCGACTGGAGTACAGCCAGAGCAGAGATTGGAACAGGGGAAACTCAGGTAGGTCATGAAACCAATCAGTTGTCTTTTTAGTTAAGACTCTGCCAGCTGTGATGACATCTTGATCTCCTGAAACTCTGTGAAGATTCAAAGATAGTCAAGTCCTGAGCTGATCTTTCCATGAATTTAAATTTGTTGAATTGTTTAGATTTGCCCAAATGGGTATTATTTTGCTTATTTACATGATGCCATCTTCTCTACCAGGTCCAACTAAAACCCTGTTTGTCAAGGGTCTCTCTGAGGACACAACAGAAGAGACCCTCAAGGATGCCTTTGAGGGTGCTGTAGCAGCCAGGATAGTGACAGACAGAGATACAGGGTCATCAAAAGGGTAAGTTTGAACAGGGGCAAACACTCCTTCTCCTTCGTCAGCACTTCTCTTGAGCACCGCTCTGTCTAACAATGACAGTGTACGGTTTCGTATGAGAAGGAGAGCAAAGTCGCAGTTAAACAGGCAGCTGCCTTAGTGGCAGTTGCCCATGTCTGATGTGAAACAGACTCGATGTGGTTTGAATTAGACTACTTTGCTCAGATGAATTATTTAAAAACCAGTACTTCACCCAACAAAGTAAAATAGTTTAATTCATGGCACTGCATTAGAATTACATTTATTAATTAGAATCATTTTCCATTATCTCGTCCCCTAACCTGTCTGGCTCTATAGTTTCGGCTTTGTGGACTTCAGCAATGAGGACGACTGCAAAGCAGCTAAGGAGGCAATGGAGGATGGCGAGATTGACGGCAGCAAGGTGACTCTGGACTACGCCAAGCCCAAGGGTGAAGGTGGCTTCCGTGGAGGCCGAGGTGGTGGCGGCTTCGGCGGTCGAGGTGGCGGCAGAGGAGGCCGTGGTGGCTTTGGCGGTTTTGGTGGTCGTGGTGGCGGTGGAAGAGGACGAGGAGGACCTCGTGGAGGTGGACGCGGAGGCGGACGCGGCGGTTTTGGAGGTAAGGGATTAAACTCCTAAACCTGTGGCTACTATGGTCTTCTTTTAACTGACTTACAGCTTTAAGCCGGTAGATTTTTACATTTGTTGTTCCAAGAGTTAACTGAAACAGAGCGATGTCTAAGTGGGCCTCTTTATCTTTGTTTTGTAAAATAGCTAAACATGCTGCCTGGTAGATTAAGTTGCCCGTCTTTCTTGTTTCAGGTGGAAGAGGTGGCGGTGGTTTTGGAGGCAAACCCCAGGGGAAGAAAATAAAGTTTGATGACTAAAGTCTTAGTCTATTTTACTTTTTGAAAGGACTCTGGTTGCATCAGTTTTCAGAGCTTTTGGACATTCCACAAAGCGTCATTGGTATATATTTAACTGTTAATGGGCATTTTAGCCCTTTATTTAGACCCCTCAGACCTTCCATCCCCCTTCTGTGCCAGAATGGTACTTCTGACCTTTTCAGCTTAATCAAGACGTGAATACTGAATGTCCTAAATGCAAACCTGCACCTCACGCCCCTGAAGCACACTTGCTTTTCTGGAGGAATAAAATGGAACGGATCAGGTTCGCTGTGAAAAATATGCTTGGTTTTGTCAGATACATTGTGTAAATTTAAACCGTTTGTATGATTTCGTTTTACCTTTTGTAAAAAGAAATACACTTGTATCCATATGTTTTGTTCTTATTTTGTCACTTAGTTTACTTTAGAAGCTAATTTTTACTGTAATGTGCAAAGCATATTTTGATAAGAGTTGAGTCCTTGCTCATGAGTTGGATGTTGAGAATGACAAATGTTCACATTTTTGCTTGTTTTGTGGGATGCTGCCGATGTCTGAGTTGCAGATGAAAGACCTCTAATCTATGTAACATAAAATATTTGTAGTGCATTGACTAATTTTTTTTTTTTTTTTTTTTTTCCCCCATCTGACGATTTTCAGACGATTAAAACCTTGTATGTGGTGATTTTTAAATGACTCTTGCAATAATTTGTCTTCAAAGTCATGTCCTTTAGACAGTGTCCACTTTCACTAGTGCTGATCAGTTTCTCTTGTCAATGGGATATGTGCAGACTTTATGTTGTCTCTAATTAAACCACTACTCAAAAAAAAAACAAAAAAACTTCAGTTCCAGCTAAAGTTATCAAACTATAGACCAATCTTCCTCTAATTTCAAAAGTTCGTAAAAAACTAACATAGTTTGAGAAGGAAATAATCTCTTTGATGTTTCAGTCCGGGTTTACTGACGGAAACACACCATAGCACAGAAACCATACTGGTGAAGGTTATAAATATCTTCTGGCCTCTGAAAGTGCACTGTGTACTTGTTCTGTTACACCTCAGTGCAGTGTTTGATAATATTAATCACAATATTCTACTACAGAGATCCTGTTAGTATTAAAAGATGCACTCCTGTGGTTGCGGTCACATATCTGATAGACAGTTGTGTATTTAAATTGGGAGTAATTTTATTTAACATAAGTTGGTCACAGTGTTCTGTGCTAGGATCAGTTCTATTTACATTATACATGCTTTCCTTTTACAAGGTAATATTAGAAAACAATGCATATAGTTTGATTGCTGTGTGGATGATACTTTTATAGTTTTATGTATCCATGAAGTGAACTAAAGGCTTGTCTTAAAGGCCTGAATCACCCATAAGTTCACAAGAAATTGAGGTTATTGTAATCAGCCCTAGAAATTGCAGAAACAGTTTAATTAGAATTACTGAATGCACGCATCATAAACAGGCTGTTCTGAAAGTGCTGAAATCCAAAGCACTAAAGCACAGATGAGAAAGAGAGATCCTATTTCTTCAATGTTGGTTTCTTTTTATTGGCCCCTTGTTAAAGACCTCATAATACGGAAATATCATAATCAAGCAATTCACGCTCAGACTGCTGGTTTACTTGTGGGCCTCCTTGTGGAAGAATCTCCAAGTTTGTATTCAGGAAACAAACCTTTCTGCTTTAAAGATTAGTACATCAATGCAGATGGCTGTCCGTCCCCAAGCCTGCTTCTACTTGAGGTTTCCTCCTATTACAAGGAGTTTTTCCTTCCCACCATTGCAAATTGCTCACTCATAGAGGCTTGCTCCATTATTGGGATTCTCTCCAATACCTTAGAGTGTGAATTGACGCTATTCACAATTTGTTACATTATTTTGGATGTTTGTGATCTGTAGGCCAGCTGACATGGGAATGAGCAGTTTTTTTTATTTGTTGTTTAACTATGAAACCTAAAACCTCTGGAATGTATGTATGGTGTTCATATTGAATATACAGAATAAGAAAGATCTGAATAGAAAAATGGGGTTTGTTGTGAGAGGATCTGGAGGACTGCAGAGCTAAGAGCCCTGACATTATGGCGTCAGGACAATAATCTCCCTTTTAACATCAGCAAGAACAAGGATCCAGGACCTCTACAGACAGCACTGTAGGAGGAAGGCCCCACAGATCCTCTCTTATCCCACTCACCACAGCCATACACCTCTCACACTCCTTCCATCAGGTAGGAGGTACAGGAGCATCCAGACTCGCAGCAGCAGATTCAGGGACAGTTTCTACCCACAATCTATCAGTTCTACTGAACTACTGAAATATTAGACAGTTGGTGCAATCACTGCACACACTGTACATGTAAATACATTACCTCTGCACTACAGCCACCACAGTATTTTTAGTAATTTATATTTATATTTTCTTTATTTATATATTTTATTCATGTTACGTATGTGTAATTTGGTTTTTTTGGTTTTTTGTTTTTTTAAGGGGCTATGACCTAAGAATTTCATTGCTGGTAGTGACGTGCCATTGTTACCTGTATATAACTAATTAAACTTGGACTTGATTTGATTGAGCTTTATCCCAAGAAGCTATAGCCTATGCATGATGACACAGTGTCACTAGATTATCCTCTCGGCTCTTAAAAGTCATTCGGGCTCCAAAGCAAAGTTTTTGCTAATCGTCATGAAAGTTAAGCGTTAAAGATTTCATCTCATAAAAGCAGATTAGTTTAAAAAGGATTTCTTTCTTTAATAATACAACACAACAAAGCATACAAACTGAACACACTGGGGCCAAGTTACTTAATAAATGTTTGTCTCCTAATGACCTGCGAGTATGAACTCTGCTGCTTTAAGCACGGAGCAAGGGAATTAAAACATGGATACCAGTCGCTCAGGATACAAAAACTCTTATTGTTATCTTTACACAGTTGATACCTGTGAAAAATGTATCGAAAGACTTGAACATTGTGACATTCTTTCAAATTAAATCAAATACACCTGTGGCTGTGGCAACCCCCCTTCTGAATCAGGGAGCAGCCAAAGGTAGCTCTAAGTCGATAAAATGCTTGTTGGGAACACTTGCGGTTTATTTTACCTCCTACAAAGTGGACAACAAGCACGATGAGGACTATGGGAATATCAGGCTTTGATCCTAAAATAAAACACCATAAAAAGATTCCAAAGAGTAGACAAGAAGGGGATTCTTTTGTCTGAGGATCACGTCACAGGAGTGCTTTGAATACATGTTGAGATACTGCTGTACTAAATAAGTCAACCACATGGTGCCGCTAGAGGGCAAGCCGACTGAAGCTGAGGCGCAAATAAGCCTGAGAGATTTGCACTCAGTACGAATCAACTCGTCTTAACACGCTTTACCACAGATGTAATGGATGTCTGATAGAAAGCAGTACTTTATGCAGATTGCCAAAATCATATAATACAGCAGCCAGCTTCGAATCTGACCCAGGGGTTAGGCACAAAAAGTGATTGCTTGTATTCAAACAGTGATACAGTTAGCCTATGTCAAACAAATCTCATGAATGATGTTAAGCCACTTTGAGCAAACAACACAAACAACATTCCTGCCACAAGCCAGAAGCTGCAATCAGATTTTAGCAAAGTGACTCCTGTGTATGCTTTATTTATCTAAAAGGCAAAAGGTGTGAGTGACATTAAAAATGTATTTTTGTTAAGGGCAGAAGAGGTTCTAACACATATAATATAAACGTTCTATTTTCTCTCTCCCCATCATCTTGTGTATCTTCAATGATCAACTATCAAATAAAGGCAAAAATGCTAAAAAAGTCATCTTAAGAAGCAAAAAAAGTTATGTAATCCAGGCAGGTAGGTGACAAAAACTATCAGCAAACAGCACTTCTATAAAGGACGGGCTGTTACTGTAACTCTGATCTCTGATTGTTCACATGTAAGAGGACTCGGTGCGACCTGACTCTGAGTTCCTGTGGCAGGAGTGTCTTTTGTCAGTGACACCAGCAGACAGGAGACGGCGCCATGCTGCCATCAGATGGCTCTCCCAGCTGAACAGGGATCTTTGTTCCTGTAGGTGCCTGGGCAGGAGGCACTGATGATGGCACCACTGAATACCTCCATTGAGAGGTTTGTTGTACCACCCCCAACCCCTCCCTGCCTTCAACACTGACAGAGGTCACGCTAGCGTTCCTCTGTGGCCTTGTGACGGTCGTCCACAGTGACTGCCGTGCTTTCTTTTCTGTTTCAGGACTCTGTTGTAAGCTTATGCGGACAGACAGGAAGACACATAAATAAACACTGAGTGTTATCTCATCTGATAATCAGCTAATCTAAATAATCTCGCTCTAGTTCTCTTCACTTATGTACAGCACTTACGTACAGCACAGATAATGATTGTAAAGATTGTGGGGTTTTTTGTATGCCACTTTATCCATCCAAAACACATATTTTTGAAAGAAAAGGTGCAAGCTTTATTAACTTTATTGTTTTTGTACAGTGTTTTTTTGTCTCAAATATAAGGCCCGGGGACCAGAATCGGCCAGGCAAAGCCTTCAATCTGGCCCACCGGAAGGCTTTGGGAAATGTGAAGGAGTGAATAGAATTTGAACTTTAAATTGCATTTTCATAAGTTGGACAGCTTTTTCTATTGACAAACACCTCCCCAACTGCCATTCATACTACACCAAAAAGTTAAGAAATACAGGAGGATTACAACCCAAATCCTAGCCTACCCTAATCCTAACCCAGTATCAATATTGTTCCACAGTACTGCCCTACAAACATCTATGACTTTTTCACTACAATAGTATCATTTTTACATTTCCTGGATGTTTGAAATACTGAAAAAAATGTGCTTGGTTTTTCATTCGTGGGTATTACGATGGCTCTGTTTTACTGCTGCTTTTACATCCTTAAACAAACACTGGGATCACCTCCAGTGTCATGTCTTACAGGAAAAATGTAAAAAGTCTCTGTAACAGGGTTTATAGGGCACTACCGTGGAACCGTAATAGTGACACTGACTGATCAGCACCGTGATATGCGTATCTGTATTTGCAAATTGTTTGCACTCGTGCCTGAGTGCAAATAGTTTCTGTGTGTGTCAAGGACGCATCAGTTTACATATCTGACTCACTGGTATGCTGGATAGCAGTTTCGATTAATATACACTGGTATACTGTTATATAGCAGTGTGATTTTCTGCCTTGGGCCAGTGACAAACACCTATTAGATATGCAGTTTATTTCCAACTTCTCAGCCTGTAGACAACTCTTAATCTAAGTCTATGCAAAGACATTCCCATCTTTCATTATGTCAATGCTGCTGCTGTAAAGGTCTTTGAAGAAAATAGAGGGTTGGTGTGAAGGTTCGCATCCCTGTCCACCTCACCCATTGGCCACGCTGACATCAAAAGCTTCCTCCAATTGATAACAGTCACTGTGGTGAGAAATTCACTTTAGATTAAAGTAAATGTCGGCCAGTGGTTGATAAGCCTGTGTTTTCTTTTCTTGTCACTTTGGTTGGGAAAATCTCGGAATGTGTGTTGGAAGTTCAGCAGAGCGTACTGGGTTTCCTGAATGTTTACCTCCTTTAGCGTTTCTCTCAGTGTAGAGGTTACAAAGGTAGTGAAGTAAGAATCGGTTGCTTTGCTGTGGCTGTTTTGCTTGCTTGGGTGCGTGGGCTTAACAGCTGAAAAATAGGAACACAATTAAAATACCTTTGGTTGTAGGAGGTTCTCACCATTTCCATTGTACATTGCAGTACAATCACTATTTACTGAACTCCGTGTAAACTAGTTGTCACTCCCTGTTCTCTATATGCAGTGTGGAAAATTAAAACTCAGCTATTGCTGAGTCCTATTGTCAGCTCATAGTCAATAAAACACACCGATACAGCAAATTCACAATGGGGAGATTTTGGTTCCGATCCTTTGTGGTTTTGACTTCCGATCACTCTGTTTAACAAAGGGGAAAGAGATAAAACTTAAGCTATGGTTTTTGTGCCGGTGAGTGTGTCCTGGTGAAATACAATATAGAGAAGGCAAATTCCATTTCTGCATGGCTTCTGTTGTCCTGAAAGAGATCGTGGAAAACAAGGGGGTATTTGTTTCCTTTTGTGATGCCCTCGTTATCTTTTTGTGAGATAGCTTCACTGCAGTGTAACAGTCTCAGCAAGCGGACTTGTTGAAAAGAGACGCGGTAATAAGAAGGGGACACGTGACAGAAAAAGTGGGAAATGCCACAAGTAGCCAGCGCATTTCTGAAGACAAATACAAAAGAGGAAAAAGGGGCACAAAGTTCAGTGAAAGCCTGAAGTGTTTGTAGTTTTTTGAGATCCTTTCCACCTTCTGTCAAAGATAGATCCTTTGGGGGTTGCATCAGGAAAACCATCCGGCATAGGAATCTGCCAAATCAGATAGGCAGGGTGTTACCTGCAGTGGCACACCCGTGTCATCAAGGGAGCAGCTAAAAGTCGTTTATTAACAGGCTAGAATCCAACCTGCTGGATTATACAGCACACAGCTAGTGGAAATGGATTGGGATTCATGTAGGGTTTTTTTTAGTCTAACTTACTACTTAAAGAGCTTTGAGCTTTGGCACAGAATACTATGTATTTTATGCCTTTTTTAAGCACTTTATCTTTCACACATTTATTAATTTTTATTGAGCATGTCTTTGGATCGGCCCTTAATCCCAACTCCCCTCCCAAGCGAGAATTCTCTACTGTAGGCACATTGAACGTCTAATGTATCTGTTAAAGTATATTCCTTTGGTTTTTACTTCCACGTAGTTTCTATTGGGAAGATCAATCCACTGTTGTTGGATTGATCTTATTTTCAGACATTTGATGTAGATAAAGTCAAACACAGTGTCAATTGTCATGATATTTATTTACAGATGGCATTCTCTGTACATGACGATTTTTACGTATATTTACATTATGTAGACACAACCACCACCAACCACAATCGGTCATTTACATTCCTTTATCGTCCGTTGCCTTAAGTTAAAAGTAAAAGGCAGGCCCCCCTTTTCTCGGGAGACGATTAAATTAACATGTCATAATGGTCGTACCAGCAAGAATTTAAGTTCACAGTGTCATTGTAAACCCCTCAACCAAATTCACGTCAAGTATATCAGCACATTCAAATCAACAGAAAGCATGTATGTAACAAGTAGTTTTTTCCCCCAGATAGTTAGCATATATGTAAAAGAGCTCCAGATCAAGTCAGCGAGTGTAGGGAATTCTACAGTACAGACAGTATCAATCTTACTTTAGGAGCAGGTACTGCATAGGAAGGAATTGACATGATATAGTGACCAAACGTGACCAAAGACAAAAGAGTTTTTGTCCAAATCATTGAGGTAGAGAGAGTTGTTTGTTTCTCTGCATGACATCCTTGTCCACATGAACGCAATGTGCAGCACTTTGAAGACTGCTAGCATAACTGCAGGCTGTACCCTGGCTCCTAGGGCGTCCCACTAATACTAGCTGCCTCTATATTTTTGATATTCACCCAAGAAAACATGATTTCCCACGATTAATCCAAAATAAAGACATAATATATAAAATAAAAGGCATTTAGGATTTTGTTCACCACCACAATTAATTGTTTTCACATTAGTGGGTTCAGTGTGATTTGGTGGTGTTGTGATTCATGACACAGAATCCAAGATTTGGGTTCTGTGTCAGGAAAATTCTAGATCATGTCAGAAGGATAAAGAGGAATAAGTCATTATTTAAAAAAAAGACACAAGAGAATAAAATACCACCAACTTAATGACAGCTTAACCAACTTAGTATGCCCATTGATTTAGCAGCACAGTTTGGTTTTCTCTGAATCTGTGTGCCGACGGGGGTTGGTCCTTAAAAATGCCAATGTAAGCACACAATTCTAATTCAACTTAAAAAAATAATAAAAAATAAAATAAGCTCTGTATAATTTACTTTTGATAATCCTCTTCAAGAAATTGCACAACTGCTCACAAACAGAAAATTCAAATATTGTCCTGGTTCCACTCCACATACAGCTTCTGATAAACTTTACTAGGAAGTTTGGCTTCTGCCTTACAGTGCAATGCACTTCCTCATAGCAGTCACTGAGGCAAGGCTGAGCTCGCTCGGTGCCGCTGTTCCCCCGGTGTTCTCGCCAAGCTATAGGAGCTCGACCTTTTGTGAGCAGACTAGGTCGCTGTTGACCAGATTCCACATGTGCTGGAGGTCCGACGGGAGCAGCTTGTGCACCACAATCATGTTCTTAAAAAAACAAGGTTCTCGGTTCAACTTGCTGTTCTTATTTTTCACCAAGCCAAACGTCTTAAAGGCGTTGTGTTTGACAGGTGTGACCTGAAGTACCTCCAGGCACATGCCCAAGAAGACATCGTCGATGGGGTAAAGCTCCAGCGTGTCTGCGGCCCAGTGAAGCCTACTCACGAGGCTTCCATCCATTAGGAAACCGCCTCCACCTGCGTATGGAGGGTAGTGCGTCTTGTTATACAAAGCCTGGGGGATGTGATATTTGTTGTCCTTTTTACGAATAGGCTTAGCTTTGAAAATCACATCCCCAACAAACAGGTTCTTTCTGTGGCTGCTGTTTTCCAGGTATTCAAAAATATTTTTCACGCTGACAAAGACGTCATCATCCCCCTTGAAGACATATTGCACGTTGTAGCAGTAAGTATGGAACCACTTGAGGAAATGGGTCTCCTTGAGAGTCAGGTTGAAGAAGCTATCTAAGAAGTCCCACTGAAGAATATCGTTGTAAATCTGGTCTTCATACTCCACAAGTTTCTGATGATTTGCCCTTTCTGCCTCATTGGAGGACTTACCAAGAAGAAAGAGGGTCTTTATCCTTTTGCCGTCCACCACCTGCTCTCTGCCCCATGTTTTTCGGATGACCTCCCTGCGGTCATACTGAGTGGCCACTGATTTAATCACCATCAGCAGATACACCTCCCCTGTGCACTTCTCAGGGTGGTTGAGGGTCATGGGGAAATATCGGCAATGCCGATAAAGCAAAAACTGCTTGAAACTGTCCTCGAGGTTCTTGAACCACTCGTGTTTAGAAAAGTTGACATTGGCGCTACAGTTGGAACTCTTTACATCCCAAGTTGTGGGCCTGCCATCCTCAGGGATTCTGGGCTTCTCTGTGGTGGTTGGAGCTTTTGGCTTTGACTGGTAGCTGCCAGACTTCCAGAAACTTTTTATCTGCAGGTATGAGTCAGCTCCAGATCCTGCTTCCTGAGCAGCATCCAAACGAGCGTGCCTCTCCAGCTCGAAGCTGATGCTCCCTCTCTGGACAACGGCCAACGCAACCACGGCTAGGAGAAACATGACACTCACCCTCTTGTACACTCTCCAACGATCTCTGCTATTCTTCCTGGGGGAAGATAAAAATCATGGGATTCCAGTTAGACACGGCAACATTATACCTTGTAATAGAGGGAAAGTTGAATATATAAACATTGTTAGTGAAAGGCATATGTGTGCAGTGTATACAAAGATTACCTCCAAGTCTTTATATCAAACAATGAGAGCTTATTTATTTATTTTTGCAGAGATTTGTGTATTGCAAAGTGACAGGTGTTCATTTAGGATTATTTATTTAAAGAAAATTTAAGAAAAAAACACATAAAGGCGAAAATCATCAAAACTATAACACGACACCCTCGGAGGGTACCTACATAACCCACATGTTGCTGTATAGACAGAGAAAAGACACACGGATTGTCAGCATACCCACATGTCTCCAGAGATTCATTTGTAGTTTTGTGTATGGCCTAATATGGAAAATGTAGTTGGGAAAGTCCTATGACACCTGGACAATTTTCACTTGAAACGTCATTTATATATTACACAACCTATAGAGGCTTCACTATTACCATGTTTCTAGAGAAAAAAAACCCCACCATAGATATATAACTTTCTATAGAAGAATAGTCATGAAATACGACTTATTTAACCAGCATCAGTGCTGTCTGTGGATTTTAAAAACATGGATTGTACTTCAGATTTTCTTCTATGCCAGGCTATATGGCTCTTTATTGCATTCATGATCAATAAGACACTCCTCCATTCCTGCATGGGCCCCTCTACTTCTGAAGATCACTATCTCCCCCCACCCCCATCCTCAAACAAAGTCACTCCTGAAGCCACACAGTCGACATACAGCTACAAGTTACAGACAGGTGTATTTGTTCTTAACAACATCAATAATAATAATAACAACAATAATAATGTGGTTAAGTCCTTAAAACTCTATAAGAGATCGATTCCTTTTGCTTTTCACTAAATATTGTGGTTTTTCTTTGTTTGGTTATTTCAAAAGCTAATTCTCAACGTTAAATTGTTGCTTTCTCCCTTTCTTTTCCTTTTCCTTTCTTCCTTTCTTTCTTTTTTCTTTTTTACTTATCTGACAAGCCTACTTTCTAATAGACTTTAAAGATACAGAAAATCAGTTGAAATAAGTGAAAAAGAGATTACGGTCAGATCAGACGAAAAAAAAAGGATAAACTATCCGTAATTAAATCTTTTAATAAAATGCGCCACTTACATTTTTCCTTGTGCGTCAGATTCTTTGTGATGATGTGCCGGCGATGATCGATTAGTTTTGGGTGTTTTTGTTGTTTTTTTCTTTTTAAAGGTAGAATGACTTTGCTTTATGTAATTTCCGCTTCTTGGAAAAAAGCTAAATATTCCTTTCCATCGAAACAGTCTTAAAGCATCAAGCGTTCCGTTTAAGAGAGAGTTTAAAGGTTTTCAGGGACTGTGGTGCGAATGTGCGCTGTATGGTCTGCGCCGCGGAGAGTGCGCTCAGGCGCAGAGATCCGCCTTTAAAAGCTCAGCCGCCGTTACGTAGCCTAGACTACACACACAACAGTTAATGAATGAACAGAGAGGGATGCATAGTGTCCACGACAGACCAATTAATCATCAGTCGACTACCCTTAAATCTGCGACAAAGCAAATATTGAACTTCTTGTCATTTTATTTACTTACGTAGACGTATGTCGTCTGTATGAGGCGGATGAAGAGTGGAAAGGCGGCTTGTCCTGATGACATATCTGTGAGGGTATGGAGAGAAGGCAGAGGAGTTTTTCACCAGTATTCAACAAAATTGTGGATTTCTGAGGAATGGAGAAGAAGCGTGTGGGTACCGACTTTCAAGAGCAAGGGTCATGTACAGAGCTGTAGTCGACTACAGGGGGATGAAACTTATGATCCATGCCATCACGTTATGGGAAAGGGCTGCTAAAGCTAGGTTAAGAAGAGAGGTGATCATCAGTGAGGAGCAATATGGCTTTAAGCTGAGAAAGAGGTCCACAGATGCAATGTTGGCTTTGAGAATGTGGATGTAGAAGCATAAATAAGGTCAAGAGGAGCTGCATGGTGTCTTTGTGGCGCTAAAGAAAGCATGCAATAGGGTGCCAGGACAGGAAATATGGTATCTGGAGAAAGTCTGGAGAGGTAGATGTATGCACTGGAGAGAAGAGGAATGACATGGTGGAGACGAGTGTCAGGGCTGATTTGTGACAGAGAGATAGCAGCAAGACTAAAAGAGAGGGTAGCAATGCTATGATGAATGCTTTTGAGGAATCGTGTGAGGGTTTATATTGTCCCTTTCCTGATCACTCTGGGAGAGATCAGGATAGACAACAGTAGAAACGAGTACATCAGAGGGACAGCTCAGGTTGAGAGGCTTGGAGACAAAATTAGGCTGGCGGTTGGACATGGATATGTTGAATATGGAGCTGTCAGGCAGGAAGAAAAGAGGAAGACCACAGAGACGGTTATGGAGGAGGAAGGAAGACCCATATCTTTTGTAACAAGAAAGATTTATCCAACTAAACTGTATATATAGTTTTAATTATTTATCTAAAGAAACATAAAGTGGTAGCTCGCGCCTTGCTCTCCTGTATGTTACAGCTTTGGCTCTGCATTTTCATATTCCACTTGTTTGTACCTCATGCCCTATAAAGACCGTGACATGCTATAGCAAAATAAGCCCTTTATACAGAACAGTAACCATTAACTTTGTCAGATAAATGCAGTAGAGTGAAGTCAAGTACAATACATAAGTCCCATGAAATGTCACACAGCTGAAAGAAGAAAGAATTCCTTTGTTTTTTTTAAGGCAGGTATTTGAATATAATTGTTGGAACCAGTGTTTTTGTTTACATCTGGCGTAAGTCCGGTAGAAATGTTTGCAAATAAGAATCAATCAGCTATATTACATTACAGGAAGTCTTCCTCATTTCTCCTCATTTTTACAGTCTTTTGAACAGCCAGAGAACTCAATTGTTAAGGTCCAACCTCCACTTGCGTTAATCTAATGAAACTCCCAAGATATCAGTTATCAGACTATTATTAAGTAAATCTGACACTAAGCCCCGTTTAGCTTTAGGTTCAGTGTGTTTTTTTTACTGATATTCTTGTTCTTTTCTATGGCTGTAGCCACTACAGAAGAATCGGTAAAAGCAAGTGATACACTCTGTCCTCAGTATTTTTGCATTATGATGTGGCCGAAAGCAGCTGGTTATCCCAAATTATTTATTCTAAACTATGTATTACTGTTAATAATTGATTAGATATCCCACACGTTTGAGCTTTTACCTTTTAAGTAAGTGTTTCTTTATTTGCCGTATGATTGAATCTGATTTACTCTCCAAAAAAAACCCCTCTCACCTCTTAGTGTACATCTCTTTTCCATGGGATAGTGTGGATGGGATTTTTTTGTATAAGCAGAAAAGGCTTTTTTAAAGCATTCCCACTTTAAAATCGATTATTTCAGGTGTATATAAATCTTTGGCCTGTCACATTATTCTCTAGGAAGGGCAAAATAAATAACAGAGCAACAATGATTTATTGTAATATTGCTTTATGGTTGTCCACTGACATCAGAGGAGGTGCTGGGGTCAATGAGGCAATGCAGAGCAAACTACACAGTTTTTTTTTAATCAGGTCTGTGGCCATTGACAGCCATTGTATGACAAAGAATTCCTTTTTCTTTTGACATCGCATACAAGTGATGCCTTTGATCCATTCTCAAGGAAAGTTTGCTTTTTGGATAAAAGCATAACTTTAATGTGAGTCACAAATCTTACTTACTCTGAAACAAAGGGAAAAATCCCAAATCAATCATTACATGTTTAATCAATAGATTAAATTAAATAGTGGCTGAAACTCTTGCTTGCAGAGCTGCCTTAACCAAAGCCGCTCTTAACCCTCGCTGTGGCAAACCGTGTGTTTCCGCCTCCTCGTTTTCTGGAGAAAGAACAACAAAATGTCTGTCTGCGCTTCAAAACAGGAATTTTTTAATACGAACACAGCTGTGATCCAAAACCTCTCCTTCCTCTGCTTTTCTCCCCATTTCCTGAATCCAACCAGTCATCCTTCTCGGGGCCATGTGCATCCTGTTGCCTGCTGGCTGTGTTTTTTCCGTTTTGATTTTTTTTCATGCCCCCCCACTCTTATGTGGATTTAGTCTGTAACAGTTCTGCAGATGAGTGAGGTGGATATGGACATCACAGTACCTAATCTTTTCCCCTGGCCACTTCGCTGACAACATAAGGACTGTCAGCTCAAGAATGAAAATAGAAGAATCAAATCTGCAATGCATATATATATATATATATATACATACATATATATATATATACATATATATATATATATATATATATATTCAATTTCAATCATGGATCACATCATAGAGTTATGAATCCACAGAAAGTTATCAAAGAACTCTAACACGATCACTGAACAATCTAATACCAGTAAAATGTGAAAAGAAAAGACACTACATGATCTAGATATAAAGAGCTTGCAGGGATGATTAGTCCATCTGAAAGCAAATATAATGTTCTCAAAGAAAGATTAAGGCCAGAGTTGAAAGGGTTAATAATTGCTGGAGTAGATTGACTCTACTTCCTGGCACACCGGTGCTCATTTATCAGAACACCATTAAGTTTCATTAGCCATGAAAACATATTGTAGCTGTGAAATCTTTGCCCTCATCCGGTAAACTTACACAATTTGACCGGCACTTTTCATATCTGTCCCTCACGTCAACAACCACCAACAACGGTAATTGTCAAAAATCTTTGCCGGCTCCTTTATGACTTCAGTCTAATTCTGCTTATGGCGGAATTAGAAAGAGTTGTGCTGAAAGGCCTGAGAAGTTGAGTGGATGAGAAAATGATATTCTTAATACAAAATAAAGAAAAAAAACTGCCAGTACTTTTTAGGGTTTGGGGAAGGAGAAGTTTAACACCTGAGGGACTTTGGTCTGTCGTTACTTTGTCAACTAGCTAACACCAATGAACATGCTTAGGAAAATATGTCTTCTTCCTCTTAAATACAACTCCAAGCTCCTCAGTCACTATAAAAGAATTTACTGCTGGACAAGAAAAAGGTGTCCTAAGGAGATTATTTATTTTCTTTCCTTCTTTTTTGCACTCAAGTCATCACTTGAGGACCTTTCTCTCTAAGAAAGGATAGAACAAAGGAGGTGTCACCAAGCCATGTTATAAATGCCACTTTCAGCCATGGCTACAAGTAAACACTGGGCTCCCCTTTATAGCCAACCAGACTTCATTAGGCTCAGTAAACACTAAAGTAAGGTCAGATTCATTTCACTCTACGTTTTTTTCCATGCTTTGCTGATTTTGCTGACAAAAGTGTCTACTAATACTGTATTAGTGCTGATGCACCTCCTGTTTTGGTTAAAATACATGACTCATTTAGACCTACGGAAGCATACCAAAGAGAAAGCTGACTGAATGATATTAATTATATACTTGGTGTGATTTCTTTTTAAACTGCTGTTTTCAAGGTCAAAGTTTGAGCTTCACCACTAGCTCCACCTCGACTCTGCCTCGCTGTAATCGTGGCGTGATGGGTTTTTTACTCTAGCCAAACTGTGAAAAAACACTCAGTGGTACTTTTCAGCTGTTATGAGTCACTAATCCCGTGCCCTGCCTCCTTCTTGATAAAGACACTCTGTAAACCCAAGACCCTCTTGATGGTAGGCCAGCACCTTGAGCGGCCTCTTGGCTGCCATTGGTGTTTGTAAATGGGTAAATGGGTTGTATGAGTAAACCATTGAAAAAGATTTGTTGAAAGGTTAAGAAGGTGAGATTTTTTTTGTGTGTCAAATACTGTTTGCAATCTTAAAAAATAGACCCCCATGCACGAATCCAGAAATGCTAAAGTCACCAACAGACAGGTCACTCTGGGTGACTGCAGATATCAGAGAGTGAGATTTAAAGTGTCCTTGAAAACCTGCAGCAGGGATTTGATCCTGTGCATACACAATAACAAAAGTTTAACTGGTTTCACAGGAATTTCCCAAAGGTTAAACATGTAACAAAAAGTGGGAATTCATTTTTTTAGTCTGTTTGATTCACACTTTGTCCTTTGGACATTACAATGTTTGGTATGAATGTTTCTGTTGATATCTCATCTCTTCTAATACTGTGTCAAATAAATCGAATACAACAAAAACAGAGAGCTTCATGTCTTTAACAGAGCAACTGCGGGGGTTGACTTCACGCATGTGTTCAAAGGAATGGGACAGGAGGAAGCAGGAGGTGGGGGAGACACTGGGATGCAGTCTCTTCTTGGCTGGCGTCACTCCTTTATCAGCAGTGCACATGGCTCCCTGCTGATAAACACAACTAAAGAGGGTGCCAGTGATCCTGATGACATATAGGGCTGTTTAGTAGCAGAAGTGGGACTTTTTTGAGCACAAATTTAAAAAAAACTTTGTCAAATTATATATATATATTTTTTTTCTTTTTTTAAAGTACACTATTCATTATTATGACAGAACCTGTTGTGAACAACTATGTTGAAAATGTCTAACGTTCTTGGACCTTGGACATGTCACCACAGTTTCCATCTGGTAGCTTTCCATAGCTGTTAGCCCCCCCCCCCGCCCCAAGTTTTTATCCATGCTTTTGTTATGATAAAGAGCAGCAGCTTCCACTCTGTTGCAATTGCAGCTGGTCAGTTCCAGCATGAGTGAAGCTTTCGGGGTTACACCTGGCAGCGACAGTGCGTCAGTCTGTCATGTGCGGTCCATTTCCTCGCATTGTGCTCCTCCTCGCTGGCAGCATTCGCAGCTGAATCGGTCAACTCTCATGAGATAGCATGGAAGGGGTATAAGGAATTCCCATCCAAATTTATCTTTCAACAGCCTTTATATTCCAGAGGTGGACTGACCATCTGTGTTATTAAATAAAGTCCTGCCAATATCTTGACAAAAGTGGACTTCATTCTGTGTTATTTGTCATGTACTCTAGTGAGTTGTGTAGCTCGGGGGCAGGAATGACATGTTCCCCAGAGGGCAAGGACCCATCCTATTGTACCGTTTTCCCATACTTCTTCCCTGTGCTGTCGTCACAACAGAGTATGACAACAATAACGCCATCAGTCAATACTTCACTTAAGTACGGGCACGGATACAAGGCTTAAAAATAGGGTTTGGAGAGGACAGCAGCTCAGGAGGCAACAGATCACTGTCTGGCAGGAATGAGTCACAAGAGCTCTTACAGTCACATGTTTGATATAAATGACTGCCAATAATAGCAGCCCGATGGTAAGCAATTTCCCCGTACGCCTCCCCTTAACCCTCAACCAGTCATGGTAGATCTCTGGAGGTTTCTTCCTGTTAAAAGGGGGTTTTTCCTTCCCACTGTCACCAAGTGCTTGCTCATAGGGGGTCTGTCTCATTGTTGGGGTTTCTCTTTATTACTGTAGCATCTTCACCTTACACTATAAAGCACCTTGAGGTGACTGCTGCTGTGAGCTGATGCTGTTTAAATAAACTGAACTGAATTTAAAGCAATGGTGAAAAAAATGGCAAGTAAAAGAAGCACTGGAGTGATTTTGCAAACTGCTGACTCGTCACACATTTATTTAAAACTGCTTGAAAGAATATTATCAGTGAAAATGCACTGCAACAGTAATGTCTCACCATAAATACACATAACTTACACAGGCAAACGGTGCAAATAGACAAGCAACTAAAGCTGAATTTAAGACATTAACACAAATTCAAGTTGTTTTTTCCCCCCGTCAATTAGAGTGTACATGCTACCTGTGTGTTGAAAGTAAAAAGTTCTGGATATCATTTAAAAACATGCACAGTCATACTAGGACTCGTCTTTCTTGTACAATCTTTTGTAGCATCTGCGAAACAGGAGCCGCCACAAAGAGCTATGCATTTGTGGTAATGTTCTACATTTGAAACACAGCTTGTATAATAATTTATTCATGTGGACAGACATCTTCTACCATAGTTAAAAATCAATACAGTACATTGTGAAATTCACGACGATTATTGATTTACAAAGTCGAGATGAGAACTTTCAGCACCGGCTCTTGTACTGCTCTTTGCAATGGCGTTTAAGAGATAAAAATGTCTCTGCTGTAATTTTTAAGCTCCAATCCTCCTCCCTCTCGCAACCCTGGCTGCGTTTGATCTGAAATCTTGAGCTCATGTCCAAAATGATGACAATTTATCCACGAAAAGAGGCACCTCGGGGAATCCCCCCTCAAGTAACGAACATGCCAAGTAAGCAAGTAGGATTGAGTGAGAGCAAGAGAGAGGAGTGTTATCATATTCTGCCCCAACTCAAAGCGACACTAGACTTCGGAGTTAAAACACCTGAATCTTGTTACAAATAAATTCTGCCGTAGTCGGAGGGTGTCGCACACATTTTGTGTCACCTTGAGGAGAAACTGCAGAAACTCAGGGCCAACAGAGACTGTCAGGTGCCCAGAGTCGCATGACTGTGGGTTGTGTTTATTGTCCAACGTCATATCAGGTTACAGAAGTCTGCGCTGAAGCCGAAGGGCGAAAAGAGAGAAAAAAAAACCTAAATGCAGAACCACAATCCTAGACATTGTTCCACCCAGTCCAGCTCCTCCTCTTGCCACTAAGCCTCGACCGTCTCTGTTTGACCCTGATCGTAACCTGGTTGGATGATGTTACAGGAAGCCCGATGCTCCTGGGAAGATAGTGCTACCTCGTGGTGACAGCTCCCTCCTCACCTCCTCTTTGATTGCCTGCCTGAAGACAGAGGGAGAAGGGAAGGAAGAAAGGTTGATAGGTTGATGAAGGGGGGTAAGAGGTAGAGAAAGCGGAGGACAATCAGACTTAATTCATCAGTAAAATGAGAACAAAATTAAGCTGCTTTGTCACCAATGTATACAAAATGTAGTTGTTAAGCTTCTGTCACTGTGTAAGAAATAGCATAGCAAATGAAAGATTTAATCCAGACCTATTTAAAAAATAAAAAGGACAGTGCTTCTTCTTCAGCTTCTCTGGTTCTCAATCGGCTAGGACATTTTCCAAACACGTAACCGAGGTTATTATGGTTAACTAAAAATGAACACTTTATTTGAGAAAACATTTTAGTTAACCAAAATAAAAGGAAAACAGTGGAAGTTTTAGTTGTTAGTTTAATATCATTTTGTTATAACTTGCCTGATGAGGCTTTGATGGACGCACTTACTGAGACTCCAAGACTGTGAGTCAATCGCTTTCAAAAAGTTCAAGGTTTTTAATTGTATTACCTACTCTGATTGCTCTAAATATTTCCTCTGACATCTGCCGGTCATACAACAGTAATTAAAAAGACTAAAACCAATAAAAACTGAACTGAAATGGGCAAACCGGCTCTGGAAACCAACTGAAACTAAAGTGAGTTTAAAATAAAAATCTAAACCTAAACAAAAATAAAAACTTAGAAATCATAAAATTGTAAGAACTCTGCTCTTAACATTATGGCTCAGCAGAAACTCCTATCCTTGTCTCTACTTGCTAAGTGGGTGGCCCGTTAAACCACACAAACATCTTTTCTTTACCCAAGGGAGCCTT
Organism: Pelmatolapia mariae; assembly: GCF_036321145.2. Classification (NCBI taxonomy): domain Eukaryota; kingdom Metazoa; phylum Chordata; class Actinopteri; order Cichliformes; family Cichlidae; genus Pelmatolapia; species Pelmatolapia mariae. The sequence goes on from NC_086240.1 coordinate 36,421,875, forward strand.
TCTCTCAGTCACAGCAGATATGCATGCTAGAAAAAACAAAATGAACAAAAAAGCCATCAGCCTGAGGGGAATCTTGCTCAAATGTGTGGTTGTTATTACACAGATCACTGAACCCCCCCCCCCAAGACAATAGCTTGAAACATGCCAAAAAGCTTACTATACAATACAGGTTATTTTATATAGCATGTCTGTTTGCTTATTGCCCTTAGAGATGAGATGTGATTAAGTGACAAACATCTGATATTCGCCAGACCTCAGAAGTACAACACACTCACAGAAGGATGTGGTGGCTTTGAGTAGCTAATAGGTGCCCTTACAAACTTCGTGGTAAGGGCACCCATCGTAAGAGCCGGAGGTAATCACTCATGAAATGCAATAAGGATGCATGAGAGCATGGAGAGATGTTATCGGCCAACTAAGAGCACCAGATCATCTCTGCGCTGACTCCAGTTCTGTGTGTAAGACATGAAATTGACAGCAAATAAAAATGGACCCAATATCAGGCCTGACAGTGCAGTGCCTCCAATAAAAGCTAACTCAATTTGATTTTCCCAATTTTCATTTTCCCAATAAGTGCTTACTGTGTTTTTTGTTTATAGCCATTGTTACGTTCTGCATGATAAGCCGACTTATGATTCGGACTACTGGCCATAATGGGCAAAACATTAATGCAGATTTATAAGGAAAGTCTTAAAAAAGGGGCATATTTTATTACAGGGGTCGGCAACCCTGGGCACGCGTGCCACAGCTGGCACGCGAAGGGTTAACTGATGGCACGACCATAGCTGGACAGGCCATCGGGCATACCGGGCATTTGGCCGGTATGCCCGATGTGATTTTTCATTTTTATGGGCCGATGATTTTTATTTTTTTTTGTAACGGTATAAACAATGAAAGGTGGTGGATTGGCCAGATGCTGGTCGATGTGTAAAAATAACTCAGGATATACAGGAGGAGGAGAGACCCGAGGCGGCCGCCGGTCCGAGTGTCAGGTGAACTGAACTTCAGGTAAGAAGTTATGACCTGCAGTCTATCTGGGTCAGATATAAACCAAGTTTAGGTGGAGTTTATTTTCATTGTGCTGACTTTTTACAGTCAGTTACAATCACTCGTACTGCGTACTAGCTAGCATAAGGTTAGTTAGTAGAGTTGCCAACCGTCCCGTAAAAAACGGAATCGTCCCGCATTCAGAGAAAATATTACGAGTTTCATTTGAGGAGAAAAGGAACACAGTTTGTCCCGGACTTCAGCTAGAATGGGAAAAGACGCAAAGGTGGAGTTATTCTGTGTCTTTACGCTGCAGCTGTTTCTTCTTCTCTCATTCTCTCCCCCTCTCTCTCCTGTTGCTACTTCAATCATGAAACTAATCAATGATCAGCTGATCGGCTTTTCTCTCTTGTTTGTTTATCGCCCACTTTGCGCCAGAAAGAGGAAACCAGCGGATGTGGCGCTAAACAACAGCAGCACGTTTAAGCTTGATCAGCTGTTGTTAGAATTTATTTAATATTACTTTCTAGTATCAGCTGATGTTTGCTGGAGCCACAGCTGTAAAAGCTGCTGGTCATGATATCGGTTTGGATATGTGGTGAGAGGGAAACATGAAGATGAAACCAGGAGATGTCCTTACTGAATCATCAGGGCTGAACAGGTGATGGAGAAACAGGTTTACCTTTTAGGTGACATGAATGAGTTGAAGGGAAGTTATGAACTGTTTCTGAGAGACAAATAACACCAGGATCCTTTTCTAAGTAGCTGACAGCTGGTAACTGTGCAGGGGCGGGTCTAGCAAAGTTTTGCCAGGGGGCCAGGTAGGGCATTAACAGGGAGAGGGGGGCACAAAGAAATACTTTTCTTTCTTATTCTCATTTAAAATGTCTCACTTTTAATAAATAATTATCTGAATCTTACAACCAAAGTTTTTATCTGACGTAAAATGTATAGAAATCATACATATACCAACAAGACAGTGTACATCACTGTCACAGCGTTTGCTTTCATTCAAAGGCTTTATGGCTTTTCCTATAATACCTGGTGGGCCGGTCTCTAGTCAAAATGCCCGGGCCAATATTTTGTCCCAGTCCAGCCCTGGGCACGACACGCAGTCAATTAATCTGAGAAGGTGCATTAAAAAATAAATGGCCGGGCCATCACTACCTGGCAAGTTTAACTGTCTTCAGAACATTGCAGAGGCCTTATTGACAGTATTTGGCTCTACATATCTGTGTGAGTAGATTTTCTCTCACATGAAGATTGTCCTCAGGTGGCCGTCTGAACGCTGGACACTCGGAGACCTGTGTCTCTGAGTGGGAGAAAAGAGATCACATTAACATGTGTATCTCTGTATTAACAAACATGCCATATTGGCCCAGTTTATTTTTCTTATCATAGTTGTGAGGAGACCATCAATAGCATTTGCATTTTCTGTTGTACAGTTCATTTGCTGTTATGGAGTTCTTGTTATGGATAAAAAGTAGGGCTGCACGATTAATCGTTAGAAAATCGCGATCTCGATTCATACTTATGTGCGATCTCATTTCCAAATGACAACGATTTCAAAAAAAAAAAAAAAAAAAAAAAAATAGACGACGACGATTGTACCGCATTTTGATCCGGGACGTAATCTGCATGAAAACAAGCGCTCACTCTTCCTGCTCAACAAATGACAAGGGCGGAGCCTTATACCACGTGATACAGAAGCTGTGCTGTGATGCTCACATTGGCAGGGAAAAAACAACGGAGAACACGTCAGGGATGACGAGAAAGTGACAGGAGAAAATTCGTCCCGGTCAACCACCCAAACATCAATAACGGGAACCTTATACAGCGCTTCCCCATACCCGTCGAACTCCCGCAGGCACAAAGAAATTACGGAGGCTATTACTTATCACCTGACCAAAGATATATCAACACTGTGCAAAACGAGGGATTTAGGAAAATGATCAACACCCTAGACCAGGGGTCCCCAATCCCAGTCCACGAGGGCCGGTGTCCCTGCAGGTTTTAGATGTATCCTTGATCCATCACAGCTGATTTAAATGGATAAATTACCTTCTCAACATGTCTTGAAGTTCTCCAGAGGCCTGGTAATGAGCTAATCATGTGATTCAGGTGTGTTGACCCAGGGTGAGATCTAAAACCTGCAGGGACACCGGCCCTCGTGGACTGGGATTGGGGACCCCTGCCCTAGACAAACGCTACACAGTGCCGTCCCGCAACTATTTTTCTATTGTTGCACTACCTGCTCTATACACGCAGTGTCGAGCAACGGTGGAGGAGGAATTTCAAGCAGTACAACATTTTGCGGCAACCACAAAATGTGAGGCATTTATTGTTTTTATGTTTATTTATTGTTTTTATGTTCAGTTTCAACTGTTACGAAGTTGATGTGCAGTTAATAAGTGCAATAAATATTTATACTGGAAAAGAAAATCGTGAGAGAATCGTGATCTCAATTCTAAGCAAAAAAATCGTGATTCTCATTTTATGCAAAATCGTGCAGCCCTAATAAAAAGTGTCTTTTTTTTGTTTCAAAATAGCTGATAACTATTCGCTGATAGCTGCCAGCATCTGCGAACAAATACAATTCTATAAAGTTCTTCTATATAGTGTTTAACTGTTAATATAGAGCGTTATTAAATTTATTGCTAATGCAATCATATGCCACATTGACTTCTGAGGAAATTTTCGATGGCACTCATCATCAAAAAGGTTGCCTACCCCTGTTTTAATATATAGAGACTTCTGGCAGAGACTAGTAAGAAATGAAAGAGTGGCAAGTGAAATTCCTTAGTGGAACTGAAGCAAAAATTGCTAGAAACCAGTGCAACATTTTTACAGTTAATTTCCTTTAGCCATTGTGTTGCTGTTGTCTTGGTAAGTAAGTACGGCATGAAAAACTGGATTTTCAGGCCTGGGAACACCAACACACCCAGGGGTTTCCCGACATGTATGGTTGTGTTGATATGTGAAATGTAAAACTGATGTTACACAAAGATTTGGTGATTGTGTAGCAGAGATTTAATCAAGCAGTAAATAATTCACAATGCTCTACATGTTTGGTTGTGTGGGGTGCTACAACTCCATGACAGTCACCGGTTAATGCTTTCATCATTTATATAAGATATACCTATTTTCCTTTGGTATGGTTACCAATTTAACTGCCAGATATATGTATTAATATCAGTACTGCTAGGGGTGGTGTCGAACCCGAATACGGTATTCGGAAAGGCAGAAATAATGTGTTTTTTACGAATAATTATTTTGAACAAATACTTTAAAAAATATTTGTATTCGGGAACAAGGAAAAACTTTATATCAAAAAGCGGAGTTTCCTTATGAGACTGCAGAACATCACCGGATGAGTGAGTGACGTGTCAAAGAGGTGAGTGACACAGGCTGCTCCACACAGCAACAGAGACGGCTCGGCTGAACTGCATCACGATTTTTGTTGAATCGATTTTTTTGCACCTCCAAATCTGAGACCATGGTTCTCAGCCAGAAAAGGGTGGAGTGCCCACTCCAGGTTGGGGATGAGTTCCTGCCCCAAGTGGAGGAGTTCAAGTATCTCGGGGTCTTGTTCACGAGTGATGGGAGAAGGGAGCCGGAGATAGACAGACGGATTGGTGCTGCGGCTGCAGTGATGCGGACGCTGCACCGGTCCGTCGTGGTGAAGAGGGAGCTGAGTGTAAAAGCGAAGCTCTCAATTTACCGGTCGATCTACGTCCCTACCCTCACCTATAGCCACGAGCTGTGGGTAGTGACCGAAAGAACGAGATCGCGGATACAAGCGGCGGAAATGAGCTTCCTCCGAAGGGTGGCTGGCCTCTCCCTTAGAGATAGGGTGAGAAGTTCAGCTATCCGGGAGGGGCTCAGAGTAGAGCCGCTGCTCCTCCACATCGAAAGGAGCCAGCTGAGGTGGTTCGGGCATCTGACAAGGATGCCTCCTGGGCGCCTCCTGGGTGAGGTGTTCCGGGCATGTCCCACTGGGAGGAGGCCCTGGGGCAGACCCAGGACACGCTGGAGAGATTATATCTCTCGACTGGCCTGGGAACGCCTTGGTGTTCCCCCGGATAAGCTGGAGGAGGTGGCTAGGGAGAGGGAGGTCTGGGCTTCTCTGCTTAGGCTGCTGCCCCCGCGACCCGGCCCCGGATAAAGCGGAAGAAGATGGATGGATGGATTTTTTTGTACCTTAACTGAGTTCCAGAGGCAGTATATAACTTTCGTGAAGATCGTTAAAAGGTTAAAACAATGCTTGTGTAGTTGTCACTTATTAACGGAGCTGAAACTCCCCACATGGATTTGCGGAACCAAATAAAAGAGTGTTGCTGCTGCTGAGCCATCTGGCAATAACATAAATAACGTTGTTTTCTTTTCAATGACGTTCCTTGTTACATGTTTATTGCTGGATTTATGGAAAAACATCAATTAATATTGCATATCCATAATTATTATAATGGATATAATTAAAGAATACTTACACTATAACGTTTGTTAGAAGTGTAACGCAAAACCCCCCCCAGATTTTTACGCTTATTTTGAATTTTACTCAAATAAAAATACAAATACTTTTCCCTCCTCAACAAATACAAATACAGATACAAATACCGGCTGCTTTGCACATCTCTAAGTACTGTTTTCCATCATAAACTGAAAATGCATGCTCAATAAGACTCAAATAAGTAGTGTTGTGTAGGGCTGTTCGATATAACGATATATATCGGATGACGATATAAAAACGTCTATCGTTTCATTTTACGCTATCGTTTGTTTCGTGGTGTCGCAAAATAAACCGTTTACGGCAATATTTTTTCATCGTTTTGATGGTCACTGTAGTGGCTATATTAATTTTTAAAGTTCTCTCTTTCTCTTATAATTAATATAACCACACTACCGACGGACAAGCGCCTGTTTTTATGCGTTGTTGTTAGCAACAACAACGGTAAAACCATTGCTTGTCTGCTTGTTTATTTTCCACATAAACCTTTCACAATAAAGCTCAAGATCCTGTTGAAACTTTTCAAAATAAACTGAATCACGTGAAAGAGTATGCAGAGTATTTACAGATGAGAAGCAAAAAAGAGCCGTCAGGTGCTAAAAAATAAACCTTAGACTCAAACGTTCGAACAGGCTTTTCCCCGCAGCACGCCGTGTAATAAATATTCAGAAAGAAAAACGGCGGCCGTTACAACTTATGTCTAAAAATGTATAGTTTCATGCATCGGTTAAAACACTTGACTCCAGGTACACGACGCCCAGCTGGAAACACTTCACGCAAGTCGAGCTGCCCGAGATTCACAGAATTTACAGAAAATATTTGTGATTTATATCGTTATCGGGACGATAGATGTCTTATATCGGGATATGAGATTTTGGTCATATCGCACAGCCCTAGTGTGGTGCTGATATACTGGTCGATTTCAGCCATCTGCCAGTACACTGGTATTGATATTTATAACAGCCGATAAGTATACATTTTAATAATAAAGAGAAGACAGAAACACCATTCAACCATGCTGTAAGTATTGATGTTGGGAATTTGTTTCAGATTGCACTCTGGTACTTCGCTGTTGGCAGGGTTAGGACTGCAGATCGGCTAACAAAAATGAGTTGATCTGCGGTGGGACAGAGCGTAACTGACCGATTTTTTTTGTCAGCTTATCTTACTAAGGGTGGAAAATAAGTACAGATAACAAATGTTAGGGATATATGTTTATGATTCCTGTGTTTGCAAGAAAAGAAAAAAAATCTGGGCTGATGTGTCAGATTTTTTAATCGCCACATATCTGTATCGGTTTTAAAAATGCAATATACTGTTGCTTAAAGTGCATCTACAGCAACTCTTTTCTGAGAGTCACTGAACATTCAAATCAGTGCTGGCCACCATCTAGAGTGGTTGGCAGAGTAGATGAAGTAACCAGATGGGGCCAAAATCTGCCAGACTGGTGTTGATTTCCCGCTCTTAGCATACGCTTACTTCCATTCCCGCCTCCTCCTGTGGAGCTGGCAGAGCCAGGCCGGCTGCTCTGCTGCGGCTCAGACTGTGAGAACTGGGGAGCCAGGGCCAGGCCTCTACCCCGGTGAGCACTGTTCTGGTTGGTTGCTGCGTCAGGTGTACGGGGAATCTTGGGCTTACTTGCAATTGCAGGGATATAATCATTTCTGCTGACAGGGACAAAAACAAAAAAAGAATATAATCTGTTTTTGGTAAAAAAAAAAAAAAAAAGAAAGAAAGAAAGAAAAGAACATTAACAACAATCTGCCAGTTAAATGAGTCACTATAAATACCATGACAATTATACAAAGAAGGATAAAACAGAAAAAAACCCTGAAACTGGTAGGATGGGAATATTTAACAGTTAAGTTAGGAACGTGATCTATAAGACTGTGCAAAAGTCTTGCAACCCCTGTCATTTCTGTATATTTTACAAGGAAAATGGGAGATAGGCACAGCAATAAAGTGTAACATGGCATGACAGAGTTTTTCTCTGTCATACTTTATATGTATGAATATTACAACAGGGCACAAGTTCTGACTGGACATGCATCAGTAAATCCTCATTAGTGTTAGCTTTCCCGTTTTTCCTTTCTCTAAAGCCTAAACACATGTAGGGTCATGGTGGTTTCCATAAAAACAAGAAAAGAGGAGCAATTATTCATTTTTAGGTCTATTTGGACAACAGACAAGACAATCATTTAGTCATTTTTAGACAATCAGTGTTAAACACACTAATATAACAGAACATATTTAAAATGCCTTCCTTCCATTCAAATTAGACATTTTCTTTTTTTTGCACCTAATTTGCTTTGTGCACCTTCTTTATGGTGTAATAGAAACCAAGAAAAGATGCCGCGGTGTCTGAGAAACAGGGTCACAAGTGAATAAATGTCTTCAGCGTCCAGTCACAACCTCTTCTAATGTTCTTATCAGGAAAGAGCTAAGCGACCTACATCCTGTTGAGCAAGCTCACACTTATCAAATGGATCGATTTCATTCTGGTTTCTGTTCAGGGTAGTCACATTGGCTCCAATATCTCTGATAAAATCTGGTATAACTAAGCGTTACAGTGTATTGTATTCCCGTAAAAATGGGTGGAGGTGCTATCCTTGCATGTTGAGCTCTGTTGAGAAGCAAAATGAAATGGGTACACATTTTACATAACTTTTCATCAGTCTCTAAAATTCTTTTTAACAAGTCTTGAGTCTGAGTCCCGACAGCCTGACTCTCCAGCAGGTGTTACTCTGTATTAGGGAATCAGTTCATTAGCCTAAAAACAATTGCAAACACACACATCTGCTCTTTTGGCATTTGCCAAACTATCGTGTTGCTAAGATTCTCTTCAGCTCAATATGAATGCCCATTTCATCTCACTATAAAAGTCTTGCTTTCCAAACTGGGGTGAAACGAGGCTACCGAAGTCAGACTCAGCCAGGTAGAGGTGTTTTACGTTCCTGGGGGGTGAGGTGTGGGGGAGGCGAGGGACGACTGAAGCAGTTTCCTGGGACTCATTATTGTGGGTGGGTTTCAGGAGTCAAGTTCCTCTGGGATTTAAAGGAGAAGAGAAGCAGGGGAGGTTTGATTGAATGGGTCTCTTTGTGGGCACTGCTCGTTTAAACGCATGTCACAGTCTCACAGACCAGCTTGGCAGTGCTGAGTCACCTATCGGTGTTGAGCAACATTCTTGCCAAATCTTTCCACAGACACACACACACACACACACACACACACACACACACACACACACACACACACACACACACACACACACACACACACACACACATACTCTTACAGGAATCTCTGCAGTTATGTGGTGGTTGTTTTTTGTGCTCATTCCTTAACAGCATCAGATCAGGTCTGGTTCTAGTTCTCAGGAAAAATTAAGCCAAGAATATTTTTAACATGTTATTGTTGGCTCAATAACTTTTTTAAATGTAAATTTAGTATTTATATATATATATAGTATATATTTCTCTATATATACAGAGCGTGTAAAGTGCCCAAATGTTTGCTTTTTGAGTGATTTTTCTTTCTTTTTTTTGTTATGCAAAATTTCAAATGTTTTTGGGGTTTCTTTTTAATCATCTTGTTATCTGTTATTTTATTGGCTGCTCTTTCTGTCATTTTCAATCGATCAATCAAAGAGAAAAAAAAAAGTAAAATATTAAGAATAGGATTTTAGCAGCACAAACGTCATCCGCAGAGAGCTAACAGCTTTTTGGGAAAAATCAGTGTAAACAAATCTGATAGAGTAAAAATCCAAAGTGAAACTGTTCATATTTCCATCGATATGTGCAGAGGAGGTCAGAAGAAAGGAACAACAGTGAACATCTTCTGCTTGGCCATGGTTTGGGGGCTCATCCAGCTGTGTTGGATGATCTTATTAAAAGAGATGGAATTATGAACTCAGAAAAGCACAGTCAGATTTTGCCATCCGGAAAGCATCCGATTAGCAACAGCTTCATTTTTTAGCATGACAATAATAATAAAAACACTGCCAAAGCATTAAAAGCACATCTGGATAGAAAAAAACACATAACAGAAATGAATATTAAGTCATGGATTGGCCTCCTCAGAGATCGAAACTCAACATTAATGAAGCAGTCTGGGATTATCCAGAGAAGAGCTTTGAAATGTCCTTTCGGATGCTTGGACAACTATTCCTGAAGTCTGCTTAGAGCAATTACAAAAAGGAGAGTTCAGTCTCAGCTGAAGAAGAAAGATGGCGTGTTTTTGCCTTTCATACTGTATTTCCATGTATGACTGCACTAGAAACAAAAAATAAAAAATTAGGGGTCTAAACAGTTTTTACAGTCTCTCTGTGACTGTTTAAGTTCAAACTCTGATCAAAAACCACAAACTGATTAACTTTGACTGTCGTTAAACTGTTGCCGTTTTATTCAAAGAACTGCAGTAAAATTCAACACAACAGCCATGTTATACATAAAGTATGAGCGTGAGCGCGCTCAGTTAACATTTGTGTGTCAGTATACCTGGCAGAGTGTCCGATGTGGTCCTCCTGGGAACATCCTTTTCTGGCTCTACCTTCATACTGCCTGTCCAATTCTGACTCCTGGGACAACCGCCCACACTCTGAGTCTGAGTGGGAATGAAACAAGAGTGTCAAAAGACCAATTTTAGAATGTCAGGCCTTCAAATGGAAACAAAAGTCATAACTTTAAAAAACTAAAAAAAAAGTAGATGGACAGCTGAACACGATCAAACACACAAGCACACTTGATACCATCAAACTAAGGTCATTAGCCATTTGGTGCCCACCCACCGATCTGAGCCATGGTCTGAGTAACTCTCATCACTCAGGCCACTCACACACATACTCAGACTGAGCACTGCAACCTGTCCTCTAATGTGTGCCTCCCTCCTGTTTTGTATATACTCCTCTTGTCTACTATTCATTCCTGCTGTCCTACTATTTATATTTGTATTTCAAGCACCCACAGTTTCACTGTACATGTACAGTGACAATAAAAGGCTATTCTATTCTATTCTGCTGAGTCTTTATCCCTTATGGTTTGTGAGGAAGTTGCAGGAACTTCCTTCTCTGGAACTACCTTTTGTTGCTTGTGGACACTGGGCACCACATCAAATACATCTAACACACAACCAAATAAAAAGCAGCAGGTGGAAGGGAAATTAAAGATTTTTCCACAAAAATCCACAGAGCTTCTACTAAGTGTGAGTAATCTGAGCGCAAACATCTGATTTACAGCCACGGCTGTTAGACACGGTCAAAGAGTTATTATTTTACTCTTTCGAAATTCTACTGCTACTCCTAACTTACATCTGAAACTCTGAAAGTTGAGTCACCCACCGATGCTCTGGCGTAGGGAGTCTGCGGTGCTCGGCCGACTGCCGGAGCGTGTAGGAGGTCGTGAGTTGTATCGAGAGTGTGGCAGGCTTCCTTCCCCGCTCTTCTGTCTGTATTCTGTGTCTCTGCTGGTCTCGCCTCCCCGACTGGCGGGTCGATAATCACTACACATAACACAAACACAATCTCACATTAAGAACTTCCATGAGGATATTGGTGTAAGTAAGATGGCTTTTAACTTAAAAACAATTTGTCTTGATGATTCCACTGACTTTCATCAGTGCTAGTTCTCCATATTTGTACAGCTCTCTAACAGTTAATATTTAAACTGTATAAATACAAGGTTAGGCTTGTTTCTCTAGCTTGGTGCTCAGAGCAAGGAAATTACCTTGTCAAGGTCAAACAAGATGCTTTATAGCAATGGTATGCACTCATTCCAGTTCTAGTCTACTGCGGCTGACTCATCTCTTCAAAGTTGATGCTTTGCAAAGAAAAACATCAAAATCTTTATCTATGTATCCTAAAGAAATGGTTGCACAATTATCAGATTAGTCAGCTCATAAGATCTATGGACTACTGTGAAGTGATCAGCCTTTAAAGAAATGAGGCCTGAACACCATTATCTGAGATCTAAAGATCAATGTTTATGGTGGTTTGTAAATCACTTAAAGAGAGGCTGCCGCTGCACAGTTTCACATTTTATGGTCCCACAGACACCACAAAGAAGTGTTTTAGCTTAAGAGTGAACTTCAGTCTGGATCTTATGACACCGTTTGGTAATTTAACTTACCCCACGCCGATATTACGATGAGAACTAGGGGTGACTGGCCGCTGTAGCGGCTCATCAGCAGCTGGCTGTGGTAGAGGGGTTGGCTTCCTTTTCACTTTAGTCATATTGGTCATGATCTACACAGCCACACACACAATAAAACAGTAACATACCAAACACATTTCCATCATGGAAAAAAGTGTTAATAGGGAAAAGAGAGATTAATGTGATGGAGTGCTGTAACTGTCCAACACGTAACTTTTTCTCACTGTAAACTTGACTGTGTTCTGTCCGGCGTATTAGCCGGTCATGAACTCATAGCCACATAAAACAGATGTGCGGTACCTTATCTAATCATGAGGTAAAATATATTCCACGCTAGCATTTAGGAACCAAATAGCAAAAATGATTACAATTCTGTGAATGCACAGACCTATGCACTGTCCAAAGTTCAGTGCACACTGTGATAATGTCATATCCTGTTATTGGTACAATAAACAAAGTTTACAAGCTACTTTGCAACTTGCCTGTAATACATGTATATATATATATATATATATATATGTACACTAGTACCCATACTGTTAGTAATTCGTATTCTTGATTAGTGTCAAAATTTGAACTCTGCGTCTTCTTAGCTACAAACAATATGTTTATGGTGAAAATGTGTGTTTTGCTCTTACTCCCAGGTACTCAGTGGTGAGCAGGCTTTCCCCAGACAGTTCCCTGTGCTGTGGCTGAAGAACTTCCTCTTTATCAATGTCGATCTCCATTAAATCTTCCTGTCACAATGTAAAGACAATAAATCACTTGAGAAAGAATTTGTGTGCAGTGTCCAAAATGCATATTGTCCAAACATGCACTTAATTTATGTTTAAGCATTAAGCAGCATTATATAAAACACCCACAGGGTTGCTGCAGGTTGATTTTTACCGGGTTACATTGGCAAAGCGTAACTTCCTCAGACTGACTAAAAATTAACTCTCACCCATTAAGTTTTTATTTAAAAAGCTTGGCACCATTCCACAAGGCTCTGACAAGGGACCAGTGTATTCTGTAGCTTTGAGACTGCCACTCAGAAACAGGTATTGTACAGTACGTATCAGTTCACCATTGTGGGCAGGGAAACGGATAGCAGCTATAAAAAAACAAAAAACAAAAAAACACCTAACTCGAGATTACAGGCCAGAACAAGGGCACTCACACTCAAGGAACTCTCATGGGAACAGGAAGAGAATGGAATATACACAGACTGTACTTATACACACACACACCCCAGGAAACTCCTGTAATTCATTTACATTTTAACTTTTTAGGTCCATCATTCCCCCTCATACTTTATTTTCTTTGTTTAGTTCTTTTGATATGTGCCAGTTAATATGGTTCAGTGGTTTTGTTGAATTAATTTGTAAACGGGCATTTAATATGATGATGGAAAACACCAGCACACTGATGTTTATCAGGCGGCCTTACGTCATTGTCATCCTCTTCCTCCTCATCATCAGACTCTGGTCCTTCCTCTTCGGCTGGGTGGAAAAACCACAAGGATTAAAAAGCCAGCAGATTTTCCAAAATTATACTTCATAAAAAAAAACTATAGTTTCAAATGATAACTAATGTTATGAAAACTGGGGATCTGAAACAGGAAATGTAAGATATCAAGTTTCATATTTACATATTTTGTTTTTCCTGCATTGCTTATAATAATAATAATAATGATGGATTGCATTTATATAGCGCTTTTCGGGGCCCTCAAAGCGCTGTACAATTCCACTATTCATTCACTCTCACATTCACACACTGGCAAGCTACAGTTGTAGCCACAGCTGCCCTGGGGCAGACTGACAGAAGCGAGGCTGCCATATCGCGCCATCGGCCCCTCTGACCACCACCAGTAGGCGGTAGGTGAAGTGTCTTGTCCAAGGACACAACGACCGAGACTGTCTGAGCCGGGGCTCAAACCGGCAACCTTCCGGTTACAAGACGAACTGCCAACTCTTTGAGCCACGATCGCCTTGAGTCGCTTAAGTCGCTTACTTTTGGACTACCAGTTTATCATCTACGTTTTTAACAGTAAATTTCACTAACCTGAGTTTAGCTGTTTAATGATGAATTCAATCTGTCTGTTAAGGTTTGGGTTCTCCTCTTTGATGTAGCAGCGGAGAATCTCTTCAACGCTCTTCACACATGAGGGAAAGACACACAAAACATTCAAAAAATATGTATGCAAGTATAAAATTACAGTATATACATATATACTGTCAGAGAATCATTTCAGCAAGCAAAGAAAGACACAACTCAAGCATGTATATACATGGGTGATCTCAGTGGAGACTCACACTGAGACATCAGTTCCCTCTTTATTTATACACTGCTCCTTCCTAAAATATGTCAGGTCGGTGCCCCTTGTGTGTAAAACAACTCCTTACAAGGTGATAAGCATGAAACATATGTTCAAACAGTTAAAAATAGGAACTGGTCAAGCTTATCTCAGCAAACTCAGAACAGGTGAGGATTCCTGTGGTGGCTTTCCTCATGCAAGCTTTTGTCATGAAACACAGTAAAATAGGAGATTTAAATGAAGCTAAACAACTAGGGATTTTTAACTACAATAAAGCAGAATACATATAAAAATCCTTTAACATATACATATATATATAACAATATTTGGCTAAAGCGTGTGAAAGATGAACATACCTAAGTGACACTGTGATGTCACTCGTTGCTTTCTGAAAACTAATTTCAAAACACTGAGATTGCATCCGTGTCCATTTTGGCCTTTTATAATTGATTCTGATGAAAAAATGGCTAACTAATTAGCTAAAATTTGTTAGTCAATACACTAGATAATCCTCATTTTTGAAATGATAAAACGATTAAGGTTGATTAAGGTGTGCTGACCCAGGGTTCCCCACTTTAAAAGAAAGTATGTTTTAAAGGTCTCGCTGATCGCATTGACTTCAGTTTGCAGACCTGGAAGCTGCGTCCATCTTTTATACTTTTTGTGATTGCAACTCCACATTTTAACTACACTTCCATTTACAACTTTCTCTGCCTATTAAATGAACACCTGTTGTTTACCGAGGAAAGTGAAGAGGAAGAGACATGCAAACTGCAAAATGCAAACTGCTATCTCACCATCTCTCTGGCTTCCTGTCGCACAGAGGGAATGCACAGGATGCTGTAAAGAGCTCCATTCACATATGGCCAAATCTGAAAGCGACACAGACACACACAACCTCTATCTCTATGGTCTCAAATACAGCAATTAGAGATGTGTGCCCACAAAGAGGAACTAATGTTTGTGCTGTGGATAAGCTCTTTTTTTAACAACCTGACCGCTAACATAAGTAAAATCAATGAACTCTGTGCTTTCTATGTTTTATTGATGTTCCTGTAGTCATGGCTCACTTATGCCAAGACTGCAAGACATTTCAAGGGACATAATTACACAGTGTAACACAACAGTAGAGAGACTGTTAATTTATGAATGTTGGCAGTTTTAGTTTATAATATGCTAGCAACTCGTGTCATTTTCTATCCTTTAATGGCATTAATTCTGCACTTTCCACCTATTGCATGCAGTACACACTGTTTGTTGTGTAGCCTGTATCAGTTTCAACCACGAGAAATCTGTTCTGCTTGCACACTGCAACCACTGTGCATGCAACATCTGTGCTGTGTGTTGGCAGATGTGTATATCACCTCGTGGTTCTCATGTCCAAGGAGGTCAGTCAAAACTTTTAGCACATGCTTGGCGTTTTCTGCACACTTCCTTTTTCCTGTAAAAAGACAACCATCCAGCACACAAATTTAGCAACGCTTTTTCTGTGTGCAATATGATGGGACTCTTATTTGATTTAATACATATAAATCAGGTTAATGACTTCCCAGTACTTATCCGTGTAAGACAATACAATTACTGATAAATCAAATGTGGAACAGTATTTCATTGTGGCATTCTACATTGAGCAGAACTACAGCAAATAATAAAAACATGTTTTGGGAAAAAAGAAAAGAAAAGAGGGAGCGCCTTAAAGCGATACATCCTAGATATGACGTAAATGGAAGACAAATAATTGTAAAAACAAGAGTGCAGTGAAAACATGTATTCAGAAGGACCGAAAAGCTAAACGTTTGCTTTCAATGCAAACTTAGACAATAATTAACCTTAGTGTACCAGCAAAAAAAAGAAAAAAAGAAAGAAAGAACAGGAACAAACCTAGACCTTGACTCGTTGTGGCGTGAAACAAGATCATTCTGATTTCATGATAGCATGGACTATTAATAAGCTCTATGAATGAACGTTAAAGTATAACCCATGGTATGTTTGAGAAGACTTATTTGACTTGGAAATTATTCACGGACAGTGAAAAAAAACAAAGACACAAAAAAGCACACAGAAAATCAACACCAGTCTTAAAGTAAATATAGCATAGTAGCATAGCGTAGTAAATATAATAAAGCCAATCATTGTTTAACATGGATGAAAGACAATAAGGAAATTGTAAGCCTGGGTCAAAAGTCAACTGATCAGAAAAAAGTTTCCTACAGTATGGCTTAAAAACAAATGTGTTTATTCTTTAATGCCCTGTAAAAGCCTTGAGCCAGCTCTCCCTCTCACCTTCCTTTATTTGTTTATCACATTTTGCTTCTACAGAGTGAGATTGTTATTTTATTTACTTTATAGTAAGGTATAAAGTCCAGTCTTTATACCTTGCGATTTTCAGAGGAATGATTTTTTGATTTGTTGGTGAAGCCACTTAAACACTGACCTATGAACCATTCACGCATAAAGACAACTTGGCAACTGTAAATTCTACTTTGAGGGATTTAGTTATTAGCATAATTTGTTCCTATTTCTTCAGTTCAGTCTTTAGTTGGTTACTGATGTGATTCACAAAGAGTACCCATTTCCCATTTTCTTGGCAAAATAAAAATATATTTGGCAATGGCCAGAGCTGTCTCTCAGCCTCCTAGCAGACACACCTATCAATTTCAAAATCCTACATCTCCATGTTCTCAAGTTATCACATTCACAAGATTTTTACAGAACACGATGCGGTCACTGAAAGTGGAACTTGTCGATACATCGGATTTTTAGTAAGTGCATCTGTGGTATCAGTTTGAAGCTCCTACGTCACCTCATTCTCATGTTGTCGCATTCACAAACTTAGGTGTCCATGCCGCCCGTCTGGTGTTCGCATTATTGAGCTACATTTGTGTTCTGCATGTTTTTATGTTTACCCTTTGTTCGCAAACACAGGTTCATAAGCAAAGCTGCAGAATACTCCAGGTTGTAGTCACTGAGGCAGTCTGAGTCCTGGAGCTCATCCACTAGCCAGCCAATCAGATCATCTGCAATCATGGCTGTCTGCTGACTCCTTCTAACAGGCGAGACATGATGTATGGTCAGATATTCATGCTTGTCAAAAGGACAAAAATTGTGACATATTCATTTAAAAAACATTAATCGAGATAAGAAAGGATTTAGAAAACCCTAGTAATTTTAAAAACTACCTGAGGCTGAGTTTCTGCAGGGCCACAAGGACATTTTCCCGAGTAAGAGATTCTTTTTCTTCCTTCCTGAGTGTTTCTGTCAGATGTTTCAGAAGAATGGGGATTTGGGAGAGGTAAACACGACCTGTAATAAATATCAAAGGAACATCTTGAAAGCATTCACAGCCATTCTAAAGTCTCCTTTTTACAAAATGCTGTCTACAGTTACTGTTTAGCTTTTGTGGAGCATCATTAATAGTTTTTCTTCGAAACGGAAAGCCAGTAAGGTCAAGCCATCAGGAATCAGCTTACAAAGTAAATGATGATGCCTAATGAGCTCTAATGGCAGCTTTAAACTTACCCTCTGCAAGGGAAGCAAATGCATTGATGAGACGAGCCATGTATTGACGGACAATCTCGTTTGTTGATCTCATTAAATGAAGCACAGTTTTCTGAGGAAACAAACAAATGTAGGGCAAGTTGTGTACTGTGACTATTCAGTTTTTCCACTTGCCATTTTTTGAAGAGTAAACTTTCTTAGAGACAAGGACTATGAATTTAAACATAAAACACAATGTAACTTATTTGACAAGTAGCATCTTTTTGAATGTGTCCTTCCCTAATGTTCATTTTTGCAACACTTTAAAATTAAAGGCATCATATTTATGTACGCTGACCAACACCTCAGTTAAATGCAGAGAGTCTTCCAGCGTTGCTACAGAATTCAATTCAATTTTATTTATATAGCACCAAATCTCAACAACAGTCACCTTAAATGATTGCAGAGTCACTTAGATATACCTAGAAAACCTTGAAACGTACACAGGAGTACAAAGATTGAAAGCATTTATGAAAGGGTTATTCACTCTAAAGAGATTGTATTCAGCATAGCACCTGAAGCTAAAGGCTAGGTGAAAAGAAAATGACAAGAGAAAAGAAAAAAAAGAAAAAAGAACAAAGCGTGTCAAAAGTCTTTCATGAGGGTAAAGTTTGGGACACAATCTGAGCTTCTCAAAGGAAAGTGCTTATTCTGAGACTGGGAACCATTTCTAAATGACTCACCATTGGCTTCAAATGATTTCTTAATATAAAATAATTACTAAACATTTGATAATGTTAAGATCATAAACAATGATTTTCTTCCTCTAAATTTAAATATATGACTTACAGAGCTAAACAAATTGACAGATTAGACCGCCTGTCATAAAAACAAGATGACTGTAATATTTTAGAAATCTGTCAAAAATTTGTTTACAAGTTTGATTGCCTTTTCCATAACCTCCAGCTTTGTCATGAAAGTCACCTTGTAAGGATAACATAACCTTTTTGGGAGCGAGTTATGTTCTAAGTGTCGGTTTAAAATTGTCTGGAAGCGCCACATTTCTATGATTCTTTTATTTACGGCGTGTTTTAAATTTGCACGTTCACAAGTTAATTAACAGGCCCTCTGAATGAACTTTGTAGTGTTAACATGCATGATAGTGAAGCTATAACTCCACCTCTTTAGTACTGTAGCACTCCAGAAGATCATTGCTGATGTAAGCCTGAAGCACAGTGTCTCTCTGTTCACCAGGGAGTGAGCGGGTGAGTCTCTAAAAAGACATTAGAAACAGATCCAACAATCAGCACTCAAAAGTCTAATCCAAGTAAATATAAGTGCCACTCTTCTTTTGTCCAGGTTCACAAACTGCCCAAGTTTCTGGACGCCCCAAATTAAAACTGTACTTAACACATTCTACTCTCTGAGGATGAAGACGGACAAATACACTGATTCTTAAGTGATAAGCAAGTGTTGGAGCCAAACAAAGTCACAAGGAAGGCTGATGAACAGATAAATACGAGATATCTTATTACTAAGGAGAATGCTGGAGATAATAAACAGAATATGCTCACCCAGCGCAGTGCTTGAAGTAGCAGAGACTGAAGTCTCTCTGAGCCTTCGATGAGGTCTTTCTTAAGCTTCTCATAGTCTAACGAGGGCAACATTGGCACATCCTTTGGTCTCCTGGTGATTTAAAGAGAAACGAGATAGCAGCCTTGCTTTATTGTGGTTTAATGAAACTGTATGATTGGTACAAAAATGATGTCTTCCAAACGAAGACTTACTGTGGTGCAATGGACGCTCGTAGCATAGAGGAAGCCTACAAGAGAAAGCAGAGGGGAAAAAAAACAGAGATAATGAGAAGAAAAAAGGAGGATCTTTAATGCATGGTATTATTTTACAATCTGACTTCATTTATCACTTTAAAGTGTGCAAAACATAACACATGCGACATTAACCATATGTTACTCTTACCATCTGGTCCATCCAATCTAAGATAATCAAGTTAGCTAATGTGTAAATATGTCATTAGTAGCTTTTAAGACATGCATACATCATCATGCGTGTGGTACATGCTGAGTACTAGGACATACAGTATTACAGTGTTTGGCAATATTATCTATGCAGTAAGAGGCCAAGAAACAGTACCAGAAAGGGTAGGTTAATACTTCTGCATTTGTCACACATTAGTCCATCTGTGGTTTTTTTAGGTGGCTCCAGAGTGTAGCGATTGACAAAGTCATCTAACAAGTGAAAGACCCCCACTTTGACCCCAGGAGAAGAAACAAAAACTTGATCACCGAGGAGGTGTTGTTGTGTGTAAGTAATGTGAAACTGACTATTAGAGTTTTTACTCTGAGGGTATTTTGAAAACCCCTGAAATCCAATCTAAAGAGGAGGAGGAGGCTGGACCTATGGTGGGAGAACCATAAGGTCAGAACACTGATCCGTGTAAACGGAGGTATCGCTTTGTCTGGCACACTAAAACAAAAAAAAGAACAGAACAGTGATACCTGGCTTCTTTCCCAAGTTCCTTTCCCCCTAAACATTTGGTGCCCATGTACGCATGATAATATGTTGCCCTGGGACATTTGACACTGGCGCGCCAAGCAACCAGAAGGTCATATTTAAAGCGACAATCAAATATGCTGTTTAGTAAGAAGAGAACCATAAAGCTAAACAAAGGTACTTCTGACAACAGCAGATGGCTGGCAGAACAGAAATCCAGGTTTCTGCGAAGACAAAGATGGAGGTTTTCAGTCAATGCCACCAAAGAGCCAATTATATGTTGAACCTGAAATCTAGTATTTGCATTGAAGCACATACAAGCTAAATTTTAAAACGACTAATTTCGACTGCGTGGTGGCAGGAAGGTCAACTATATTTAAACCAATAATGTAAGCTGCGACCCTAAACTGAATTAGCAGTTTTTAGATGCTCTTTTTTTGATCCTTGAAAATTAAAATGACTCTCTCCCCCTTCATCTAGACAAGTCATTCAACCTGCCCAAATAAGTGGCTGGGAACTTTACCAAGATAGCTGCAGAATGGGGAGATTTGCTTGCAGCAGGACTTTAATGTCAAAGTTTTACCTAAATTTTGAGTCCTGATTTGTTTTTAAATTCTTTGAATAAATGAGAAATGCTTTTTATCTCCAAAAGTTGAATCTGTTCATCTGGACGTAGCGTTTTGTGGGAGAAACGTTTCGTCACTCATCCAAGTGACTTCTTCAGTCTCAGCTGACTGCAGGTTTCCCCAAACCTTATAAACAGTACATTTGCATAATGACTGAAACCAGCCCACTGAAGGAACAATGGGCTGGGAGGTCAGTTCCTTAATCATAATTATGCAAATTCCCATGACCATTGATCAACAATCACTGACCAAAACCCACTGATCAAAGAACACTGATCTCGTACGACGTTACATCTCTCTTCACTTGCATCCCAGTCACGGAAGCGTTGGAGGTAGTCCGTAAGAGATTACAGGATGACACCAACCTCAGCAACAGGACCACTCTCAGCATCGACCAAGTGTGTTTGCTTTTGGAACTGTGTCTTCATTCCACCTACTTCACATACAAGGGTCAGTTCTACAGGCAGAAACATGGGTGTGCCATGGGCTCCCCAGTTTCACCCATCGTGGCCAATTTGTACATGGAAGAAGTGGAAAAGAGGGCTTTGCTATCCTACCCTGGAACACCACCAAGCCATTGGTTCAGATATGTGGATGACACCTGGGTGAAAATCAAATCTCAGGACGTACTACATTTCACGGATCACATTAACTCGGTGGACCGACACATCAAATTCACCAGGGAGGATATGAAAAGTGGCAGGTTAGCCTTCTTAGACTGTGAGATTTCCATCAGTAATGGGGGACATCTAAAAGCTGACGTGTACCGTAAACCTACACATACGGATCAGTATCTAAGGTTTGACTCTCATCATCCACTGGAGCACAAACTGGGTGTCATCAGGACGCTACAACACAGAGCAAACACCATCCCCACTGACACAGCGGCCAGGCAAGCAGAAGAACATCACATCAAGAAGGCCCTGAGTAAATGTGGTTATCCCAGCTGGACTTTTGTCAAAGCGGGAAAGGCACCTAAAGAAAGCTCCAGTCGATCCAGGAGAGAAGGACAACCGCTGCCCAGGCGAAAACCTGTAGTGATCCCATATGTGTCAGGAGTATCGGAACAGTTGAGACGCATTTTTTCTAAACACCGTGTCTCTGTGGCTTGTAAACCCCAAAACACGCTGCGCCAAAAACTTGTCCATCCCAAGGATCGGGTCCCCCGACACAAACAGAGTAACATAGTGTACGTTGTTAAGTGCCAGGAGGATTGCCAGGATTTATACATCGGGGAAACCAAACAACCTCTAGCGAAGCGGATGGCACAACACAGAAGAGCAACCTCATCAGGCCAGGACTCTGCAGTTTATTTACACCTACAGGCCAGTGGACACTCTTTCAATGATGAGGATGTACACATCCTGGACAGGGAGGAACGCTGGTTTGAGCGCGGAGTCAAGGAGGCCATTTACGTGAAGAGGGAAAGACCATCTCTGAATCGAGGAGGGGGACTAAGGGTACATCTTTCGCCATCTTACAACGCTGTGATTGCAGCCATTCCCCAACTCTCTGTCAATGGTACTCATGGCCATTGATCAGTGTTCTTTGATCAGTGGGTTTTGGTCAGTGATTGTTGATCAATGGTCATGGGAATTTGCATAATTATGATTAAGGAACTGACCTCCCAGCCCATTGTTCCTTCAGTGGGCTGGTTTCAGTCATTATGCAAATGTACTGTTTATAAGGTTTGGGGAAACCTGCAGTCAGCTGAGACTGAAGAAGTCACTTGGATGAGTGACGAAACGTTTCTCCCACAAAACGCTACGTCCAGATGAACAGATTCAACTTTTGGAGATTTACTTTCCTGGATGATTGAGAATGCATCAAAATGCTTTTTATGTTTTTTCATCTTTTCAGTGTGTCTTCAGGATATTTAGATCTGTTTTTACACTGTGGTTACAACCAAAAATCATGGATTGTTGATGCTATTGTCTAACTACAAGACTTTATGTCTTGGTCCCAACAGCAATAAAAGAAAGATTGATAATGTACAAAGGCAAAGACTCTGATACTGAGGATAAATTATGGCCTTGCACTCACATACATTAAACTAGCAAGCCTAAATGAGAAAAAATACTATCCTCAAAAATACTTTATGAAGCTGAGCAGGTATGTTGACCTGCTTAGCTTTAAACCACTATGTAACAGTGGTTTAAAGTAAAGTTTACTAGCTGTGGTTGCTCATTTTTTAATGTGTAACTATAACTAAAAACAGCAAATTTGATATGTTGACCCTGAGTGCCTGTTTTTAAGGTTGTTAAGAATCCTACATGAAGTGTTCTTGTTGCTGCCTTTCAAATAGCTGTAATATAACCTGTCCTGTTTGAGAACCCGAGCACGCGAGTAATCCTTTTAAATCAAAGCACCCTGTGATGGCCATTCTTGTTCTGTCATTTTATATGGCTATAATCTAAAAAACGAACAAAACAAAAAATAACAATAAGCATAAGAGAAGAAAAATGAAACTGAGAGATAAGTTGAGAGCTAAAAGCTAAAATGAGAGTTGAGAGGAGGAACAATGACTGTCATCTTTTGGGAGCGAGTGAATGTCATGATGACGTATGCCCTGAGAGGCGTTTGTGTTTGCCATAACAAGTGGTCTGACAAAAGGTGTCATCCTTACTGCAAATAAAGCCAAACATACTTTTAAACTGGGACAATCTAGTGGGAATGCACATATAGTCAGGAGGGTGTGATGAAGAAATATGTTAGGAGGTCATGAAGGACATAAAGACAATAACAGGAGGAAAAAGGGAGACACCGAGGCAGAAACTAGATGAGAACTGGGGACCTGAGCAATAAGGAAATGTAAAGATGAAAATATATGAAACTTACATAGCCATCATCATAGGGACTCATAGAGTAATATCCCTTTGGGGACAAAAGCATCACACAAGCAAAAAAAAAACAAAAACAAAAAAAAAAACACACACACAAAACACAGAAAAAATGTTGTTCAGTTCAAATAGAAAGAAACAAGATTTCACAAGCCAGAGGTCAACACCACAATGAAGGCCGCTGACAGCAAGCATGATTGTCAAGCTGTGGACAGTTTTTTAGGTCAGTTGGGAGCTTTTTTACAGCCTTTTGATTATCGGTGGCACAAAAGAGGCAGAAAAAGAGGCTGAATAACAGCAGCAAGGATTTAAGATTTAATGTAACTCTGACCCGTCTGGACACCTTTAAATGTCGTCTTTATGGGAGAAACACAGTTACATTTCCAAGGCAGATGATTACGTAAATGTCTGTGACTGGTTATTGGAAATTTGTGTCGTGTACATTTGACTTTCCAACAATGACTGTATTTATTCAACTCCAGGATCCAGGAACCACTCACTCTAGCATGCACACAAGAGAATGACTACACAGCTTACATAAAAAGAACAAAGATGTCTTTTTGTACAGAATGCAAACACTCCTTAAGTGCACTTTTCCCCGATTGTGGCTTTTATCTCCTCACCGTCTGCTATGCATATTCTATGCTTCAATGAAATCACATTAAGTTGGGGCCAGGTGTTGTTGTTACTATTCTGAGGCGTGAAGAAGAGGGAAGGAATAGAGCTAAGACTGTGTGCTGCAACTCACAGTGCCTGGCCTGGTGAAGTCCGTGCTCTGCACCACACTCTGTCTCATCTGGCTGCTGAACAGGCGAACACACACATTCTGCAGGTACTCGGGGGAGATCTGCAAAAACAAGGCACGCTCCCCTGAGCTTTAAAATACTGTTTGTGCGAGAAGAGCAGGGTACTAAGAGTGTATTCCTGTTTTCCAAATATTAAAATCTTTTCATATATATTTTTAATCCATTTTGCGCATCAAAACATTTTCTTGTTGGCGCTCACATGCACACCACTGGACTTTGCATATGCAAAATTTTTGTTTTTTTTTCTGTGTGCACGCATTCTTTTCTAACTCGTGCCACACTTATGTACTCCGTATCTGTTGCACGTCTGACAGAATGTATGCTTGTTTGTCCCACAATTAGCCTGCCCTACCATCTTTCCGCTGACTGTGGCCTCCAATGAGTCAACCAACTCAGCAGTGATTCCAATCAGGTTATGGTAGTCAGCTTGCATCTTGTTGAACTTCCGTCCGTAGCTGGTGATGCGGCGATCCGATTCAGCCAGCTGGAGCTGTAACTGCTGCGTGGCCTCTGTGCATTCACCCAAACAAACAGAAAAAGACGGAGACTGCAGAAACCAACACTGGCTTACATGCATTAGGTGAAAATGCCTGTTATCCTTTGAGATGTCAAGAAAATAATTTAAAAATTAAACAATATTCTGAAATGCCATTTTTAATCAACCTCTTCAACACCAATCTCAGCATTGACTTTTCTACTAACCTTTATCAATATTTAACATAATGTTTTTTATCCATTAGTGAGAGCACTGTAAGTGTTATTACGTAAATAATACTTTCCACATTAGACAAATGAATCAAGCAAAAAACCCTAGGCAAACAGATGTATAATGGGTGACGCTGATATGACTTCTTTATCTGTAGTATTAGTTGACCACTACTGATTAATGAGCAGGTGTGGCCTTGAACCTTTGTTCCCTTTGAGATTATGAAAAGTTGAAAGAAAGCCAAAAATTATAGCACATATTCGTTGAGGTAGGGGTGAAGAACTGCAAACTGCAATGCACGAAAAGGTAGACTCTGTGATGGGGTAATTACCTTTAGTACTCCTTCCACTCTCCTTCTGCATGAAGCTGGTTAAAGATCACATACTTAGAGACAAATCAAACATTTCTCCTGTATTTATTCCCTTGTTAATGGGTTCATCCAGAATTACATACAAATGAAATAATTAGTAAAAGGACTGCAGATGTAACTAGTTAATATCTGAAGCCACAGTTATGCTTCCTGTGTCCGCTTGAGTCCAAGTGACGCAAATTTCATCATGAGATGCTGAGCATGGTCCATGCGGACATCTGTTTTCCTGAAAGCAGCACAGACTTTACATTACAACATACCAGGGGTCCGTTCTTCGTACCTCGCTTACTACATCCAAGATCAAATGACACATCCAAGATCAAATCATCGCGCTAACTTTGAGCTCGCTAATCCGGTTCTCCGAACACACCTGTTGTTGACGATTAGTATAGCTGGATGAAGTAATCTGAGATCACTGGGTGGCTTAAAAGGGGCTACGCATCGATAGTAGAAACATTGATCGGCAACCCTCTGATTGGTCAGCGAAGATGTGGAAGGAGCGCGCTCAGTATTTCACGGCAGCAGACCAAGAACTCTTGATTGAGGGATATCAGGAGTTTCAGAGTCTAATTAAAACGCAGGAGAACACTGCAAAGGCTGCAAAAGCAAGGAGAGAGGGCTGGCAGAAAGTTGCTGACAAATTAAACTCGTAAGTGATCCATGATATTACATTATATCATGTGATATTATATTATACCACATTATATTATATTACATCATATCCTCTTTCACATTAGAGCCACAACAGGACCCACTAGAACATGGGAACAAGTAAAAGTGAAATATAAGAATATTCTACAGAATGGTAATATTTATCGCTTATATTGCTTTTAGTCTCTTGAAAAGAGACTAAAATAAAAATAATAAAATAAGACTGAAATAATCTGTTTGTTTGTTTATAACAGCAACCAAGAAAAGGGCAGAGCAAATAAAGACAGGTGGTGGTCCTGCACCACCTCGTCACACCCCTTTTTGTACTGTGACATTTATTGACATTGTGGGGTTTTTTGTGTGTAGTTTGACATAACACTCCATCACTTTTACCTGTTTCCATGCAAGGGGTGACTGAAGCATGCACAGTAAGTTGGGAGATATCTATCTATCTATCTATCTATAGAGAGAGAGAGCGAGAGAGAGAGAGAGAGAGAGAGAGAGAGAAAATAATACCCTCACGGGAGAATCGATATCTCTCTATGAGCACACTGTCGCGCTGAGCTAAAGGATCCCGTCTATCCCGCAATATACGCTGAATTCTGAAAACCCTCCTTATCAATCTTGCACCTTCCGCAATGGGTTGCTCGCGTACAAACGGACAGGACATGGCTGCGACAGACTTCCCAAATCCACCTTCGCTTTTATAGCCGTGGTCTCTCATCTTGATTGCACGTAGTAATTTACTATTACTACTCTAAAATATGAATTACATCTGACATAATCTACTACATGACATAGAATGATTAATAGTACATTTCCCTTTTTTTTCGGAAATGACCTGTATGCATCTGTATGAAATCAATAACAGAATCACATGCTGCATTATCTTTAGTTACATTGATAATATTTATTTCTGGTAAAACAGTGGCGAAATATCGCTGTTCCTTTCGTATAAATGAAGCGGACATACCTGAGTGGCCGCGATCTAATCCTGTTTACATAAAGTAAGCCTGCTCCCAAGCAGGTTTACGATTACGGATCTGTTGCTATGACAGCAAGTCCCGGATGAGCTTCGGAGAACCGAATGATCCAAGATCACGCGAAATCGTCAACAATCAAATCCGGCTAACTTACTTAGCGAGGTACGAAGAATGGACCCCAGATGTGCATGCACCCCAGGCAGCAGACAACAAACAACGACAACTGGTTGTGCTCCTACTTTCACTTAAGTACCCTATAAATGTCATGTAAGCACATGTAAATGTTACTAATTGGCTGAGCCAAAAAACACTGATGCTCAAATGTTCCCACTTTTGGTGTTAATTTTGTATACACTAGAAACATTTTTTTTAGCCCACAGCTTTTTATTTTACAAAGCTTTGAAAGTTGGCCAGTTTAGTTTCACAAACATGTACTCAGCAAAGTCTATGTGGTGGGTTTCCAGTATCCCAATAATTCCATTACCTTTGCCTGCCCTTCTACTCTGAGGTTAGGATAACTTTGTTTCTTTCTGTGCATCAGCTGACTTGACAAAATCTAGAACCCCAGTTGGGGACAATGGTTGTCACGACGGTTGTTATCAACTTTCTCTTTTAAGCCGGGTTTTGTGTTTCAGATTGTGTGTGCGTTCTCCAAAAAAAGTGCACAGTTAGAATTACTGTAACTTTACAGTAAGTAGTAAGTAAGTAAAAATGTGGCAATTCTAGATTATTTTAAATCGAAACTGACTTTTAGTTCAACATAACTCACTAAACCGTCAGTCTCTCTTCGTGGTCCACCTCTCAGGTTGTCACATGATCAAACATGTTACAAGAGACTGGTTGTTAAAGAATTCCTTATTCACCTACAGAATACATTTTTATTCTACATTTAAATGTGCAGTCCAGCTAAAGAAGGCAAATTCTTTGCTCCTCATGGGTTTATGTTCTACACATCATACATTCCCTCAACGAAATAGCTTGATTTTTACTGTTTGCTAAGTTTTATAATCTTCAATGAAGGCTGTTAAAACTACCTAACCTAATAATCTGTTTATGTAAAAAGCTGGAATTGAGAATTTAATTGACAAAAGTTACATTTTACTTGACAACCGTTTACCTGTCACGTGGGTTTGTGCAATGAATGAAAATATGAATTTTGTGACTATTAGTTTGAGATGCCATCCTGTTGGATTTGTCGCTAATGCCATCTCACTGAAATTAAAACAAGACAGACACAAATCCATTTATACATCTGTACTCTGATGGTTTTCCCAGCAATGGCTCATTAGTGAGGCACAGTAGAAGGATACATATAAAGTCATCAGCCTTGGGCTGTTAGATGGCTTAAGTATCACTGACAGGAACTGCTCCAGCTTATCTCTCAATTTTGGCATCCAGGAAACCTAAAAACATAAAACACAAGTTAAATATGAAATATGGTGATGTTCATTCTCACAGTGTGACTTAGTAACTGTACTAGATGGTAAAAAGCAAGGTAATATTCTATAAGTGTAATACCTGGAACAGTTCTTTGAAAGAAGGGTGGACAGTGGGATTGGGAACAAAAGGCAAAGCATAGTAAGGCAGAAACTCTGTGGTCTGGCTCAGAGCTTCTCCTCGAGTTTCCAGGTACTGCTTGAAGAAGGAAACCCTCTCTTCAAACTCAGCACGGTCCTTGAGGTAGATTTGAGATTTCCATCAAAAACAATTCATGAACAAAATTTTTAAAAAATAAATAACTAAATCTGGTAAGCTTAAGGGGTCACTTAAGAAGACGCAATACATCTTCAATTATGAATGCATGTTTTCCTAAAAGAAGCATAAGGTTTTTTAAAAATCTGTATACATAAATGAACTCAAACTCCAACTGACTACATGATGAAAGGTATTTCACACTGTAAGAGATCCACAAAACTGTTGCCACAAAGGGGGGAAAATAAGACTTTGGCGCAGCTTAGTGGACATATGAAAAACAGCACATAATGACATAAGTATTAATAGACACATACACATATAAATACATACATTTTCTACAGGGTGCCTCCTCAGTGGGTAGATTGTAAAGTGGATGTAAAGGTAGAACTCCAGTCCCTGGGCCTCAGCATCAGTGTCTTTAACTCTGGGGGGAATATTATCTGTCCACAGTTCAAAGAACACCCTGTGGTCTCCATCATCAAATGAGCTTAGAAGGTCTTTCTACAAAAGTCACATTTTTTGTGGTTTATCGCACAGTAATAATTGAGTCATGATACGTACATGACTATTACAGATCTTTACAATTAATACAGAC
Organism: Pelmatolapia mariae; assembly: GCF_036321145.2. Classification (NCBI taxonomy): domain Eukaryota; kingdom Metazoa; phylum Chordata; class Actinopteri; order Cichliformes; family Cichlidae; genus Pelmatolapia; species Pelmatolapia mariae. The sequence goes on from NC_086240.1 coordinate 36,451,071, forward strand.
AAATACATCAATTTGAAACTTGCTTTGAGGTTGCAATATTTACATGTTAATTAGCATTTTGTAGTCAAATAGTCTTTTCCACATTTTTCCATCACACCTCCACAAAAAATCAAAATGTACCTGAATGGCACGTGTCTTTGAGTCATTGAGCATATTCCCTCGAGGTTTTGAGGCGAGTTTGCCTTTCCTTTTGCACTCCTTCTCAAAACTGTGAAGAGTCTCTTCAAATTCCTCAAATTTAAGGTACTACAAAGAAAAGAAAATAATACAAATAAACACACGTGACATACCACCTCAATCAAAGAAGTAAATGTAACTATGCTTTCAGTCATCTATGCATAATTTATTGTAGAAACTATATATGAAAGTTGTACATTTCGATTACTTCACTTCTATTAATGCTCACTGCGATTTGCATATAGCAGTTTACAGGAAAAAAACGTGCTACCTCCTTAATCATCCCAAGAAGATCGGCTTCATTTGCCAAGATGTCCCCCATCTTGGCTGTCTCCCTGGAACTCATGTGAGTACCGAAAAGCTTCAAAATATCCGGCAGCAAAGAGTCCAACTTTCATTCAATAACGTTTTCGCTCCGAGTTAGCATTTTGCGGTCTGTTTGAATTGGACAGCACAATCGTTTGAGCAACTTCCACACACAAACACAGAGAGAGAGAGAGAGAGAGAGAGAGAGAGAGAGAGAGAGAGAGAAAACATCTACAGAGATACGACTGATTGGCAGTTTTACTTTAGAATCTAAAATTCAAGCACATTTGCATTAAAAGTGAATTATTTTCATCACAGTAAGACATCAGAGACTGCGTCAAAATGTCACAAGCTAGCTAATAAGCTAGCTCATCAATTAACGTTATGTGACATAAAGAGAGCACATTAACATCATTACCTCGTTCGCATATCAGGTACTTGGTGAATACATTTCATTGACCCTTCCGAGGCGCTCACGCGTAGAACCGTCCATTTTTGTGAGGATTTGTGGTCTTGAGTTGCAACTGTTGTTAGTTAGTTAGCCATTCGCTAGCAACAGTACACAGACAGGACGCTAAAAACACCTAGCAACCGAATAGACTGGAAAGAAGAGGCAAATGTCGTAAACAATGACGAAAGGATGCTATTTGGTTCATAGGTATTCTTTGCAGATTATTGTGATTTTCTTTTCCTCTTTTTAACCTTATAACAATAATACGGTATCTCATGAAAACCCTTACTTTTTAAACTAGCTGGAAAACCTATATATTTTTCTAATATTAACGTAGAGAAAGAGCAGATAGGCAGGTATTTTTTTTAATTATACGTTTTATTTTTTTGTCTGTGGTTGAAAAAATTCGTCTATCAGTCTTTATCTAATTTTGTTATATGTTTACATTTATATTTTTCCTTTTCGTATTTCAAACCGGAAGCACTTTGTATGTCAAAGGTTGAGCACATTGTTTCTGCGCGGTACAGTCTGTTTGGGATAATAATGAATGAAATTTTGATTAAATAAGACATCTAGCGCAAAATTAAATACTCGCTGTCGCAGACTGAAAATCCGAGTGAGCGCGAGGCCATTGTATTTACAGTATAATATCAAAACTTCATCGTATTTGAGGTAAGTCTTTGCAATCGTGTGGCCAATATGCTAAGGCTAACAATTAGCATGAATGAGAGATGCTAAAGTTCAAGACCTTAATACTTTGGCTAACTGATTCAGCAACAACAGGTGTTAGATTACTGTTACATGGTCAAAAACAAATGCACGAAATATTAAGGCTTGAAAGTTTTTTTAAGTTGTGATACACAGTTGTCTCATTAATGGGTCATTGGTGGTTAGGATTTTTCAGATGTAGTTAGAAGAATAGACGGGGGAAAAACACAAGCAAACACAAGTTTCTGTGAATTTCAGTGAAGTGTGTTTCTTGTACTGCCAGGGTGGGTTTCAAGTCTTAGTAACGGTTTTAGTCTAATAAATGTGGCTTCATTTCGTGTTTTTGTCTTTATTTTCCCTCTTTTTACAGGCTGACAGACTTGGAGAGAGATGGCTGGAATTCTTTTTGAGGATATTTTTGATGTAAAAGATATCGATCCAGATGGCAAGAAGTTTGACAGAGGTGTGTGAAATATTAAGAAAAATGTGAAATTATAACACCAACCAACAGATAATTGCTTGTTTTAAAAATCTCTAGTCTATACTGCCCTACTAGTAATTTCAGACACAACGGACAGATTATTAGCCGTTGACCCACACTCTTTTAACGTAATTTGATCTTGATATAGATAAAGTTTAATTTAGAACCCAAGTGCAGTTCTTCTTAGTGGAAATGTGTTGCGGAAAGGGATCTGATATTAAATATTAAACCTTTCAAGTATCCAAGAACACAACTTCTGGCCAATCATGAGCCAGTCTAACTTTGATTATCAACAAGAGGCATTATTTTAGTTATTGTTGATCTTCTTTAACGTCATTTAATTAAAAAAAAACAAAAAACATACAAACATATAAATTATCTAATAGAAACTCTTCAACTGTTAATCTGCAGTATCTCGCCTGCATTGTGAAAGTGAATCGTTCAAGATGGACCTCATCTTGGATGTGAACATTCAGATCTATCCTGTTGATCTCGGTAAGAAAAAAACTTTTTTTTTGTCCCTGTGTGTTTTTGTGTTTTTTAAAAATTGGAAGTCATTTGTTTGTTAATATGTATCAAATACAATGGTGTAAACCGGTCCTATATACATTATAATTATAGCAAATGACTATGTTAGCTTTTTAGAATATTTCATCAGAATAAACTGGCACTCTTAAAAAGTAAAGATTATACTGTAATACTTTTAAAAAACTATGATTGCTTGTTAATGTATCCCCTGACTCTCTCAATATTTGACTTTTTCACGTGCAGGTGAGTTGTGTAATAGCTGTATAATATTTACTCAACCCAAAGGAACCCAGCTCTATGAGTAAACCTTTAGCGAAAGCCTTGAAGAACCATGTGTCAGAATTGCATCTGTAACTCAAAGTGTCCAAATGCACAATATGATAAAGCCAGTTTGTTATAATATACCTCTTTCATTAAGGTGACAAGTTTAGACTGGTGATTGCCAGCACGTTATATGAAGATGGAACACCAGACGATGGAGAGTACAATCCTCAGGATGACAGACCGTCTAGGTAAGACAACTGCTTCCAATTTAAAGTTTTAATTTGTGTAACTCTAGCCAAAAAATGCTGTTTTGTTGGCATTTTTAACAATAATAACATCGTTAGTACTTTCTTACGCCTATAATTTAGAAAATTACTTTCACACTCATTCCACTTTGTTTAAATTTCCAGAGCAGACCAGTTTGATTATGTGATGTATGGGAAAGTTTACAAGATTGAGGGCGATGAAACTTCAACAGAAGCTGCCACACGTCTGTAAGTGAAGTGCTTAGTTTTCTGAAAATGACTATATGTCATGTATTTACTGAAATTCATAACCTGCTGGAACAAAACTGTGTTTGAAACAGAGAAGATGACCTTTCTGTGAAACTATTTATGGAAATGAGATACCATTTGAATTTGCCTGTGTGATAACCTTTCCAAACTCTGCTGTTGGTTTGTGCTATTTCAATTTGTTGTGTGTTCTTCTTGTTTCAGCTCTGCTTATGTGTCTTATGGAGGCCTCCTCATGAGGCTACAGGGGGATGCCAACAATCTTCATGGCTTTGAAGTGGACTCCAGGGTCTACCTGCTCATGAAGAAGCTGGCCTTCTAAAACACACCTGTGGTCACCCACCCATGATTCACCAGTCAACCTTAAAATTATACTGAACTGAGTACTGAAAACATGCATATTTTCAGGTCTGGAGAATCTACAAGGAGGCTGTTGGAAACTTTTATTTTGTTGATTCTCATTCCTCCATCAGGATGGACTAAAGACTAAACACTGTGGCACATAAGAACAGCTAGCGACTCCACCTGCAGACAAACTGTAAATAAAGTTTTCTTTTATACACACTGGCATGTTTATTCTTATGTTTATTTCCTTATATCTTAGCAGCTGCTATCAAACAAACATTTAATTATCCTTGTACTCGACAAGAAGGGTGAGTCTAACATTATTACACAGGCATCATGTGTGCAGCTATAATTGGGATGGAAGATGGTTCTATAAAGAAACAGTGCTAATTGAATTAAGTAGGTCAGAGAACAGTGAACTTTCAGGTTTGTAATTACAGTTCCAATAAATCTGTTGCAGTTTTTGGCTCCATTCATTCCCCCTGCAGACCCAAAATGGGCCACTTATCCTCAGCCTACCTACTCACAACAGCAAGAATCCATGTTGGCTGATGTCATTCTGACTGCACAGGAGGCAACAAGGGATCCACAACCACAGAGCAAAACCTTAAGCATATGTAAAAGGAGAAGCACACATAATTAATGCCTAAAGATTAGGAAACTTTAAAACTTCCTTTTAGTTTTAGGAAACTAAAAGGAAGATTTAGCAACTTTAAATAATGTAACCCTACCTCATGTGTGGGACTTCACAGTGTGACGGGCAAATGTTCTACATGCCAACAAACTAAAATGTGAACACACGAGAGACAGAAAATTTAATCAAGTGTACACAGGCAGCTTTTTGTATGGAATGCAGGTTTTTCTTCTAATGGAAGTCACAAGATGGGGAACATTTTTGTCTGACTCAGACTTGAGTTTAGTGATGCAATAAAGGAACGATGTAACTTCTCGGAGGTCTTCCGCTTTTCCTCCTGCTTGGCATCTCCGTTTTCAACATCCTTTGTTTAACAAATCCACTATCCCTCATCATCCCGTGTCTCTCTAACTTCATCTCCAAAAGACTTGACGTGAGCTCTCCCTCTGATACACTCATTTCCTAGCTTGTCCATCCCGGTCACTCTCTATGAAAATTTTAGCTTTTCCAGCTCCAGGTTTATGTCAGTGCCACTGTCCAAAGTTATACATCATAGCAGGTCTCACTCTCGTCTTATAAACCTTCTTTTTCACCCTTGCTGCTAGCCTCCTGTCACAAATCACCCCTGACACTCATCTCCCCCCACTTCAACCTGCCTGCGGTCTCTTCTACTCCTAAACTGCATTAATCAGCATGATTGAATCCACACTCATTAGTGAAATTAATACTCAGTCCAACAGGTTGTCTAATAATGCGCATATAAGCAAGAAGTGAAGTTCTATCCTGGTCATCTATAGATATAAAAAAAACTTTATTTAGATGGTGCTTCCACAACAAATTTAAGAAATCAAAAAGAGTCTTGATTCACCTACGTGAGGCTTAAAACTAGAGGTGGAGGTACAAAAGGCCACATTTACATTTCAGGTCTCCAAAAAACAGGAAAAAAAACTTTTTCAAAAATGAAACACTGAAAGGCATGTTTTGTTGTATTAATATTTATAGAATTTGAAAGATGATAATGATTAATGTCATAAATCATGGCACTCTGCTCTTCCCTTCATAAGCTACCCTTAAAAGTTGAAAGTATCGGTATTGGTATCGGCAATGCTCGCCTTGTATTTTTTTGTATCAGATCGATACCAAAATCTGCAGTATCGCACAGCACTACCATCATGTATCTTGTTAAATGGTCTTGCAACAGAAAGAAGAAGAGGGGAAAAAAACAAAACAAACCTTATACTCTAATGTGTGCGTTTATTATTCAATCTATGAAAGCAGTTGAAGTTTCAGCGGTTACGACTGTCAAGGTGCGGGAAACCGGAAGTTGTGTAGGATGGCTTTAAACTGCGAGCTGCTGTGATTGGTTGTTTCCCCACTGCCTCGCTTTTGGCAGTTTGAGGGCGAGTGTTTAGTAAGCTACGGCTAGCATCAATCATTGCGGAGCATTCGCCCGGCTGGTTTAATTACAGACTTTTTACATAGGAATGAACTTTAATCATGACGAAAACACGAGTTTTCCATACGATATAAGTGATATTAGCCTTGCAAACGCTGTTCAGGAACAGTATGCTCTGCTATTTGAAGCATTCTCCAGCTGTTTTCTGTAATTGGAAGCACTGCTCTAGGCATTATGTCGGCGGTGTTTGGTAGGGAGACAAGAAGGGAAATGTATGTTTGAAGTCATACAGAAAGAAGAATTCAGCAGTCAGACATAATGGATAACAGACGGGAAAAGAAGCTGACATTTATCACCATTGGACTTATTTTTCTTCTTAGCGGCGTGGAATATGGTAAGACTTGTTATTGAATGGGGTAAACATGGGTAGATGACAATGACAAAGAAATTGTAACAATTGCAACAAAACAGTTCTATAAGATATTTTAAGTGAACAAAATGGACCGTTTTAATTATAATGTAGGTGCAATGACGCATGAGTCATAAAGAGACAAAAGGATTTTTCAAAACAGGTAATTTCTTTATTTTATATATACCCATATCCCCTTCATATCATGTTTACTACAGTCTATTTAACAATGTGTGCGAATATATTAAACATTAAAAAAGACTACATTTTCAATGAAGGTCATCTCTACAGTGCATTTGTGATAACATAAATGTTTATAAGTATCCCAATATATAAGATGTATATGTATTGCATAGGATATATAAAAATCAAATTATTAGAAGAGTTGGACATAATAATATGTTTCACTGTGTTTATTTACCACATTTGCATTGGCATTTAACAAAAAAAATATGTTCTGTGTTCCGTGCTACAAAGTTCTATGTTACACACTGCATTATAAGTACCATAAGCTTAACCGGTTATAAATACACACACAGACAACTGTAAAAGAATAGATTATAAATCCAAGCTTCAAGCCATACAATTGTGAGCTTTAAATGAAGTGAAAATAAGTACAAATATAAGGTTGTTATCAATTTTATGATTCTGTAACAGCAAATTGTTTTCACTATTAACTGGTGACATCCAAAGTCTAAAGCAGAAAAAAGGAAATTCATTGTCCAGAGATGCAAGATTGAGGTAGTAGAATAGAACAGAATAATCCCTTAATTGTCCCACAAGAGGAAATTTGGTTGTATCAGCAGCAAAAAAAAAACCCCACACATATACAAAAAGAACAGGACACAGAACAGAAAACAAAAAACACAATTTTTACATATTTACATCATGGACAATAGTTACCAGAGCAGAGTACAGTACAGTTGTTAAAATTAGTGTACAGATGGTGTGCAAACAGAGCAGGATACTGAAAGATGTTTAAATAGTTAAGAATATTTAGAATAATTAGAAAAGTGCAGATTGTGTATTGTACCTGTTCATTAAAAAGTAGACATGTAACTTCCAATAAGTTAGTGTATATATAAGCTGAGAAAAGTAATGTGCAGTTATAACAGTAGAAGTTGCTACAGCACTGATGTAAACATCTATGTTTGTTGGGAGAAGTTTTGATTGTACAGTCTGACAGCTGCAGGGAGGAAGGATAGTATTGGGCAAACTCAAAGGTAAGGCGATAATATCAGTGTAAATCTTTATGTGATGTAAAAATATTGCAATATCATTGCGTCACCATACATTTATGTTCCCTGGTGTGCGCAGTAATGAGAGAACCCCAGGCTGATCTGTGAGTAAGATCCACGTGTGTCAGCCTCCATTGATGAGTTAGTGCCTAAAAATGGAACTACTTGAACAATCTCCAACAAAGCACAGGACTTAGCAAAATGTGTAAGAAAACTGTTCCTGTGGAAATAATAAATATGTTTCACCAGATGAGACCATAGCACAGAACCATCGAGTACAACCAGGCGAAGCGTGAGATAACCTGTGACCCAAATGTATATAAGTGACTCAGTCCAGCATGATTGGAGCACTTGATAACACCCCACATGACTGTGAGAACAAACAAGGAAATAACTGATTACTGAAGGAAAATCTCAGGTAGAAAAGATTTTTGCTTTACTTTGCGACAATATTGGGCAACTCCCAAGGAGTTACAAGGTTAAGTTGACCTAAAATCTTAAGCAGTTAATTTACACTTGGACTTCAAATTTTCAAGGGAAACACTAGCTAGGTGCTGAGGCTGGAGCTTGATCACAGCAAACTGAACAGTTGGTTAAGTATTTTAACACCAGTGGTTTTACTTGTAGTTCACTTAATGTTTGCAGATCACCTGTGTTTATTTAAGAGTGATTAATGTAAAATAGGATCATCTACACTACAGTTTGACATTGAATATTTAACTGCACATCTTCTTCCCCTCACCCCAACCGGTCTCAGCAGCTTGCCACCCCTCCCTGAGGCTGGTGCTTCTGGAGAATTCTTCTAGTTAAAAGGAAGTTTTTCCTTCCCAGGGCCATCTGATTTTAAGGGTTTTCTATTATGTATTATTATTGCAATATAAAGTGTATTGAGTTGACTAAGGAGCTTGGAAAGAAAAGCGTCTGGACTTCTTTAAGTTGCTTGAAGACGTTTCACCTCTCATCCGAGAAGCTTCTTCTCGGTGGGACCCACACCCGCTTTCACACCTTGGCTCATGTGATTAGAGGATCACCAGGGGGTCCTTTGTCCCTCTTTGGGGGGATACTCCCACTGGGTTTAAATCTGGGACTCTCGGCCATTTGACCTTAGAACTGAAGAAGCTTCTCGGATGAGAGGTGAAACGTCTTCAAGCAACTTAAAGAAGTCCAGACGCTTTTCTTTCCAAGCTCCTTAGACTACGATGACCTGGATGACTGAGAACCTTCACAGACATATTGAGTTGACTGTTATTTTTTTGTATTTGACGCTATATATATATATATATAAAAAAAAATCAAGCTGAATTTAACTGGTTGGACATCATCATTGTCTTTATGCAAACATCTTAAGCCATTATCGCAACTCGGTCACAGTCACTTTAAAAATACAGTCAAAAGAACAACTGACAACAGACATGAATACAGGTGTGCCCTGTGAAACCATTGCGTAATCCAAATGTGTTTAAAAACTTCCACCTTTAAGACGTCTATACATAAGAACAGGTTAGGAGCAATGTGGCAACCACAAATCAAAGTCAATGAACTTAACTAACCTCTTGCAAAAAGGGTGAATTAACGCATAGTTGATGTGAAATAACTGCCATGTAGAGTAAATAATTCTCAAATGTGGGACAGATAATTAAAGCAACTACACCAGTGTGAGGAAAGAATGCAGTTGACTAACTGGATGAGTAGTTGTGAACAGCCTGGAAAACCAACTAGCCAACAAGGTTTCAGCTATATGCATCAAGCAAATCGCTTTACACAGTTAGGTCAATACGTTTTTGGACTCTGCTCCACTTTAGTTGATTTTAAATCAAACATTCATGATGTGACTGAAGTGTAGACTTCCAGCTTTAATTCAAGGGGTTTTACCAAAATAATAATTAACTGATTAAGAATTGCAGCCATGTTTAGCCATCTATTTTCAAATGCTAATGATTAATTGGGAAAAGAAACATTATTTTTAATATCTTGCAATCATACATATATTTGAATGAAAATGCTTCCTGGAGTGTAGAAACTATAGACATCACCAAACGCTGTGTTTCCTTCCTCAAGATGCTCTGACAGGCCTTGTTGTGAGTCTTTCTACCTCCAGTTTTGTAAAACCATGCTCTGTTGGGGTGAGATCAGATGACTGACTTGGCCACTGAGGAATATGGCATTTCTTTGCCTTCAGAAGCTCTTGGTTTGGTATTGCAGTATGCTTTGTTTCACTATCCATTTGCACTGTCAGCCGCTGTCCAATCAGTTTGCAGCATTTTGCTGAATGTGCTACTGCTACTTCTATCAGCAGTCACATCATCAGTAAGCACGACTGACCTAGTTCCACTGACAGCCTGATTGTTAATACAGAGGGGTTTAACAATCAGAAGGTGTCTCTTGATTGTAGATTTTGACAGACACAGACCTACCTCCCCTTCTGTGGTCTTTCGGGCCTTTTGGGTTTCTTTTTTTGAGCTAATTCATTCATTCTTTTTAAGAATGAACCAGATATTTTCTTTGATTTTATCAGCTTAGTTTGTCCTGATGTAACGAGGGAATAGGCCTCACCTGGCAGTGAAACTGCTTATCAGTCAGTCAGCTACTATGTACCTTTTCACTTCTAAAAATGGTACATTAGGTATAAAAATCGGCTGTAATTTAGGTCTGTGCTTCAATCAAATCATGTTTATTTGATTCCACTGTGGTGCTGTATAGAGGCTGTTTATAGACAAAGAAATGAAAAAGAGAGATTATTGAATTATGTACAGATACAGAGGTTTTGCTTTTTCCTGACGAGCAATATATAAATATACAAATAAATGATAAATTCCTAAAGTTTATGAAAAAGAAACATTCAGTTTTGGAGCTTTTAGTTTTGTCACTTCCACACACAGTTATCTCTGTCAGGGCCATATCCCTGAACAACAAGGATTTGAGTAGTAATTTTCTCTGGAATTCTCAGAGAGCGTGCTTTATTGTGTGCCATCTGGCCCAGTAATTGAATTTTGGATTACATTTGGTCAGCATTATCCTTTGCCTGTGTGATAAATAAAGCTCTAAGCAATAACAGCGTGATGTATCCATCTTTTGTCTTTTAGTTTTCAGACTGTGATGAATCAAATATGTATGATTTCTTAATGGTAAAATAAAAAACAAATTTCCCCTCTCTTCTCTATCCACAGCTGTAATTTTGCCCACAATATGGCGTTTCTTGCAGACTCTGGATGCAGCACCTTACTTTCTGGGATTGGTCCTGTCAGCATTCAGTCTGAGTGGCCTACTGTCTGGACCACTGTTTGGCCACTGGTCCGACAGAACCCGATCAACAAAGAAGATCATATTGTTTGCCAACATCTTTGAGATAGTTGGTGAGTCCACAGGTCTTGCATATTTTCTAACACTCAGCAATCCTTCAAATAGGATTCACGTTTGAACCCCAGTTATACTGGGTACTTCTTTTGTACAAGAAACCAAACATAGTTTTTTATTCAAATCTTATGACAATTATTTAAGTCGATTCCATATTTACTTTTTATCTTTTTTTACAGGTAATTTTATGTACTTGATGGGATACTCAAAGTGGCTTCTGCTGTCAAGCAGACTGGTAGCAGGTGAGTCTATAATAAGTAAACGTAGAACTGAGAATCATGTTGTGGATTTAATGACTACAAATATGTTAGTCATTCCGAAAAGCATGTTAGTTTAGAACAGTTTAAAAAACTTGATTATAAAAGTTTTAGACTGAAAGTACTTCAGTAATTAGAAAATACTGGGATACATCATTTACTGCAAAATATAGTCCCTGCCTTTGTGATAGTTTCCATTGACACTCGTAAATCCTTAACTTGTAGGTCACTAATAGTGTTTCAAAGTTCAACACTGCGTTCTGTTTACAAGCTACTTTAAATTGAGTCTTAAGGTATGTTTGGTGAAATATACTGCTGAGTTTGCAGCCACTGAGTGTGTTATGAACTGGATATGAGACATTGTTAAGACTTTGTCGAGGTTGGACATAATAGTTGCATAACTGCTGTCACTTTGTTGGGGTAATCTGGAGATATTTCAAGAATGCCAACTGTTTCCTTCTTGTCTAAATAGTTCATGTTCACAGTTCTTATTTGGAGCTGTGTTTTGGGTCATTGTCCCATTGTAGGAGGAAATTGGCTCCATGTGGCTCCAATAAATGAACATTCAATGGTACGGCTTGTACTGCAAAAAGTGATAGCATTCCTTTATCCCGTACAAATCCCTCTCTTAACCAAGACATTCGTGGGAGTCACTTAATAGAGCTGTTAAGAGAAGTTGAAGACGTGTAAGGTGTCTGTTTGTCAGAGTAGAAACTTGTTTTCTGGTTTATCGGTTTTTGCTGTTTTATCTTCATTTCTTGCAGTTCCTCAAAGTCTTCAAAAATTTATTTTCTTGGCTAGTTTGAGGCTGAAACACCCAAAGTTCTGGTGACTCAATAAGCCAAATACATTTCACCTGTCCCAACATAAGTGAAAAAAAACATTTTTTTTCCAATTAATTATGCTTTTAACATTTAAAACTTGCAACTGTTAACACAATATGCCATTTGTGACCATTTAGGATAACTGAATGCCATGTTAAATAAAAAACACGTGCTTTTCTTTGTTGTTTCTAAATCACTCCTGTCACTTGACTGTTAGTGAAACATGATTTCTTATCTTTTTTCCCACTTTACAAAAAACAGTTTTACCTGGAAAAGAGTAGCCCAAGTTGATGTTTTTGGTTTTTAGTTGGTTTGTTTGTTTCCCAGGCATCGGTGCAGGCGTTAGCTCGTCCATCTTTGGCTTCTTAACCAGAAGCACGGCCCCAGAGGACCGTGCCACTGTATTTGCTGCTTTCATGGCATGTCGGCAGGCTGGACTTGTGATTGGTCAGTGCTTGTTTGCTTTCTTGTGACAAACATTAAAGATTGTTTAGTTATTATAAATCTTAATGGTTTTAGGTGGATAATATTCATGTAGTATCCTTTGTTTAACACAGGTCCAGCATTTAACATCTTTCTGAGGTTGTGTGATTTCCACCTGGGTCCTTTTGTAATCAATAAATACACTGCGCCCGGGGTAAGATTTAAAACATGTCAGTATGCATTATAATAAGGTGTTTTACATTTTTCACGCATTTTTTTTGCCTCCATCTGTGGAGAGCAGTGACCTTGTTCATCCATCCCTTGCAGCTGTTTATGTGTCTGCTGTGGATTCTCCTTCAATTCGTGGTTGTTTTCCTGACTGTGGACCTACCACCCGTTGAGAAGAGGAAAGCCAGGGATAGTATGACGCGAAAGAACCAAGAGGAAGAGAATGAGAAAAGCCTCGTGGAAGACGAAGAAGAGAGCGATGAAGAGGGAAAGCCCCTAATAGTGTCTCAGGAGCTGATGGGGTCCTACGGCTCTGTCGTGGCTTCCAGTCCACCCAGGAACACTACGCTGAATCCGAATCCTTCACCTGACTCTCCTGTTTCACCAGCAGAGTCTTCGGGTGTCTTTAAGAATTTCAGCATATCTCGAGGTCAGTGATTCACATGATTATTGCTGGGTGCCTTGCCTGTTTGTTCATCTCTTCTTCTATCCTCTTCTTAAACAGATTGGATTGCCTTCTCGCTACAAAGCGTCTTAGTTTTATCAGCCTTGGAATGTGCAAAATATATCTCTTACAAGTGAAGTAGCACAGTTTGTTTGTTGTTGTTGTTGTTTCTGAACCTCCTGGTTATGAAATAGATTTTTGTCCCCCTTCTCTCTGACTTTGCTGTTGACCAATGTCTCTTTCCTGCGTTTTCATGTTTTGTCTACATGTTTCGGTTTCTTTGTATCAGAGTTCCTGAGAGAAGAGGTGATTGTGCTGCTGGCTGCCCAGTTTGTCACCTTTTTCAATCAGACAGCGCTGGAGGTGCAGATTGAAACTCACATACAAATTAAATGATCTGTTTTCAATATATCTTTTCTTGATTTTTAATCATTTTAAACCCTGTGAGAGCATACAAACTAAGTTTTATCTTGCCAACAAACATGATGAGACTGAAGGATTTAACGGGTTGTGTCCTCAGACCATGGTGACTCCTCTGACGCAGAAATATTTCAACTTTGGGGAGCTGGAGAACAGCGTGATGTACTTTCTTGGTGGTGTAGTGGTGATCGCCGGCTTCCTGTTTGTGCGCTGGCTGAGCCGCCATGTGACAGAACGGGTGATCCTTGCCATTGGTCTGTGCATGTGCAACATCTCCTGTGTCTGGTGCCTCATCTTCTTGGCTAAGCCTCTAGGTTAGACTCAACTGGAAATTATTATTTTTTTATTTGTTTGTTTTTTGCTTTAGCATCTAACTCTAATGAATGCTGTTCATCTGGACGGAGCATTTTCACATGTAGAACTAGGTCCTTGGTCTCCCACTGAGATACAGTCAAAGTAATGCTTTCTTTTTACACATATATAATATTTAATCCTCAAAAAAGCTTTCCTAAAATCCATCTTCGAAATGTGTCATATATATTATTCACCTTTTTCCTTCCTTTGACGTTTTGTGTTTTCTCTAGGTGGCTTTGCATGGCAGCTGACAGAGTTCATCATTGGGGTATTTCTGCAGATTTTGGGTTTGCCGTTTGTGTCTGTTGCGCAGGTTTCTCTGTTTTCCAAAATTACAGCTGAGAAAACACAAGGTGAGAAACTGCACCATCTACTGGACAAGCAAAGGCATGACAGGGTTCTGAGGTTGTTTCGGGGGAAAAAATTAGTATATCAGTGAAACTGACTGCACATTTTAAGGCCTTATAATAACCATATAAGTAAGCCCTTTAAACCGTTTTGTGCTGTGTGGGGTATTTTGCAGGTTTCAGTCAGGGAATACGTCGTTCAGTGGGGGGTCTAGCCACCATTCTGGGCCCACTGTGGGCTGGAGGCCTTACCGAGAACATGTATGTCATGATGGGGATGATGACGGTACTGCTGGTCCTGCTAACGGTAGGCAACAATTACAATGACAAAACCATAAGGCATCCTGTCAGAGGTTAAGTGTAAACTGTTGACTGAAAGGAATTGTATTTATATTGAGGGCAAAACCTGAAAAAATAAAATGATGAAAACATGAAAACTCATTTGCAATATTTTTGCTTTTGAAATTTTCTTTATACAGTGTAAATAGTACATTTGGGAAGGTTTAGGTTATGTGCTTCTCTTCTTTTCCTACATAAAAATAATAAAAATAAAAATAATACATAATACACATTTGTGCTTTTGTATTGCTTTACTTTGCCTAAATACTTCTCTCTACTTTTCATTTATTAGGAATGAATAATGCTACTAGCTTGAGAACATAATGATTAATCATCACATTCCTTTTTTACGCAAACCTTGTTCTTGCACTAATGTGTATAAAATTAACCCGTTTCTAAAATTGAGACCCACAAAGTGTGCAAACGTGCATTTCTGTTTTATGTCAAAAAGTGATGTTTCTCATCAGTGACTATCTGTTTAGAACAAATAAAAACCTAAAAATAGGTTTTAAGTTAAGAAAAGGAGATGCACGTTGGCATGTCTAGCCAGCAGCAACTGGATTAGGTAACAAGCAAGCACAACAATATCCTTTTAATGAAGTACAGGCTCACTTGTTATGAAACCCAAATGTTTAGAAGCAAACAACACAAAACAAGGCAAAAACAACCAAATTTACTCCATCAGTTCTTCACAGACCTTTCTTTCATTATTTTCTCTGTGAAAAACATGGAGCTCTACCTCCCTGACACATCCGATGTAGTTTCTCAGTTATCACAGCATCAAATGTTCAGTTCTTTAAAATATTTAAACTTTTACAGATACTACCAAATGAACCCAAATGAAACATTCCCGCTTCAAATCACATCTGTAAAACTCCAGTTTGGATTTAGGACACAGACACTATCTCTACTTTTAAGATTAGGCTTCAAACTTTCCTTTTTGATAAAGAATATATTTAGGGCTGGATCAGGTGACCCTGAACCCTCCCTTAGTTATGCTGCAATATGCTGCTGGGGGATTCCCATGATGCACTGAGTATTTCTTCTTCTGTCACCTTTCTCACTCACTATGTGTTAATCAACCTCTCTGCAACCTCTCTTAAATCATACTTGTGATTAATCACTGGCTCTCCTCCACAGCATGTCTTCTATCCTGTCTTCCTTCTCTCACCTCAACTGGTCTCAGCATATGGCTGCTCCTCCCTGAGCCTGGTTCTGTTGGAGGTTTCTTCCTGTTAAAAGGGAGTTTTTCCTTCTCACTGTCGCCAAAGTGCTTGCTCATAGGGGGTCATATGATTGTTGGGTTTTTCTCTGTATGTATTATTGTAGGGTCTTTAACTTACAATATAAAGAGCCTTAAGGGCGACTGTTGTTGTAATTTGGCGCTGTATAAATAAAATTGAATTGAACTGAAAATTGAACTCAGCTTAGCAACTGCTAAATGATAACGACACCAACTAACAGACAATCTTTCTCTCAGCGACCTTCCACTTCAACATGAGAATAAACGTTTCTTTAAAAAACGTTTTTTGTCCATTGCAGATGATGCTGGTCTACTCATACAGCCGACTGGTGGAACCTGCTGCACAGGGGCAAATGGACAATTCGGAAAACTTTAATTAGCAAGTGGCTGTTAGAGGAAAAGTGGTTGAAGGAGGTACAGTTTTATTTACAACCATAATCTATGTCTTGATGCGATTCATTTCAATTCAGTTTTATTTATGGTAGTATAGTAAGTTATTGTGAGTATAGTAATATACTCACAATATTACATTTTAGATGTCTAGAAAGTAAATGAAAGTCTTACATACTGTCTTCTTCTGTCTCTCGCTCTCTCTCTCTCGTTTAAGAACAGTGGGAGCTTCGCGATCTGTACTTTCTGTCCCTCATCAGTCTCACTTTCTGCATCAAGACCATCATGTAGAGTAGTATCACGCACCAGAAGCACAAAGCTCATTCTGTAAGGGTTGGATTTGTCTGTGCAGAGGCTGATCTGATGCTGTTTAGTTCACTATATTTCCTATGGAAATAAACAGAGTTCTGCTGTTCATGCAAGAGTTGGATAAAGAGGTTTGTACCAACATCCTACCTGTGCTTCAGCGCATAAAACATCATGCTAACTGTTAATTTGATGAATATTCCAAATATTTTACATTTGCATCAGAGGACCATATATGAATATATATTAAGCACTGACATGATTTGCATTATTCAAGGTGTTTAAAGTTTTGTGACCATTGTGGGATTAATTTGCTGACTCCCTGAATTTTTTTGAGGGTATTGAAATCCAAGGAATTAGGAATTACAGCTTCTTAAGCTTTTGCCCCCTTTTAGTTTTTTCCAGGGAACTAAAGGTAATTTGCTCAATGGACCTTTTTCATGGACAGGTGTAAACTATTCTTTCATTATTTTTTGCATTAGTTAAACAGTTAAAAGCTCCTAAGTTGATTTCAAATGCAGCATTTGGATTTTGAATGATGCGTGTGAACTTGGAATCAACAGAGATGAATGTTGGATAGGTGGCAAAAACAACTCTATTGCAGATATAACAGCAACATTAGGATTTGCGAAATCAACAGTATGATGCATATATGAAAATAAAGATACTGGTGAGCCACAGAAGACATTAGCAGTAGAACAGCGCACAAGCTTTTCCGTGTCACTGTCATTGACTGGCTAGTCTGTATCTGGAAGACTTCACAAGGGTAGACTTTATCGGCTTCAAGAATAGAAAGGCCAAAATCTAAAATGATGATTTTTATTTTAATTATGATTACAATAATTTTTACAATTACATGGTGCCTCTGAAGACAGGGGACTGTAAATGAACATCGCTGTAATTACTCAAAGACATAAAAGCTTTAAAGACTTCAATTTCATCTCAAATCTGTTGTAAAAAATTATAACTGAAAAAATATCACTGTCTAAATATTTCCTACTGAAACTGAATGATAGCTTGACCTATTGACCTTCTGTTGTGATAGAAAATATTAATATGTTATTAATGCCAAAACAGTACAGTACATAGCATTTTAAAGGCAGGTCTTTTTGTCTGAAATAGCAGAGTGATTTAGAACTTAATTTTTTTTTCTTTATTATTTCTAGGCTTTCTTAAAATTTACAATCATTTAATTACAGTTGATCAAATGAAATATTCAACTTTCCATTGATGACACTGTTTTACATTCTTCCCATATTGCATTTATTAATTTAACAAGCACTTATATATGTTTTTTAAATCTCACAGTCAGTGTGACAATAATTAAACACTAAAGGAATCAGAAATACTTATAACAACTAATACAAAGAATCATTTTTTCTTTGGAAAGCACTACGAAGTACACATTGCTAATATCATGATGCTGATTTCATATATATTTTCAACACTGGTGGGCGCTCTTAGTCTTTGTTCTGAAATATTTCATTCTTATTACTGCATGACTGGTATGTGATCACAAGGAGTTGAGTCCACTGTTTTGTTTTTTTAATGAACATCAGCACTGTTAGAGTTGCTTTAGGTACAAGGCGGTGCTAAAACAGGCACTACACTTTTTGCAGGCATTTATGTTTTTTGTCTCGTAATAATTTCTTCACATTTTACACCAAAGTGATATTATAAACCAAGTCTTCTTTATTTCATATTTATTTTTCATTATTTATTTATTTTGTTTTGTTGCCTCGCAAAATGTACATGACCTTCTTTGTATCCTTGTCTTTAAATAAAAAAGATGAACTTCACTATGTGAGCTTGTGTTTATAATTCTCCTAATAAGTGATGAGTTTGGGTATAGTCACACAGTCATTTTGAGAGTAGAGCAAAAGAATTGGTTTTATAACACATTTTTGCAATATAATATATGACAAGAAAATAATGTTTATATAGGTATTTATTTAGTTTTCTATTATTTAAAATGTATATTAATTGCAATAACAGTATTTTGTCAAGGTCATTTGTTTTCTATCGTTTACAAGTCAAAGAACATTTTTAAAAATAGTATCTTGTAGTTTAATCTCTATATTTTAATTAAACAGTTTCACTGAATTTTAGTAGGTTACATCATCATCATCATTTGGAGGCAATGAGGCAATGAGCCCAACTGAGTGTTGGTATCCCAAATTAATGATTTAGTGGAAAATGCTTGAGTTGATTTCTAATTGAAAGCACTGTTAAATAAAATCTGGGAGGTTGTTAAAATACATTATTCTGTAAAAAACCTATTGAATATTACTTGTTTGACTGCTTTAAAATTGATTTTCCGATTAAATAATACTGCGTAAAATATAATTTTATATGCATTTTTATTTCAGCTTGTCAGGTTTCAGAACAAATAAGTCTACTAATAAATAATAATATTTGACGTTCATATGAAATTAATCTTTTTTTAAATTTAAACATTTGTATCAATTTTATTTATTTATTTACCCTTGAGATTAAAATGTATTTTTATAGTTGTCCTGGTCAAGAAGGCACACCATTACAAAGATAAAAACATATACAAATCAAAAATAATATTGAATACACATATGCCAAAAAATAAGTTGTAATAAAGCAAAAATAAATGAAAAGACACGAAATTAGAAGGTCATCTAATACAAAATAAATATTACATTCAAATTCTACTTTCTTCATACCATTTATTTTCTTGTGCATTTAATACACTATAAAATAATTTTACCAGTACATTTAATTTGTAATTATTAAATAAAAAAATATTCATATAGTTTTGTAACATAGTTTTAAAAAATAATGTAAAATATATATGACATGTACCCTATTTCCTTGTCATTCCTAAATCTGTGCCTATAATGAAGGCACATATTTAGAAATGTACATTAACTGGTAATAAAAAGGTAATATTATTCATCTACCTGTCCATATTTTTGGTATTATAATTTGAGTGTGTGTGTTTTAGTGAGAAAACTGTAATACATATTTCACAACTCTTTTGTTGCCTTCACATTTCTGTAGAATTTTGCAGTTTATGAAATATTTGTATTTATTTATTAATTTACTTTTTAATAATCATTTAAAATTACTGCAAACACATTCATTTTGTTGTAAACTAATAGCAGGCCTTCTTTGTTGGTCCATTCAAGACAAAACTTGCTCTAAATCAGAACGTTTTACAAGCTACTGTTGAAATGAAGTGAATGTCACCCCACTGGGGGCCGCTGTGACCTTGGCACAAGAAGAACCAAGAAACAAGCGTGTAGGTGAGGCCTTGCTCATGACGACATGCCTTCCGCTTGATGACGCGATGGCGAGGAGGCGTGGCCACGTGTTGTGAACTCTAGTTGAACCCATTTTGATGTTGGGCGGGGCTGGCTCGGAAATGTTACGACACAGCGCCAGTAACAGAGATATTTTGGGGTTATCCTTTTCTTTTTTTTCCAACTCCACTCACCACACACACAATCCCCAAACACAGTTAGCCTGCAGCGGCACACTGACCGAGCAACGACCCTGCATATCAGGGTCAGAAGTGTAGAACACGTCGTGTGTCATATCAACAATTGTCGGGGTAAATTTGGCTTGCCCGCTCCTCCTCTTTCACTACCAGTCGCAGACATATAACCAAATTCCCCGATGATAATGGACACGTGAACTTTTGGTGAACTGTATTTTCTCGACTGGGGCAATGAGGGCAAGTAGGATTTAGTAGGACTTTGTTTGTGTTGTTCTTAGTACAATTCCCCAGGCTTGATCACTAATCGACATCCACAAACTGAGTGAGGATGGTGTAGGGATGATGCTCTGTGACTCTGGGGGCCTTGCGGGACCCTGGCATACATATTTTACATGTGTGAGAGCGGACAAAGCATTACCGCCGTATCACCATCCACTTTCCCGCCACATCTTCTTTTTCTTGTCGTTTCACTTGCACTTTACACAACTTTCAAGAATAATACCTTCGACGAGATTTTAAGACTTTCATGAAGCGAGGTGACATGGGTAATAAATGAAGAGAAGTGCTTTAAAGCTTAAACTTAGCCTTTGAGTTGCCAAGCGCATGAAATATTTACTTTGTGCACTGGTGTCACAGATTCCTAATGTTTGTGCAAAAAAAAAAGTTCGAGCCACAGTTAAATCAAAATGATGGCACTGACAGAAACCTGTGAAAGTCTCTGAGTGTCCCTGCAGGGATAGCACTTGAATCCTGTTTTAATAATACATTTGTCCTTCCGAAGAGGTGCGACGTTGCAAACGCAAGACAGTTTATGGAAAAAAGTGAGCGGTTTGAAGGGGCTCGAGTTGTGGGTAAAAAGGATGGGCTGTGACAAGAGTCTTCCATAACAAAGGGTAAAATGCGCATAAAATCTCATGCCGGAGCTGGGCTTTAGAGTCGCTTCTTTAGTTCAAAAGGTTATGCGAGGAGTAGAGTTGTGTTTAGTTGCTGTCTGAAATTGAACTCCTGGAGAAGATTTAACTCCAGATCCGTCACCCGGGGCCGTCTGACAGGCAGACTTTTTCTTCCCCACTGGTTTTATCAGGGATGCAGGGTTGTGTAATGCTCCTTCTAAGCGAATGAATAATTAAGTCTGCGTAGCCTATAGCAGGGGCACCCAGGGATGTGTTGTGCAAGGGAGCCAGCTGCTATTGCACAGAGAGTTCTGTTTTGCCAAATAGGTCACGCTTCAGTCATCCTCAGTTCTGAGATTTTGATTCTCCCCTCTCTCCTTGATCTTAAAGCATCATACACTTACTTTGGATTTGGTCTTTTTTGACCTCTGACATCCCACTAGTCTTGACCTATGTGGCTGATGAGAATAAAGTAGCACACGTGGGATTAAGAATACTTATGTTACATTTTGCACCGTTTGAGAGGGGTGAGTTTTCACACTCTATGAAAAGAATGTTAATGTTGCCTTGCCATTGAAGCGCTGTCCTCCTCACTTTTATTTCCAGCATGCATGTCATTGAATTTCAAGTTCTCACATGCAAATTTTAGTTTTAAATTTATTTTGTTGACAGCTCTATTCTGGAGGAATATAAATTAGCTTATTTGTTGAAGGGAGACATTGGTAAATGGACCTTTTAAAGTTGTTTTTCTGGCAAAGCACCAGTGCACAGAGATGAAATACCTTGGGGACAAAAGGAGCTGCCTAACAGAGAGAGAACAAAATGTCTTTGCCTATTATTATGTTCAGAAATATTTTGTTTTATTTCAAATTTAGAACGCTAGCTTACATTATTATAGAGATTGTTATCTGTTCAGTAACTCCATTACTCAGATTTTACGTACCTGCTTTTAGGAGATATTTTCATATCTTAAAGTCACAAAAATTTTTATCTCCAATTTTATCTAACACGTGTCACTGTCTTAATTTTGTTCCGACCGCGGCTAGCCCACATCCGCACTCAGCCGTCCAGCTACCTCCGCCCTCATGTGTCCCCTCTGCCTTGAGAGGAGAGAGATTACTAGCCCATCTGTATCTCCAGAGCCAGGCCACGCTAAGCCGATGGGAGCCCTGCTCAGCAAGGCACCGCCACAATTGTTAACCCTGATTAACTTGATGTGGTGTTCAGTAGAGAGAACAGTGTGAAAATCCAGCGAGTACCATGACCTAGTGCCCTGCCGTTGAACCTAGAGGGAATTGAGCAAACTTTGGGGAGGGTGGATGAGAACTGGAGCCAGGAAAAAGGATGAAGAGCAAAAAAACAGACTAAAATAAAAAACAGCGATTGTAGAGATGGAACTGGCTGGAAATCTTTAGATTTCAGGTAGAACAGATATGTGCCTATAAATATCTTTCTGTTTCAGTGCACTTGAGTATCAGTTACAATACAGACTCCAGCAATAAAGCATGTATTGGTGTAACGTTCTGTGCCCCTGCGACGGTCTACTGTAAAGGCACTGTTTACTGTAGAACACCCACTCAGATTATGATTTCACAGAGAAGGCAGTGTAGATTTATGCTACAGAGCATGAAATGGTGCATAATTTAAAGATGGGGACATACATATAGAATATAAATACACAGAAATACATGCCTTGTTTGCTTTTCTACATAAATTAGTTTGCTCAAGTCTCCAAGGCAAAACAGACTTATGCTTTGACCTTTAACATACTTGAAATTCAGATGAACCCTGTTCTCAAGCAACATTATCATCATCCCTCATTTCATTTAACATATTTGTATATAGCATGTCAAATAATTATTTCATTCAGAGCCCGGTCAGATTTGAACTTTAGCATGAACTTTTCTTATTTGTTCATTTCTGGCTCATGGATAATGGCCTATTATATGCTTTTCAGCTGAATAGCCTTTGAAGAATTTCTCATAAATGAGCCTGAAATTATTACTTGTTTGCATATCCAGATGCATCTGCACATCATTTTTTCTGTATACAGAAATGCACCAGTGCCAGTGGCAGTTTAAACAGTCAAGGCACATTAAACAATATACATTCAAAGGAGGTTACATTGTGGTATTCTGTGTGTTGTGATGGGGATGCGTTAAGAAAATAATAACATGTTGAAACCCATACCAGCCTCTGCAGAAGCCTGCATTGCTTAGCTCATGGCCCTTTCCCCTTTGACCCAATGATTAAGCTGCTTTTGGCAATTTAAGTTGAGAAGCAGCTTTGCAGCTGCAGTGACAAATCTGTCCTAAATGAACCTCTGCTTTCACGGAGGCTGCTATTGTCTTATCTGCAACGCATGGACGCTTCCTAGTTCCCCAGTGTCTTTTACTACACTACTTAAATCAGAGGTGTCAAATATAGAGCCCAAGGGCCAGAATGGGCCCAGCAAAGACACCAGTCTGGTCTACTGGATGGCAAATATGAAGGGGGCAAAAATTTAGGACATACTGTTGGGATGTGTAGTTAAACCTCTTTACAGTGAGTTTCACTGGTCAACATATTGTAAATATTCTTACAGGAAAACTATGTTTTCGGAGAGGATTTTGTGGATTTGTGTCAGTTTAAGTTTTCAGTTGACGTGATAGAGGTAAATAAATAGAGGGATTGCAAACTCATATAACAAATGTTTAAGGTGTCCGTTTATTACCCATGAAACCAAAAGAAACAAAGTCTGGATTATTGCTCATATTAAGCAAGTTTTAAAAAGCGCTCACAAAATAGTACAGAGCTGATCAAAGATAACTTTGGCTACATCTACACTAGCCCGGATAAATTTGAAAACGGCGTTTTCGTCTGAAAACGCTCCGCGTCCACACTATCATTTTCAGTCGTTCTCACTAGTGATGTGTCTGTCGCGAACGAAACGGCTCTTAGAGCCGGATGTTTGACGTGAACGACGCGAGCCGGCTCCTTGTTGGGAGCCGTGGGTTTTTTTTCTTTCTCTCATCCTCTCTCTCACACTTTTTTCCCTTCACTCCGCACGCGAGCCTTGCGCTTTGCGCTGGGAAGAGGGGGGAGGGGCGGTACTTACACTCGCAGTAGCACAGGAACTGTCCGGGAGACAGAGAAAGAGAGCCAGGGACAACAACGTCACATTAGAAAGGTATAGTAATCATCCACAACTATTTTCAGTTGCGGATGATAGAGGAATCAGAAAATTTATTCATGCAGGCCCATATGACAGAGAATATGCATCTTCTTTTTGTTTTCATATTTTAATTTATATTTAATTGTGTTGTGGTTTGCAGTGTTTTGTGTTGTTTCACTTTAAATTTGTTTAAAAGGAAAAAGCTGAAAATTTAAATAGTTAAAAGTTGAAATGTGAATAGTTGGTTTTTGTATTATATGATTTATTTATTACATTTTATGTGGAGTGAATAAATAAAAGTATATTTACGGTGGCCCCTAGAGACAAAGCACGTACAAACTCCAAAACACGTACGAACTCCAAAACACGTACGAACTCCAAAACACGTACAAACTCCGAAGCACGTACAAACACCAAAACACGTAAAAACTCCAAAACACGTAAAAACTCCATAGCACATAAAAACTCCATAGCACGTACAAACCCCGAAGCACGTACAAACTCCAAAACATGTAAAAACTCCAAAACACGTAAAAACTCCAAAACACGTAAAAACTCAGAAGCACGTACAAACTCCGAAGCACGTACAAATTCCAAAACACGTACAAAAGACAACAGAAGTGCTCCAGAATGCTAGGCGCAGTGTTGAGCTTTTGTTACCTAGTGGCTACACAAGCCAGGAAGTACCAACGACTGGATTTGGTGTGTGGTAGTAACAGGTAAATTAACATTTTTTTTAAATTATTTGAATATATATGAGTGCTTGTGTATAAATACACAAACAATACATACAGTGGCTTGCAAAAGTATTCGGCCCCCTTGAACTTTTCCACATTTTGTCACATTACAGCCACAAACATGAATCAGTTTCATTGGAATTCCACGTGAAAGACCAATACAAAGTGGTGTACACGTGAGAAGTGGAACCAAAATCATACATGATTCCAAACATTTTTTACAAATAAATAACTGCAAAGTGGGGTGTGCGTAATTATTCAGCCCCCTGAGTCAATACTTTGTAGAACCACCTTTTGCTGCAATTCCAGCTGCCAGTCTTTTAGGGTATGTCTCTACCAGCTTTGCACATCTACAGACTGAAATCCTTGCCCATTCTTCTTTGCAAAACAGCTCCAGCTCAGTCAGGTTAGATGGACAGCGTTTGTGAACAGCAGTTTTCAGATCTTGCCACAGATTCTTGATTGGATTTAGATCTGGACTTTGACTGGGCCATTCTAACACATGGATATGTTTTGTTTTAAACCATTCCATTGTTGCCCTGGCTTTATGTTTAGGGTCGTTGTCCTGCTGGAAGGTGAACCTCCGCCCCAGTCTCAAGTCTTTTGCAGACTCTAAGAGGTTTTCTTCCAAGATTGCCCTGTATTTGTCTCCATCCATCTTCCCATCAACTCTGACCAGCTTCCCTGTCCCTGCTGAAGAGAAGCACCCCCAGAGCATGATGCTGCCACCACCATATTTGACAGTGGGGATGGTGTGTTCAGAGTGATGCGCAGTGTTAGTTTTCCGCCACACACAGCGTTTTGCATTTTGGCCAAAAAGTTCCATTTTGGTCTCATCTGACCAGAGCACCTTCTTCCACATGTTTGCTGTGTCCCCCACGTGGCTTGTGGCAAACTGCAAACAGGACTTCTTATGGTTTTCTGTTAACAATGTCTTTCTTCTTGCCACTCTTCCATAAAGGCCAACTTTGTGCAGTGCACGACTAATAGTTGTCCTATGGACAGATTCCCCCACCTGAGCTGTAGATCTCTGCAGCTCGTCCAGAGTCACCATGGGCCTCTTGGCTGCATTTCTGATCAGCGCTCTCCTTGTTCGGCCTGTGAGTTTAGGTGGACAGCCTTGTCTTGGTAGGTTTACTGTTGTGCCATACTCCTTCCATTTCTGAATGATCGCTTGAACAGTGCTCTGTGGGATGTTCAAGGCTTGGGAAATCGTTTTGTAGCCTAGCCTGCTTTAAATTTCTCAATAACTTTATCCCTGACCTGTCTGGTGTCTAAATCCAATCAAGAATCTGTGGCAAGATCTGAAAACTGCTGTTCACAAACGCTGTCCATCTAATCTGACTGAGCTGGAGCTGTTTTGCAAAGAAGAATGGGCAAGAATTTCAGTCTGTAGATGTGCAAAGCTGGTAGAGACATACCCTAAAAGACTGGCAGCTGTAATTGCAGCAAAAGGTGGTTCTACAAAGTATTGACTCAGGGGGCTGAATAATTACGCACACCCCACTTTTCAGTTATTTGAGTGTAAAAAATGTTTGGAATCATGTATGATTTTCGTTCCACTTCTCACGTGTACACCACTGTATTGGTCTTTCACGTGGAATTCCAATGAAATTGATTCATGTTTGTGGCTGTAATGTGACAAAATGTGGAAAAGTTCAAGGGGGCCGAATACTTTTGCAAGCCACTGTATATGCTTTCAATTGTGTAATTTAAGTGATCTAGGTAGCTCTGTTTTGGAAGTTCAGTTAACGCTAGAAATGTGTTTTGGAGTTTGTACGTGCTTTGGCATTTGTACGTGCTTTTTGGAGTTTGTATGTGCTTTCTCTAGGGGCCACCGCATATATTTATATATAAACATATATAAATAAAACCACTTTTTTTTTTTTACATTAGTAATTCCTTTTGTGCATAATTTTATATTATTGTTAATAATAAATTAATTAAAGCAACAAAACAACCTGAAGAGCCGGTTCGGAGCCGAAAGAGCCGGCTCTTTTTAGTGAGCCGAGCCGAAAGAGCCAGTTCTCTTAAAAGAGCCGGAAATCCCATCACTAGTTCTCACAGAGTTGTGCGTCCACATTGAAACGTGCGAAAACGTTTACATTCCAGTACTGCGCATGTGTGAAACGCAAGACGATTCGACCTGCCTCATTTCTGTCTGCCGTCTATTTACTTATCGGCTCTTTGAAACGTCGCCGCAAAATGTTGAGGAAAAGTTTTTTTAAATGGACTAACAATGAGGTGGAGTTGTTGCTGCGAGTAACACAAAGGTACAAAGTTGCAAAAGCGAGTGAGAGTTAAAGAATTTGAAGAAAAGCTATCTGAAGCATGTACAGGCTGATATTAATCTTTAATAGGGCTGTCAAAATTGAGCGCAGACAAAACAACTGCTGTATAATGTCCTCCGCTATCTTAGTTTAATTGGTCACATGACTGCATCACATGACTAAAATGTGTCATCATTTTCTAAAAGGCTCCGAGTTTGCTGTCCACACTGCGACGCAAAAACGGCGTTTTCAAATGTATCCGCTTTGGAGAGTGTTTTCAAAACGCTGTGTTTTGCTTGACCGAAAATGTCGTCTCAGTGTGGACGGAGGCCCAAACGGAGAGAAAAAGATGCGTTTTCAGACGAAAACATATTAGTGTGGACATGGCCAAAGATCAGATTCTTTTTGACCTGCAGGTGTGATCGCACCCTGAGCTCAAGAGCAAACTGTCAAGCACATCACTTTCAAAATGCAACCAAGTCTTGTGAGATCTTTGTTGGAGCTGTTTTTTAACAAGGGGGGTTTCTCAGCCTTTTCCGTGTTAGACCGGGTGGGTGTTAAGAGAAAGAGACAGGACGGGGAGAGAGAGAGAATGTGTGAGGCAGGAGGCAGCAGAAAGGAGGGTCTTGGAAACAAGCTTGACAAAGGAGTGACCCAGGATTAAGCACGGTAGACAGTAGCAGTTTGATTTGATTGGGCAATGCTGTGCTGTTAAATCGCTCATTAAATCCAATTAGTGGAGGGTAGTTGGAGACAGATTTGGGGGTTTGTAGGGGACGGTAGAGCTTTAGTCTTTTCCTGAGCAGGATTGCATGCCAGGGAGAGCAGGTGACAAACTCCAGCTCTGAACTCCTGACCTAGCCATGGGACTCCCTCCTTTTTTCTCTCCTTTTCACCCCCCTCCCTTGTTTTTTTCTCGGCTGTCCACTCACAGCTTTCGTCCGCCTTCATACCGCTACGCTGAGGTGTGATGGTGATGGGCATATCTGTGACACGGCTGATGTCAAAGAGCAGTCAGTCCTACTAGATTTACATGTCGACTTCACTGTAAAGCCAATTAATGTCCGATCAAATCAAAAACAATTAAAGCCAGAGTGTTGCTCTCATGTGGTGCCAAGAGTCACATCAGAGCAGTGCCAAGACAAATGCCACACAATCGCACGGTATAACACCACCCGGCTGTGGCCTCTCAATAACCTCTTCAACATCAGACATGGATAAATGCCTCTACCCCTCCTGAATTTAATAATTCCCGAAACTTGATTCCCAACGTAATCTTTTTCTCCAATTTTCATGGTCCATAATGATTTTGCCCCAGAAATTGAGTGCAGTGGCTTGAGACACAAACAAACAAGTAGGGATTTAGAGAGACTTTGACATAAAGTCTCATTTAGTTGGCTGATCTGTGAAGTCATTGATGCTTTCCTCCCAAACTGTCACAACACTGCTTTTGTGATTCACATTGTTTTTCCAACTTTCACTCCACTGTTTGGCCCTTGATGTGTGATTCATGTGCTGCATCTCTGCGTTCTGTCCTTTGCATTTCCACCATGTCAAAGTTTTTTAACATCTTTGGAAGGTTCCTGCTTTCTTGATTTGTTTGTGTAACTGAATTAACAATGGGTAAAAAAAAAAATAAAATAAATAAATAAATATCTATATATATATAGATATATATATATAGATATATATATATAATATGTGTGTGACATGGTGTTACAGCTTTATTCCACTTTGTCAGTCACGTCTTGTGTAATTTTAATTTTCAGATTTTTTACACTCTTCGGTGAAATCCAAACAAGACTAACATTTTGAGTGTGACACCTGTTATATAAACATTATCCTGTGGTTGTTTTTATTATAATTATTGATAATATAGAGTCATTCAAGGAGCTTTACAAGATCAAATTAAAACCCAAAATAAAAAAAGGAATAAAAAGGGCAGAAATAAGACCAGTGGTAATAAAAGTCCTAATAACAGCAACAACAAAAACAAATTACAACAATGGCAACATAACAACAAATTAATGATGGTACAGCTACCATAAAAGCAATCGTGAATAAGGGTGTTTTTATCTTCTTTTTAAAAATAGCTCGGGCTGATGACGATCTAACCTCAGTGTGTATTTACGTTCCAGCTATGGTATTTACATCTGTGCACTACTAGGTGATCAGACTGTGCAGACATACTGGATCCTTTACACGTCTCTGATTTTTATATTTAGGGTCCAATTTATTTAATGGTTGAGAAACAAACAGAAATAATTCTGTTTTTTACTGTTTTTGCTAACATTGTAGCAGTAGCATTTTTAATTAACTTTAATTGTCTAATAGTGTTTTAGGAAGGCCAATAAAAGGAGCATTGGAACAGTCAGCTCTGCAAGAAATAAAGACATAAATGAGCTTCTGCAGATCTTGCCGGGGTGCATAATCTCTCGATTTAGCTATATTTCTGAGATACCCAAAAGGCTGATATAATTGCAGCTTTAATATATATATAGTTAGTGAAACTAAGGTCCTCATCCATCATTACACACATATATATCACACACACAAGTTGCACACGAGCATCTTTGTTTCTAAACAGCAAAATCTCAGTTTTGTGTCTTTTTAACTGAAGGATTTACTTATTTATTTGTACAGGCAGGTTAATGTAGGTGGAGTTTCTGGAAATCTTGTAGATGTCTAAACAGATATATTTCCATATTTAAATAATTGATCTTTTATCCATTTAGAAGGAGTTATGTGTCCCAGCAGTCTCCAAACTGACTCTGCTCTAACAGTGGGAAGATGGATGGGCTATTCATTGATATATTTAGGAATTAATGTTAGGTTAAAAAATGTGGATGATATGTCGTTACATAAAGACGGTGAATAAATACAAGAATGGTTAAAACTAAGGATTATTCCCAAAATAAAGTTGGAGCGTTAATACGTGAGGTACATCTATTCTATTGCTTTTTAAATCTTTTAGCTCTTAGTGGGAGTTGCACTTGCAATTTACATCTAATTACAATACAAAAAGCTCAATTTAAAGTATACATCACTAAGCTTCTTGAAAAAAAAAAGGAAAATGTAGCTGTAGTCTCGGCCTGTTTGAGTGCTAAAATAAGTTAGCGGCTACAGTGCATCACGGCTAACAGACTAGCTAGCTATGAACCGTGAGGGTTTTCAGTTAAGTCAGACTGTGTCAATTACTGTTGTCAAAAGACTCTCGAAATATGATTTTACTGCTATCAGCTGCACAGTCTCTTCCCAGCTGTCTTATTGGCCTTGGGCTTAAGGAAGGGTGAGGTTGTGTTGCACCATATGAGAAGTCAAAGTTAAAAAAAAAAACATCTGTGCTTTAAACTCCCCCTCTGTTTGTCAGTCTACCAAAGTGTTACATAGAATTTTTACAAAAACATATTGTGTAGCGTTTGGCATCGGTGTTATTGATACTACAGTTTAACTACAAGCAGTGTCAGAAGTGCAATTAAAAGTACACTGATAATAAATCCACAATGTTGGGGAAAATACATTTCTTCTGTAGAGCAACATGCAACTCTTACTTCTTGGAAATATTTAGATTCAGTTGTGTCTTCATCAGCTAAATGGAGATGAATGGAGGCGAGGTGTCCTCCAGTAAAGCAGCACATCTCTGAAACTGACGATATCTTTTTACTGACAGGATAAATTGTTTATATGTTAAATTAATGCAATTTAGTTTAATATTTTTTAATGCAAAGAATACAGTTTAATTTGATATATCTACAACTCCACTGTATGTTAAGACTGTAAAACAGAAAAAAATTACATATTAAAATTATCAGAATTAAAAATGTTAAAACTGAAATGATTTGTGTTGGCTTCAGGAGCTGCTTTGGTTATCTGCTCCTGAGAGCAAAATAAAATACCGCACGCAGAAACACGTCTAGGTTTGGTCATTATTACTTCCTCTCGAGAAGCTATAGCAAAGTTACAAGTTTTTGGTTTATTTTGATGACTGTTGAATATTTTAAAAAACCTATTTACAAATATAAGAAACAATGGGCATGTGTACTTTTGAACATTATATCTTCTATCCTTTCTGTATAATTAAATTGCAAATATTTAAATTACTGATCTAGCATCCAGTTGCTTACATATAAAAAAATTATAGCAGTATTTAAATAAAATAAGATATTAGACATTAGAATTAGCAAGATTTCTGAGCATACACTTCTTTTTTAAATGGTTTTGATAGTAAGTAGGCAGCGAGTGGACACTAAATCAAGCGATTTTTTTGTTTAATATCACACAAAGTTTAATAGTTTTAACATTAAAAGCACAAAGAATCAATTCGAGTTAATATCAAGGTTTAAAAGAAAAAAACCCATAGTATAAGTAGTTATGGTCTAATATTCCTAAAGGAAGTGAACATATTGTAACTAAAATTTCTTCTTGTACATCATATCATTATTTTAATATTTTAACATCAGACTGTTCAAGCTCCAAGTTGCTGTGCATTTTTCATGACACCTGACCATTTATACACATAAAGAAATTCATAACAGCCACAGCAAATTTTTAAATAACAGTAATTTCCCTGATTGACCTAATGCTGCATAGCCTTTCTAGTTAAATGTAAAACACATGGAGCTAAAACCTTACATGCCAAAATGAATAAAAATGGATGCCAGCATTTAGGTCTGGGATCAGTGGGCAGCAGGGCCAAGGTGAAAGTGGCAACTCAGGGCACACACACACAAACCTCGACAAAACTGGGCTCACTGTGCCTCTAATGCATGACTGTGTGCCCCAGTTACATCTGGATGTCCACTGAGGAACTCCTCCGGGCCTTCAGACTCACAGTAAAAGTCAGCAGAGCCTGTGCAACCTTTTCCTGACCTCTGCCATTCTGCTCGCTGGGCTCTTGAGCTTCTGCCCGGCTGTCTCTTACTTTTTTCAGCACATAACACAGATCAACACAAGATCTGACAAAATCCTGCTTATGTGCAGCATCACAAACGACCAAGTGAGTTGGCTTGGTTTCGCAGCACATTCACCGCGCTGTTGCGCCTTGATGTATATTCTGTTTCTCAGTACGTACAAAGATGGCTAAGGGGGGCAGTTATGCCAAATCTATTTGTCAGTCCCTCAAGACAAGCAGAGACAGCTTCCCTAACAGGCTCTTAGAGCCCAGAATAGATGACAACTTTGACACTGTTGTATGATGTTTCAGTAGCACAGACGTGGAAGGCGGACTGCCTAGACTTGATGTACTGGAGGGTATAAGCCAACAGACGTATAAGAGGGGTGGGGGTGGGGATCTATTTAAAAACAATCATAGCTGTGTATCCACTGTGGGCTAAACAAAGGATTTGGTCTCATTAACTTACAAGTGTACACAAAAGCAGCCTAGTTCTTAAGTGAACATGCTGTCAAGGAGGCCGCTGAGAGGCAATGGCCCATTTTTTTTTTTTTTTCCCCAGTGCGTGCCCCTCCACTGCATTATATGCGTGTACCGAGCATGCTCATCAGCATCTTCCCTCCATTCCCCTTCATCAAGTCCATCTTGCTGGCGGTCATGTGGATATGTCAAGAGAAAGAAAACAATAATCAACATTGACAAACAGCCCGGGCTGATGTTCCACAGAGCAGAAGTGATACCAGGAGGCTGGACACAGCAAATTATATTCCAAAAATACATTTTCCTGCAAATTCAATGATAATAAAAATGAAAATTTTGTTTCCTGGCTCAGCTCAAGCGTCACAACAATAATAAAAAAAAGAATAACATTGCAGGTGGTGATTTAAAACATCAACAGACTTCTGTTTTCTTGTGACTTTTCTTTATTTTATTTGTACCAAAGTGTTTAGTTTTAATCATTATTCTTTTTGTTTATGCTCAATATATTTGTTTATTTATTTTAAGGGCAGCATGGAACACAATTGCAATTTCTGTTAAATTACTCCCTTTTAAAATAAAATGATAAAAAATGAATAACAAATGCTCTTTCAAAATAAAGCCTTCCCATGGTTTAAAAAAGCACTTTCTAATAAATAAAAAAGGCAAAAAAA
The DNA here is from genome assembly GCF_036321145.2 of Pelmatolapia mariae. Lineage (NCBI taxonomy): Eukaryota > Metazoa > Chordata > Actinopteri > Cichliformes > Cichlidae > Pelmatolapia > Pelmatolapia mariae. The sequence continues at coordinate 36,484,015 of NC_086240.1, forward strand.
AAAAAAAAGAAGAAGAAGAAGAAAAAAAGCATAGACAACACATAAAATCTCCAAATGTAATAACTCTAAAAACACTTATTTGAATAAGACTGCTTTGCTTGTTTCACTGCTGGCATGAAAAACACAAGTTTAAAATTTATGCTGACTAAGACCCACAAATCAAACTGATCTCTAGACTTGTTAATTAAAGTTTCAAGGAAGATTTAAAAGGAGAAATTTCTCTGTAAAAAGTGACAAAATAATTCATGACCTTCAGTAGAAAGTCGTGTATTCCCTAAAGTAAAGTTCTTCAGACTGCTTTCAGTATTCTTTCTGTTACATTTTACAAGCTGACAGCTGCACTTTGACACGGTCAGCCTTTAGGAAGTAAAAAAAAAAAATAGAAGCAAATTTACCACCAGATATTTTCAAGTTGGGATTATTTTTCTTTTCTGCACTTTCGAAGACCTGTTCAGAGTCTCTGTTGTATATTTTATACAGTTTACTTCTTAAACCTCAGCGCTGGTAAAATCCGTGACCGGAGGCTTTAGGCTATATTTTTTTGTCCGTTTCATTTCCATGAATGTGGTGTCTCAGAGACACTTTGAGGGAATTTCTTCAAATTAGATTATGATGGTCAAAAATAAAGGTCGCTGGAATCTCTCAAAACACACTTTTGCTCATAGCTCAAGAATCCATGTGCTCGTTATCTTTCCAAACTTTCCAGCAAACATTAAATAAAATGTGATATTTTTACATTATATTCCATTTACATTTTACATCCATAGGTCAATATTCAACTTCATATTGTAATAAAATAATGTAAAATGTACTCCCAGCTTTGTATTCAACAATATTTTTGAAGCAAACAGTTTTCCCTAATAATAATCCATAAATTAAATATAGGTAAATAGATTTTTTTAATTTCATGGACTATGTTTACATTAATAAAAAATAATGCTGTTAAGAATTAAGCAGTAATTACAGTCCCTAAACAAAGGCTTGTGCATGGGTCTGCTCTCCCTGTCCCCACTTGACACAAATATACAAACATTCATTTATTTAGTTTATTATAATCTATCATGAATTTACTGGTAGCGGTTCACATGTAGACAGTATGTAGACATTTATCTTGACTGGACAAAAGCAGTCATATTTTCTTCTAATATAACTTTTTATTTTTATGTTAAAGGAGTAAAGAAACAGTAAACGTCTCTTTACGATTATGAAAAAAACCAAAAAACAGAATGACAGAAAGCTGTACTGTTGGTGGAAATGAGAGAGGACACCCAGAATGACTACTGAGGTTAGAAAATAGTACTTCCTTACATTTTCCTCACATAGATAAAATAGCTTTTATTTTTCTCTGAGCTTCAAACCTTCAGCTAAGAAAACACCGTCCACTGACGTCACCACCAACTGGATAGGGTGCTTCAAGCTAACAAACAGAAGCTCTCGTCTCATTTAGAGTACTGGGCATGTGTTTAAGCTTTGTTATCAGGGAATAAAAAAGAAGTTAGCTGTTAACGCAGACACTGTGAACTCTGAGTGACATCGAGTTCACAGAGAGGTTATTGGTTCAAATTAGCTGAAAGATTTGCAGGGCAAACTGATGCTATTTTTTTTTAAAAATATGACAGGCAACTTCCACTAGGGGGCAGTATATTACCTCAGTTTAGCAGAAGCTGCTGTTAAGAGAAGAGTAATGAATGAATAGAGCAGAGAGTGAGAGAGATATGACCCTCTGATGAACTGCAAATCTGCTGGGAGCTCAGCGGGGCATTGCTGACTGGTTAAATGCCAACGCTCCACCTGCAAGAAGAGAACAATGACAATGATGCATCTGTATGCGTGTGAGCGGCCGCGAGCCTCTGTCTCTGAGTGTGTGTTTGCATGAGTCGGCCGGCGCTTACACGAGCGTTTGGTGAGATTTTGGGTGTGGCTAATCATGCTAACATGCCGCCAGCAGTGCAGCAAACACAAAGTCCCCCACATCCCCCACATTTCAGATGTGTCCACCGTGATATCCCTACTCATTCCTAGACGTGAAGGCCAGGGAAAATTTCCCTCCCAGATTAAATTAAGACTATTGAAGCCTTTTTGCTGCCAGATCACTTCTCTAAACAATTCCTTGGCCCCTCTTTTCTCTGTTCACTTTATGGAGGGGATTCTTTTTTTTTTTGCATCTCGGTTTTGGCTCTCTCCTGTACTTTTCCTCCATCGTTTTATTTCGTATCCTAACAAAAGCCAGGACTGCGAGGCACATGATTAGACCCCCACTAATTGGTATCAGATTCACAGGTTTGGATCGGCGCTGTGCTGGCTGGAGTCGATGTATTGCTTACATCTGCACAGAGAGCGGGTTGCTGAGAACCTGAGTGTGTCAAGCTGTTTGGCCAACCATCAGTTTCCCCTCACAGAGTCATAGGCCTGCCATCACGCACAGCGCTAGGGGCCAGCGTGAGTTCCAAGCACACACGTATGGGAGCTTTCAAGTGCAAGCCAAACTCTGATCAGAGGACCTCCATATTGACACCTTTCATGGTTTGTTAGCACCTTGACAGTGAAGAAACAGGACAGCTGAGATAGCTGCAGTGTGACGGGAAGAAACCAACCGGCGTGGAGGGAAAGCTGTGGTTAACGGAGGCGGGGTGGACATGGGGATTAGGGAGCAGGGGGTCTGCCATATTTCCTGCATTCATAGCCCCCAGACATAGAAACCCGCATACACAGACCCTCACACAAAATATAAACATAAAATTCAGGCACACACACTCGTACTTGTTGGCACTAATGCGCTCTGTCGGTGCGCCTCATGTTTTCGGTGTGTTTTTGTGAAATGAAGGACGACTTCGTGCCACCGAATTTGCTTTGGCAAGGCACTGCAGTTTGTTTTGACTTTTTCGCCTCGGCATGAGCTGGCAACCAGTGGAGGGCAGTGGCTGGGGTGGACTGCAATGTTGAGCAGAAGTGATGGCGGTAGCAAGGAAACGAGAATGAAGAGGGGAAAAAGAACAGAACATGGGGACATGTGTATGCTCACATAACGCATCTGTCTTCCCTGAGGGACGTCCTTGACCCACAAAACACTTACCTAGCGTGTTGTCAGTGGCTAAAGGATGATTTGTGACCATTAAGCTAGTGGAGCGATAGCATGCTCACGACAGCACACGGCAAACTCCTGGGACCCTGCCATTGGATATGAGCAAGCCACAAGGGGTTTCCTGCCAATAGTCTGACAGCTTCTGCCCACCCCTCTTTGGTTAACCCCTTATTTAACCTGACAAGTTCACCAGGAATCCATGTTTGTTTATCATAAGGGGCCTGTGAAGGTGAGTGCAGGGCTGAGGACTGGACACACAGCTGTGCTATTATACCAAATCTAGTCAAGTAGCATGAAAGTAGCAGTAGATCCAGGGCAAGCCCAAAGTCTATTTGCACTAGTTCTGATTTCCAGTGCTTGGTCCGTGACTGGTTGGTTGGGGAGAGTGCTACGCTGATATCTAAGGGATAATAGTGAAAGGTTTTCAGTGAAGTTTTAGTAAATTTGTGATATAATACTGTATGAAGAGGCCTGTAACATAATCAGCGTGTGCTTGCCTTTGTATTGTTTTAATGTAAGCATATCCCATTGGTGCCATATATAATAAAGGTCATTATAGTTAACTAAAACTAAACTAAAACTGGATGTGACAATTTATATGAGATGTAATTAATCTAAATAAAAATAAAAACTACCGTCTTGTAAGACATTAAAACCAACTGAAATGAACTTGGGAAAACTATAATAAAATTAAAATATAGTAGAAATTTTATTTCTTTATGTGGAAGTTTTTGTTAGGTTGATACAGTTTTATCACATCTTGCCTGCAAAGGCTTTGATTAATGTGTTTGTTGAGACTCCAGATGTCTACAAGACTGAGAATCAACTGCTTTCAAAAAATTATGTTTTTTTTAATTGTAATACTTGTTTTCCTAAACATTAGCTCTCACATATTCCCTCCATACCCTAAAAAGACTAAAAACTAAAAAAGAATAAATAAACTGAAATGGGGAAGGCTGCTCTGGAAACTAACTGAAACTGAACTGAATTAAATACAAAATGTCAAAATAAAATAGAAAACTAATTAGAAAATAGAAAACCTGACAACAATTTAAAACTAAAAAAAATACTGAGGCAAAAAGAGAGTCTAAGTTATATCAAAGACTTTGCAGGTCATGAAAAGTTCTAGCACTGTTGCAGTTGATGCTGGCTGATAGCAGTCATAAATAACTTAGCATTCATTCGTGAGAGCAGAGCGCAATACTTATTCATTCTGCAGAGCTCTCGAGTTAGTTGGATGAGTAGACCTGACAACTTTCTTGTTAACTATCTCATCTCAGATTTCGCTCATTATACCCCCTGCTAGTATTCTCCAGGCATCTTCCTACCAAGTTGGAGACCTTTTACTGCTTTCCTGCAGCTTTGCTGCCATTTCCCACTGGTGCTTCTCCTAACGCAGTTTTCAGTCAGTTTCCTGTTGCTCCGCCTCCGTTTACTTATCGTTCCTCTGTCAGTAGGTGATGGCAGCCACCGCCCTGGGGAACAGAATGTGAAGCTCCAAGTAATGGGAGAGGACTTGAAAGTGATTTACAGTTGAACTGGGAAGGGCTGAGATGGGTTGACGTATGCTGCAAGACAGATGTAAAAATCTAAGGAGCAGAAGACTTTTTGGACAAACAGGATGGGGAACCCACGCATCCAAAAACTAAAGAAAACAGACAAAAGATTTCTTCTTGTTCAAAGGCAGATAGAGATCTTTTGTTCCATTAAATTTATTCCAAACTGTAGTGTTTGGATGTTTTGTCAGATTTTTTGTTGTAATGTCTTATGATTTTTTTCCAACCATTTCAGAGTTGAAGAGAGAGAGAAAACCAACTCTGTCTGTGATTCAATATCGACTTTGAGATGGTGACTGCTGCCCAGTGCAACACTATATCTGCTTCGTCACTGCATGTAGAAACACCCTTGCTGAAGAAAAGCAACTTGGATTTGTTTTAATGTTACATTTTGCTCCTAATATCTGCAATCTAACAGTTTTAAAGAGCTATGAGCTATATGGTTATTTGCAACAGTGACTCGCCCCAACTGATTTGGCCAGCTTTTGATTCTAGCCCACTATCAGATAACCCAAAAGTACAAGTCTTTAACTTTAATTTGAATGGACATTTTCCCCACTCCATGGCAGACAAGTAGGAAAAAGGGGACTTGTGGAAATGTATCGTTTTCATTTGTTTTGACCGACATTCATTTCACTTGCTCTTTAATTAAACCATAGTCTTCTAAGAGTAATTGCAGTGCCACTTTTTAAAAGCTTTTGGGTGAAATACAATCCTGTAGCCATTTTGCTTAGCTGGAGTCACCTTTCCTTTTTGTCACGTACCCCATGGCAGTCCTCTCGCACTCTGAGTCTCTTCCAAGTACAACAACCAGGGACTGGTTGAGGGACCATGAAGGAAATAATGGTATAACCTGATCTTTCTGTTTTTCTTGTCACTTCTTCACCCCCCCCCCCCCCCCCCCCCAGTGTAAGTCTCTCCCTCTTCCCTGCTAGCACATCCAATCAAATTATAACTGCATGGACGTGAGGAGAACTGCTGTTATGAGGCCCTGCGTCTCTAAATTCAACGAAAGAGAAAGAGCGGAGTCGGGAGTTTATTGCCATCCCTTCACCCCCATTACTTCCAGTAATCCCCAGTAGAAACCGAAGAGAGGAAGAAAGGCCAGCGCCTGGTGCCCAAAGATGTTATAATAACAGAGAAAAAGAAGGGCTTTGAAAGTGACTGGTGTGCATTTGCATTTGTGTATGTGGACAGCTCACCAGTTACACTCATGGGTAACAGATGGTGCCTTATCATTGGCCAGGATCGGTTGTGCACCACACATTCCTAGACATGCCGGTAATGCCTTTTGTGATGTTCAGTTAATGCTAACTTCACGTAGAATTACACACCAAATTGCACTTGGAGCGTGCTTATTACTCCAAGCATTATCAATGTTGAGCTTGTCAAACAAAACACACCGGGGTGGGGGGTGGGAGGGGGTGTTGAGATAATTGCTGTCTAATTATTGAAGCTCTAGTACCTTCTTGTGTGCCACAATCCAAGCCAGCGAACGATGCTATGAGGATGACCCATGTGCACTGTCGAATGAGTGCCCATCGTGCAAACACACTTCCTCACCTGGCCACCCTACAAACTGGCCTTTTAGCAGCCCCCTCCCCCTTCACCCTTTTAATAATGCCCTTTTATTCTTGAACATGTTATTAAACACTGTCACTCAGGTTAAATACCAGGAATAGTTGGATAAGAGCCTACACAAGGATGAGGGGATGCTGTACGGTGGGGACATTAAGAGCGGGGGGTGCGGGTACATAAAGTACCCTGAGTGATGGGCCTGGGAGTCCATAAATGCTGGTGTTGTGAATAGAGAGCAAAGGTAAAAGCTGGGAGGGCGAAGGGAGGCTGGAGGGAGGCCAAGTGCATTATGGTTAGGGTGAGGAGTTCAGACTGGAGTGCAGCAGGGGGGCCAGTATTCATTCTGACTGCACACAGTGATGGCTGGTCAGCAAGGATGGTGATTGACACCTGGTAGGGTTGACTGGATGACTGACAAATGCAGTGGGCATGTTAAAGTCTGTGGGTGGAAAGATATTGTTGGTGTCCTGGGCATTTCTACGAGAGCAAAATGAACAGATGCGTGTGTGAGCTTGCTGGAGTATGAACATATGTTCTAGCGCATGTATTTCGCCCAATACATTCATGAATCACAGCTTCTCCAATCCACATCTGGACTTGTTTTTGAAAGGCAGAAACCTCAGGTAATGCTGCACGTTCTGCTTGATGCAACAGTGATACTGAGTGTTAGTCAGTTTTAATTTGATTTACTAATGCTGCAGCATATTGGAAAATATGCTTATTTGTTTTCTTTTTGAAATTCAAAAGAAAAAATACCGCCTATGAGTGTGAACACAAAATATGAAACAAACTCAAAACTGAAAATGTATTGGGTTTCGACAGTCGGTCAAATAAGCCTAGTAATGTGACTATCAGTAGACTGCAGTCAGCTGAATTTTGTTTAATATCCCCTCCAAATTCAAGTGCATAATACTAGCTACGGTGGCCGCTGTAGGACAAACAACTCTGGCTGCCATTCATCTGTAATTGTCGTACATCACGGAGGTAGAGAATTTGTCTCGCTGGTAACTCAGAAAATAACCTGAAGCTGAACGTCCTTAAAACAAAAGAGCCCATAATGGACTTCAGGAGGCACACACAGTTCCACTCCCCTCTCCTTATAAATGGAGAACGTGTGGAATCTGTCTCCACCTTCAGGTTTCTGGGCACCCACGCCCATCGCCTGATCCTCCAGTCTCAGGAAAACCAGTGCCACCATAGGTGACCTCGAGCAGCCTCCCCACCACCTGTTTTGACCCCCTGCACTCTTGTAAGGCACCTCAGGTCAATCAGGTCCCTCAGCTCCAGACTGACAAACTGTTTCTTCCCTTGGGCCATTTGGGAGCTGTCCAGAGATGGAAGAATCACATATCCAATGTGCTGACAATAACTCTTCTGTTGATTTAGTTTATGCTGGTTTTCATATGTTAGAGCTCTGACTTTAGGTCATCAGATGAGGCTTGAGGTGAGGAGGAAGAGGATGAGGTGGAAGTAAGGGTGGAGAGAGCAGTGGTGGAGGAGGCAGATGAAGAGAAGGAGGAGAAATACATAATGATAAAGAGATGATGAAACTGTGCATGTAGAAATGTTAATCATATATAGTTTAAAAGAGCTATTTTTGTGATCTTTAAAGTAAAAGTAACTTATAATGCATACTATATGTGGCCTTATATGGTGCTTTCCTACTCATTCACAGACACACAGATAAAAGCACATGTATGAACATGTGCTTTTATCTGTGCCTACGCTAACACGGCAATCGTGGCTCAAGAGTTGGCAGTTCGTCTTGTAATTGGAAGGTTGCCGGTTCGAGCCCTGGCTCCGACAGTCTCGGTCGTTGTGTCTTTGGGCAAGACACTTCACCCGTTGCCTACTGGTGGTGGTCAGAGGGCCCGGTGGCGCCAGTGTCCGGCAGCCTCGCCTCTGTCAGTGCGCCCCAGGGCAGCTGTGGCTACAATGTAGCTTGCCATCACCAATGTGTGAATGGGTGGATGACTGAATGTAGTGTAAAGCGCTTTGGGGTCTTTAGGGACTAAGTAAAGCGCTATACAAATACAGGCCATTTACCATTTACATGCACACTCACATAGATGCGTCGGGGCAACTCAGGTTTCAATATCTTGTCCAAGAATGTACTCATTTAGGATGTACTCAGAAGTGATTTTAGTGACGATCAATAACAATATGCCGTTTGTTTGACACAGTGGTATGTTTAAAAAAGGCTTAATGCATGTCTTCCATTAGACGTGACCACTATTAATTTGTGATAAATCTAACTTTAAGGTCAGCTGGGCCAAAACTGCAAGACATTTCATCAATGGAAACATCACACTTTATCTAAAAAGTGCCTAATTACCCCAACAAAGTTATAGTTAGTAAGACGTTTACAAAGTCTACATAGCAATGCTGCCCTTGTAATACACTAAAAGCTGACAGATTGACTGATGGTAGTACCAAAGTGGCCTTGTTTTGATATTTAATAGCCCTAATGATCCTCTGTGAAAGACAAAGGGTATGATAAGGATTAACCAGGACTATGACAGGCTTTGCCTGCTGGTTACTGGGAAGAGTGACAGACTGATGGGAAAATGAGTTTCCAAAGCATTAAGTAAGTAGCCATAGTTTGTTGTTGTCACCAGAGTGCCACTGGGAATGTACCGATGCACTCACACTAAGACACACAGGGATCACCTGCCTGGAGACAGGCTGGATTATGGAGGAATTAGGGGGCACCGTGTGTCTTGGCACCAAACTGTGGTCCTGTTGTCGTCGGCACAGTATCTAATCTTATGCCAAAATACACACACTTACACAGTCTCACAATGGAAAGCACACAGATGACCGAGGACACACTGGTATGCACACAGGCATAAGGTAGAAAGAGACACGCACAAGCGTACACACATACAGCAGCTCCCAGCAGTATAAGTGTGTCCCCTATCCAACAGTAGCAACTGTAACAATGAAAAGGCTTAGCGCTGCAACAGTAGTCCCCCTGAAGATTGACATATGAGACTACTGTTAGTACAGTGCAACCATTCACAGCCTCAAAGCTTGATAACGCTCTTGTAGCCAACAGTAACCTGCAGCTGTACACTGTTATAATTAACAGCATGGCCTTTATATGAAAAGCAAATCTTTATTCAGCCTTCAAGTGACAAGCGTATCCAGCAGGTTTTCATTTGAAATATATAAACATTTGATTACAATGTGCGGCAGCCATGCTTGCAGATCAATCTCACATCAGATTTTGAAGAAATTGCAAATACATTCTCCTGAAGTGATACATTAGGAGTTTAAAAAAAAAAAAAATCAGCAAATTAAGTTACAGAAACTTACAGTAAAATAATATCCCAGGCAAATTAAAGCAGCGTTCACAGAAATAATCTTAAATCACAGCTCACATGCTGGCTTTTTCCAGAGCTGTCAAAAAGCATTTCACGGTCTAACTGCAGATGGGCTATCTGTTATGGAGATTGCTCAGTTGTCATCACACAGCCTACAGTAAGTATGGAATGGTGGTCACATGATTATAGGCTGTTATGTACTGGGGGGTACTGGTTTATTAACTTCCATTATTACTGTTTTTTGTTTTTTGATTTCTACTATTTTATTAATGACTTGTAAGTGTTGCCAATTTCTCAAAACTGTCTCTAACCTCCCTCAAATTGAAAATGAACATTTCACTCTGTGTGAGAAACTGTAATTCTACATGAGCTCATTTGCCTGGCATCTCAGTGCGAGCTGTAAAGCATACAAGGCATTCAACAAGGGCGACTTGAACTCTAGATTAATACGGTTATGCAGGCCCACTGCAGCTGGGTGTTAACCACTCATCATGCAAGTACACGTTTAAGTCATGTTCGTGTATGGCTGAATGCTCATTCATACTCTGCAAATGCACATATCGATGCAACAGACACAGTAAATCAAATAGCATTCAGAGCTATGCCGAATCACCACACACACACACACGCTTGCAGACTTACAGTACACCGAGTCATGCATATCTCTCACACCCTCTGCCAGTTGTCAGTCACTGCCTTTGAGCGCAAGGCCTGAGGGACTAGATTAAATCCTTCTGGAGACAGGATGACGGGTACGTGGCCTGTCCCACACACACACACATTCACACAGACTGAATGACTGCATGTCCTCTGCTAACTATCTCTAAATTTTCAAACTCAGTGTTGCTCTGACATTATAATTGTGTTTCTCTGTAAACAGCTACAAAATCCTCAATCTTTAATACCAATCAAACCAACTATTATTCAGCTGTTGGTGAAAAAAGGCTGGAGATGAAAAGGCCTCCAGTAAATATTTTTGTTGTGCTTGCCTGCAAATAAATAAAAGGCAAACTAATGTGCAGTTGTAAAAAATTCATCTCCTCGACTTCCAGGGGGTAATATAATCAAACGGCCGATTCAGTCTTTATCTGTATAACGCAACAAATCACAAATTATAGGCTTGATGCTGCTATGCTTGACGGAGCCGTAAATTCTCCATTAGATGCTCATAATACCAAAAGCAATTTATATATATATATATTTTTTCCATCCTCTTAAATTGCATTTAGAGCATCTGGAAATCAGTGTGAAAGACAATGTGGGAGCATTATTGTCAGGTGACTCGAGTGACTAAATGTACGAAATTACCCAGTTGCCGTGTTTGGATTTGTGCTGTGTTCCTTCACTGGCTGTCAACAAAGTCTTGGCAGCTGCGAAAAGTGCAAGAGCACATTTTGTTTTTGGTTGTGACATCGCAAAACCGTCGCAGCTAGGCAACCGCATGTTAAAAAGCCTTAAGTTTCCATGCTGGACAATCTGAGTTATGCAAGGGCAAAACAGATGGTGATGAACTGGTGAAGTTGTTTGGCACCACAGTTTGCTATTTTTTTAATGCACTCTTTCGTTGTTCTTGAACGCCAACATCAACTGTCCTCCTGGCTCTGCTGCGAGTGGCCGTAACAGCTGAAATAATACGGCACTGACAGAATTATGAAGGGTTTATGGCCTAGTTCCTGCAGTGAACCCAGGGTGGGTAACTGTGGCCTAATGCAAGGCAAACCCGACTACACGATTGCAATGAGGATCTACAAATGAGCTTTTCTTTTTCTCACCAGACAGCAAACGCTGCTGTGTGTGTCTGTGCTATTGGTTGTTATCCTTCGTCTCCATTAAACATAGCTGAAGTGACATGTTCGCCACCACATACTTTTTGAATTATGGGAAAGACGATACACATTTCAATCTGCCGAAAACCGGATGGCGCTGCATAGTTGCTCTGGGAGCAAGAAAGTATTTTATTGACAGATGACATAACGTTATGGCTCCCCCCCACCATCTCTTCTCTCAGATGAAAACTATGCTGTGGATTGATGGCAGCAACATCTGAAAAGTCCTCCTTTTTCTCGCCCAACAGGCATTAACTGAAGTGCTCCCAGAAGAGGGAACTTTCTGTCAAAAATACTTATGTGCCAATATATTTATGGCACTTACGGCAGTATGTTTCTCCCGGGGAGGAAAAACGGTGTGAACATTTAAAGTTGCATTTTTCTTCCACGTTTAATGTGTAATTACCATCCAATTTCAGAACAGACCTCCAGACGCTCCTGTGTCCTTGGGTTTGGAACTCGTATGTGTGACTCTGCAACATCCACCTACTGTATTATTATGTTTTTGATGAACCGGCCATGTGGGCGCAGTCCAAACTCAAGGGCACAGCCCATCTATCCACCATCTGTCAGCAACTTGTCATCTGGCTTTAGTAATTACACCAGTATAAATATGGCCAGGAGACAGCAGTTTGACAGCTGTATGAGATCTGTGAGATCTCTGTGGAGTATATCCCCGAGTTAAAAACCTAACAAACTGTGGAAAGAACCCCAAAACAAATCCAAAAAATCCCACGTCAGGTCTTGAAGCTTTCCTCTCAGGAAATGGCTTTAGCTCTTCACTTAGAAAATGCTCAGGCTTCTCACCTTCAACATGATTTTTTTGTCCAGACCAAACAGATGCTATACTCTTGCAATTGTTGTATACATGCATTTGAATTTAATTAATTAATAACTGATTTAAAACTTTAAGATTTTTGTTCTCTATTGATTTGAAAAAAAAAAAAAAAAGGTATTTTATATTCCCTCTTTGGTTTTTACTGTTGGAGCAGAAGGGTGAACCCATCAAAAGAACACGGCACAATAGGACGTTTTTTGAACAGGTTAAACAGTTCTTTTCTTTTTCTTTACAAAGTGATGAAAATGTTTCAATTTTTTAAATAATACAGGTAAAAAGAAAAGAAAAGCCATTGTGTATAGGTCCCGAGTGTCTCGCTGAATGATGGTGCAGTGTTATTTGTCAGGTCAAAGAGGAATGTTTTTACTTCACATTCCAATCTCAGATTTTCGTGACTTTTTTTGTGTGGGTGAAAAGCTTGTGTCTTTGAACCTTCAATTGCCACTGCATCTCAACGCATCAGTTAGAACCGTTTTCGTTGAAAGAAAACACGACTTCTTTGAAGAGGCATTTAAAGCCTCCACAAAGCAACCAAATAGCGAGACAGCCAATGAATAAAGATGACGAGGGGACAGTTTTATGCATGAACATCTCTGACCGGCTAACCTATGGGAAACAATTTGTGGAAGCAATAAAAAAAGGGGGTCTATAAAGCACTTTAGGGAGATCAAGGAAACAGACATTTAACTCTGAACCTCAGCAGGGAGGATAAAACACCTTAAATCTTCTATCCTGAACACTCCATTTTAGAGTCCAGATTGATTCTATCTTTATGTCTCGGTAGTGGTAAAAGATTAAAGTTGTCTGCATGCTGTGTGGGTCAGGCTCTAGGTGGTCTGGCTTTCTAGACCTCACAGACATTAAAGAACACAGATTCTTCTTCCTTGTGGTAAGAAGCCCTCACAGTAGGAGCTTTGTTCATTCTATTGATTATTCCCGACCAGTGCAGGTCTTTGACAGCAGAAAATACATCGACACAGGGGCTTTGGTGGTTCATCTGTGGAGGAGCTACTAGATGTTTACAGTCAAAATGTCAGCGATTCAGGTGATACACGCACAGACACACATACGGTTGTGTGCTGTGCAAAAATCTTGAGCCACCCCTCATTTCTTTATACCCTGCTTCTAAAAAGCCAGAATTTCTTGCAATTTTTACTCATTTTCAGTTTTTATATCCGACTATTTTCACAGGAATTTGGCTCGTGAGCACTGAATTATGACTCGTTCAAGCATTAAAACAAAGCAAACACCCAACTCAAGGGATGAACCGGTGTTCTGGCTACACAAAACAGGCAACTTTGCAAAGAACCCATTTTAAATTGTATGTTTAGGTACTTTGTTACTAGCAGCCCGTCACAAAAACATTACTTGGTGGCATCAGCAACAGATGCCACCAAGCATGTCCTTAAAAATCTTTAGTAAACGGTACAAGTAGAGGACAAAGAAGAAGTATCAGGCCTAAAAAATGATTTAAAGCAGATTAAATATATACATGCACACACACATATATATCAAAAGAATGGATCCCTATGATAATTGACATAAAAATGTCCTCTTTCCTCTTTAAGGCATCTGTATCTGCTGTATGTTTCAGTATTTCAAGGGGAGGGATAAAATTACATTGCATGCAGTGAGGTGGCACACGCATTTCAGCGCTGACTGACGGAGCAGGTCAGCAAGGTTCCTCTGGGAAAATTGAAGACACGAGCCTCTGCAGGCTACTTTTGACACTGACTGACAGGTGAACACGGCGCCTTCTTACCTAGAGGCTCCGGTCTTTATGGTGCTGATAAAGGGGCCAACAGATGGCAGGCCAGTGGAAATAGGATGTTTTCACCCAGTAGAAATGTACAACCAAGAAAAAGTCATGACCTCCAATCTATCAATTCACGTTTCTGGGCATGACTTTACTCTTATATTTGTGTCCCGGAGCACCACTTTTCTTCTGTCCTGTAAGTACTAACTACTTATAAGTACTAATTTGTATGTTAAATTGGTATTTTTTCACTTTTAAAGTGTGAAAAGGTGATTTATTTCTGAACTTAAAACAAAGAACGAAGTCAGACTCATAAAGGGTTGCAGCTATTGTTGCTTCTTCTGAAGGTCCATTTTCTTGATTACCATGACAACAAATCCCCTACATAATAGCTTTCTAACTATAGCTAAGTATAAGATAACCTTTAGAATGTAGTAACAGAAAATGTGTTGACTAGATTATTTGAGCTTTTCCCTTAATTTTGTTAATAACTGCTCTGAAGTGCAGCCTTGTGGATATGCCCAATAATGGATGACATTTCTTTCTCTAAGACTTTTTTTTAAACATGAATGTATCTATTCAAGTGAAAGCAATACATTTTTTTGCCTTCCAGCTTGTGCACAAACTGCCTTGACATGTCACACCAACTTTTAGTGTGCGCAAAACTTAAGGGAGCAGAAGATATCAGCCACCACTATCGTGCATGTAGGAGGATATCACTTATAGGTGATGCTGAGCCTATTTCTGCAGTTAGAATTGAGTAAAACTTGTTCCAACCAAGTTTGCCCAAGGCTAGGCAAACATAATGTACAGACAAAAAAGCAGGAATCGGAGAATCTTTTGGATTTACTCTCTCGAAAAGGTTACGTAGTCTTGAAGAAAAACAAAAAATGATCAAGCCTGTCTGTAATTGTAATACTGTGATACTTTTTCCCTATATGCTGCCTTTGCTGTTTTTTTTTCTAGCTGTGCTGTGAATCAAGTCATTTTTTTCTGTCTGCAGCATCAACTCTAAACATCCAACCAATGCAAAGCTTAATGTTCAGGATTTTGCCATACAGGCTAACTTTCATTTGCAATCTATGGCATGTTGATGGTTTGCACAAGTACCACGGGCATAAACCGAAACTTAAAGAGTCATGGATGTTTTTCCAATATTTTTCTTCATCTTAACGCACCTGTGCACCTACCCATTACGCACCTATTTCGCTCACAGCGCATTTCCCCCTTTATTTAAAATTTCCCTCCTGCACTCATTCAGCCTAAGTGCAAGTAAACACACCAACACGCATCCCCCTGACACGCCACAGACTCACACTTCAATATTCTTCAAAGATC
Organism: Pelmatolapia mariae; assembly: GCF_036321145.2. Lineage (NCBI taxonomy): Eukaryota > Metazoa > Chordata > Actinopteri > Cichliformes > Cichlidae > Pelmatolapia > Pelmatolapia mariae. The sequence continues at coordinate 36,499,315 of NC_086240.1, forward strand.
TCAGTCTCCGATAAACAGATGCCGATTCATTCTGCCTCCCTCCTCTCCTAATTGTATTTACCCTCCATCTTCTCTCCCACTGTTTCTCACCTCTGTTGCCCTTTTCTGACTCTTGAATTCTCACAACTTACCGTCTTTCACTTCTTTCCCCATCAGCACTCTGTCTCTTTTCCCCCTCCTACTCCTGCATTTGTTTACCCGTGAGTGCTGACTGCTGACCTGGCAGCCCTCTGCTGTCTCCCCACCACCTGCATTCTGAGCCGTAAGAGGCTAAGGACAGCAGGCAGGGGGGAAACTCTTAAGTCTTAACCTTAATCTGATCGAGGTTTTCCTTAAACGGCTTTTAACTGATTTTGTGTATCTGTTGCATCCCTTATCTGGGCAATTGTCCCTTGCCACGGCAGGCAGGTTAAACTCATAAGCCGCGCTTGAGCTGCTGATAGAAACCTGCCCACAACTAGAGTGCAATTTGGTGTTTTGGGAACTTTTAACCTCTGTGATAAATAGGTCATTAATGATTTTGCAGTGTGGGACCTTTCCCATGTTTGCCCCTCTAATTCAAGTCCATTATGATGACGCTAAGTAAAAGCTAAAATAAAAGTTGAAAAAAAGTAAAGAAGTAATGGATGTTTAGCTTTGCTGGATGATAGAGCCTGTCAGTTTGTCATCTGGTCTGCTGCTTTTGTCCAAACAGAAAAACCTCAATAACCATCAGATAGATTGTAATGACATTTTTGTACACATATGGTTTCCACTTTCTTTCGTTTTCACTTAACTGGCACAACATTTCAGCAGATGTTTATGGTTACTGAATCACCAGATCTATAGCACGACTTGCGCTAAGCTAAGAAAGTGAATACTGATAAATGTTGATTTACATTGTGTGCACCAATATCAATACTAGTGAGCTGTAGTTATATTTACTTGATAGGTATATGGTTCAAATTCAGAAAAAATAGATATTAAGCATATTTATTGTGTGTTTGTGTGATTAGCGCGCACCATAGGAATAAATGTTAGCATGTGCTAACTCACGCGGCACATTTCCTGGACTGACTGATTTCTCTGCAGTCTGCAAACACGCAGACTGCTTTCTCTGATGACCACAGACTCATCACGAGTAAATAAAAGGCCTACAGTGGTTTCCTCTGAACAAGTGTGGACTGTTAGAATAAAAAAAAGACGGGTGTAGCTTAGCGCCCCAGAAGCGACTCATAGCAGCAAACAAAAGAGTAACAATAACAAGAACCGCAGCCCCTGAGAGCCAGTTTTCTACCTGAATTATTTATGAGACCAATATGGTGAAAATAAATATTTATAAAGGCTGCAGTGAATGACATAAAAATAATCAAATATGGCAGACCTTTCGTTTGCAGTGATTGCCACTTTTCCCTATATAGGAGCATGTATTGTATTTGTGTTTCAGCTTTTCTCTCCGTCTCTCTTGCAAAATCGTAAACATCAAAAAACGTTTTTTTCTTCCAATAAACACTTTAAGGATGTAGCTGGAGTTTTCTGCAGAGTGGATTGTATGTCTTCTTTCCCATCTCACGCCACTGCCATCTCTGGCCTGCGCTCGTCTGAGTCAACGCCGCAAATCAAGGCTGCCAGCTACGTGCTGGAGAAAATTAATCTTTCTAATTGAATGAGCATGTTGACTTGACTAGCCATAAAAAAACTCACGAACACTATATCTTTGTTTGGGTTTTTATAGACTTTTACAGACTTCGACATCCTGCTGCTGTGTGTGCGGAAAAAAAAAGAAAAAAGATTTTGGATGGACAGCCAAGCTGCGACCGGCAGCTTGGGGGTAATGAATCTGTTAAATCATTCCCTCTCTCTTATTAAGACCACATTAAAAGAGGCCAAAATCTGGAGCAAAGCACATAGAAAGGAGGAAAAACAAACCACTCAACACATAATGGATCAGTCCCCCCCTTTTTTTTATTTTGGGGTGGGGGACTAAAAACAGGCTGCTCTTTTTATTGCCTGTCAGCTCCCAGCCCTACTGCAGCAGGCAAACAGAGATGAAAAGAGGAGAAAAGAGGGGGACATTTCTGTATTGAGAAGTTAGAGAGGCTCATCCGGACGTCCCGGGTGAAGCATGAGAAAGAGAGCGAGAGACAGGAAAACAGACAGACGCGGAGAGAGACAGGCGGGGTTTTAAGTGTGGGTGGTTTCTGATGCATTTAAGCAGGATGTTTTTGTGTGCGCATGTATGCAAAGGTTCTTTAAGTATGAATGTGTGAGTGTGTGTTTACAGATGAATCTTGGGAGGTGGGAGCTGGAACACTAAGCAGACCCACTATTGTCAGTTTTCACCCAAAGGCTGCCAGGAAAGTTTAAGCTTTATCCTGTTTATGTAGAACATTTCCCATATTAGGTATGAAAGATGAAATATGAAAGACAAAAATGCAAACTGTTTAGTTGTGATTATAGCCTCTGTCTGACATGTACCCGTCCTATCACAAAGAGATGTTATAAATTAAAGTTTGTGATATCTTTTTCTTGTTTAAACAGAAAACGGACAAAAGCTTGGTAGTAATGAGAGCTCAGCAACGCGACAACATGAGACATCCTGGATTCAGAGCCCTTATTTATAAGTAATTAAAAAATACATATTATGGCACAGCTGCATAGCATATCTGTAAATTGTTTCCTGCATTTAAATTTGGTGATATTAGATAAGCTTAACTGTGCAGGGGTGTAGTTTTACTGGAAAACGTATCTTGTCATGTTGCAAAAATCTACAAATACTGTCACCTTAAACAACGAATACAAATTATAAAGGAAAGCTTATTTGTAAATTCCATCTGTGTTGGACCTCTTTTAATACACATGAGGAGGTGCAAGAGATGACACCGTCAATCCCAGCTCTTCCAGTGTGAGTTTCTTCCTCTATATGCATTTAAAAAAAAAATGAGACATCCTCCAAGATGGCACGCTGAGGGCAAGTGAGGACACATAAGTTAGATTAAATGAGAAAAGCCCATTGTTTAATTTGCAAATTTAAGCTAGTAATAAACACCTAGATGACATTTTTCATAAGGGTTTTTAGTGTGTATTTTTATATTGATGAGTAATATTGCTGTTGTCATATGTTGTGTTACAGTGATTGAGAAGCTAACAAATATACAACAGTGAAGCAAATGTGATGCAGTGTGGCCATGAGTTTGATATGCTAGTTGAAGGAACATCAGCTTTATTGTGAGAGGGGTTTTTTGGTAACATTTTACTTTCGCGAACTTCTGTGTGCTTTTTATGTGCGAGCAAATTTGTGTGATTTAATGTTACTGTCTGTATTTGTGGAGCCATAACCAGTGAACAGTCAGTTTTAGAGTCCACCATTTAGCTAAGGCTGCTCTACAAATTGATCAATTGTTCGGCAAAATTCTCCACAGAAATCATTCTAGATCTGCTTTAGTAGCATTTACATTCACTTTCAAGCCAGCACAAGTCTCAACTACAGTACATGATAGTCTTAATAATTAATAGGCACATGTACGATTACTGTATGATTCCTTTTGTCTCTGCATTTCTCTGCTGCATATTTGTGAGTTGCTTATCTCATTAAAAAAATAGGATTAATTTGGAGAATGCCCGAAACAGCTGTCGAGAAAAAAAAAATAAACCAACTGGGTTGCCAGCTGTGAGACGCTTGGCCTGTCATGCTCTCCACATGCTCCCCGTGCCAGGTTAACAGGACACAGAGCAAAGTCGGAACATCAGGTTTTTTCCATCATTTCTCTCCAGCTTTGCTCCATAAACATCACTGAAAGCAAAAAAGAAACGATTTGCATGCCATTAGAGGCCAAAGGTGCACACTGATACCAAAACTGCACGACGCTTTGCAGGTACGGTTAACAAACGTAAGAAACCAGCATCCAGTGTAAGATTTATGCCACCGCTGCCCAAAACTAACAGTGTCGGTAATTACTAAAATCTTTTTTGTTGTTTTTGTGATGGTTAATCCATCAGTATGCACAGACTGTTGTTTGTTTGTTTTTTTCATTGCCAAATTACAGTTATTGCATTCCTGAACAGGGAAAAAAACGTTTTAATGGTTGAATGTTCTGCTTGATTAATTTCTAACTTCTCAGTGAAGTCGAGTATTCCTACATTCAGTTCAGTGAATTTAATAATTTTTTAGTTTTAAATACTTCTAAAATATTTGTGTTTTCTTGTTTTTGTTGTATTTAAGATTTTACCGAACGCAGTAAATTCTTAACTACAATGATGTGTTCGCACGTCAGATTAACAATAATTACCAGTAATAAATGTGATTATAGTTGGATTGAGTTGGGTTGGGTTTTACAACATTGGAGCCAAAACATCTCCAACACATCTGTGTACTGCAGTCTACTATGTGGCACAACAGTGATGACTTCATTTCAATAAATGACGCCCCACCTGGAGATGCAATCATAATAACTATAAACCTTTTTTGTATAGCAGTCTTCAAAACATAGTTACAATGTGCTTTAGAGAACACAATAAAAAGATCACATTTAAAAATACACAAAGGTAAAATAACATGATGTAAAACCTGGATAAACATTGTGAATACACTTACAGTGAACTACATAAGTGCAAAAATAAAGAAATAACATTGAGGGAATGAGAAGTATTTTACTATATAAACAAAAGCAGAATGATTTAAACCATAGATACTGAGTTTTCCTACATTAATTTCCTTTTGGCGTGAGGCGGGCTATAGAAACAGGTAGGACCTGAGGTTTGACCTGAGGACTGCAAACAGTGGCTCTTTTCATAACATGTGACTAAGTCTATAATGTAGGTAGAACCCAGCCAGTTTAAGGGTTTAAAAGTAATTAATAAACCTTTAAAATGGGTAGCTGCAGAGATGTGATTTTGTCTCTTTGAATGGGTTAGAAGTCTGGCTGCTGAGTTTCTAACACAAATGCTGAAAATGGGCCAGGGCATAATTGTGTGAGTGAATTATACAGTGGTCCCCAACCCCCGGGCCACGGACCGGTACCGGTCGTTGAGTCGTTTGGTACCGGGCTGCGAGAGTTGAGGCTTGGGTATGAAATTTATGGTTTTCAGGGTTTTTATTGTTAACTTGGTTTCCCTGGGTCATTTCCCGTGTGTTATGAATAAATTTTCTTTTTTTTGGTACCAGTACTGGTTTTATTTTGTTGTATTTATCTGCAACACCTTAAAGGCCGGTTTTTGATAATATTGTCGGACATAAACCGGTCCGTGACACAAAAAAGGTTGGGGACCGCTGGGTTATAATATACTCAAATGCCAAAATGACAAAAACAGTTTAATGAAGCCAGCAATGTTGCAGGCATAGCTGGACTGGCCATCGGGCATACCGGGCATTTGCCCGGTGAGCCGATGGTGATTTTTCCGTTTTTATGGGCCGATGTTTTTTTTTTGTTTGTTTTTTTTTGTAACCGCATAAACAGTGAAAGGTGGTGGATTGGCCAGATGCTGGTCGATGTGTAAAAATAACTCAGTTGTTTGGTGGTGGCTATGGCGGAGCTTCCACAGAGGCAACAGGTGGATGAGGGAAAGGAGAGGCAGGAGGAGGAGAGACCGGAGGGGGCCGCAGGTCCGAGTGTCAGGTGAACTGAACTTCAGGTAAGAAGTTATGACCTGCAGTCTATCTGGGTCAGATATAAACCAAGTTTAGGTGTAGTTTATTTTCGTTGTGCTGACTTTTTACCGTCAGTTACAATAACTCGTACTGCGTACTAGCTAGCATGACGGAGTTTCTATACAGCTGGGTGGGTGCTATGATGTTACTGATAGTGAACTTTATTTTATTTATAAGGTTAGTTAGTAGAGTTGCCAACCGACCCGTAAAAAACAGAATCGTCTCATATTCAGAGAAAATATTACGCGTTTCGTATTGAGCTGAAAAGGAGCACAGTTTGTCCCGTACTTCAGCTAGAATGAAAAATACACAAAGCTGGAGTTATTCTGTCATTATGCTGCAGCTGTTTCTTCTCTCATCCTCTCCCCCTCCCTCTCCTGTTGCTACTTCAATCATGAAACTGATCAATGATCAGCTGATTGGCTTTTCTGACACAAGTCCCGTCTCTTGTTTTTTTATCTCCCACTTTGCGCCAGAAAGAGGAAACCAGCGGATGTCGCGCTAAACAACAGCAGCACGTTTAACCTTGATCAGCTGTTGTTAGAATTTATTTAATATTACTTTCTAGTATCAGCTGATGTTTGCTGGAGCCACAGCTGTAAAAGCTGCTGGTCATGATATCGGTTTGGATTTGTGGTGAGAGGGAAACATGAAGATGAAACCAGGAGATGTCCTTACTTAATCATCAGAGCTGAACAGGTGATGGAGAAACAGGTTTACCTTTTAGGTGACATGAATGAGTTGAAGGGAAGTTATGAACTGTTTCTGAGAGACAAATAACACCAGGATCCTTTTCTAAGTAGCTGACAGCTGGTAACTGTGCAGGGGCGGGTCTAGTAAAGTTTTGCCAGGGGGCCAGGCAGGGCATTAACAGGGAGAGGGGGGCACAAAGAAATACTTTTCTTTCTTATTCTCATTTAAAATGTCTCGCTTTTATTAAATAATTATCTGAATCTTACAACCAAAGTTTTTATCTGACGTAAAATGTATAGAAATCATACATATACCAACAAGACAGTGTACATCACTCACAACAATCTTTGTTTTCATTCAAAGGCTCTATGGCTTTAATACCTGGTGGGCCGGTCTCTAGTCAAAATGCCCGGGTCGATTTTTTGTCCCAGTCCAGCCCTGGTTACAGGTGTGTGTCTAACAAGAGCTTCTGGTGAATGGGTAGGTTGTGTGAACCTGCATGAACTGAAATTTAGCGTCTCGCATACTTTTTGTCAAGAATGCTGAGGCTGAACTCACAAGCAGGACTCCAATAGTGCAGTCAAACAGGGGTTTATTTACACACCAGTGAAATAATGTACATATATACAATGATGGGAAAGGTTGGGGCACTCAAACTCTTCTTCGCCTTTATCTGCTCACTCTAACACCGTGACCACACTTACTCACACTCATTCAAGTCGGGTCCAGGGAACACGGGAAGTCTAAATGAAGAGACAGAGAAACAGGTGTCAATACAGCACAGGGAAATTCACAGGTAAAGAGCCAGACACACTAACACAGGTGGGTTAACACTCCAGCGAGGAGCAGTACTCCAACCGGGCCTTAAATCCCATAGGGCCTCATCAATAGCTGATGAGATGCAGGTGGGTGCGTGGGCGGAGGTCAGGAACCACAGGAACACAGACGCCGCCCTGGTGATAGTGGAAGGAATAGCACTCCAGGGTGGTCATAGATGACCCCTGACACTTTTTCGTTCCAATTCAGTTTTCCAGACGATAAGTTAAAAAGGTGGTGAGGGCTAAAAATATTTAGTGAACACCTGAAGATATTTCAGTGCTTGACAAGAAATCTGGTTTAAAACCAATTCCCAAACTGAATGCAATTCTTTGTTTCTCTTTCAAACTGTTCCTGTGTATAATTAACTCGCGCTTCCCTCTCCCTCTCCACTTCTCCACTTTGTTTTCTTAACAACGGCTGTGCATCTCTGAGTTAGTCATCAGCCCACACATGACACTTCCCCATATGCTGGCACTGCTTGTGCAGATGCTTTAATTTCTGTAGACTGGCTTTGTTGATTTTACCAGCCGCACACAAATTCAACACTTCTACAGTACATCCTCAAAGCTGATTTGTTAGCCTTGCAAACAGTTGGTACTCAGTTAGCACTGAGACATAACATTTTGTTACTAGAACAAAATGTGTCCTTAGTACAGAAAATTCTAAAACAAAAACTGCTGTTTAATAGCAACCCATTCATTTTAGTTTTGGATTACTTCGATGGATCTGTTCCGAGTTCTTCAGGTAATTGACAGATAAAATCCTGTGTGTGATGTGTAAAGAATCTAGTCTTTAAATGCAGTGCTACCATTTGTCCTCTAACATATTGGTTCGCTAAAATATACAGTTTTAACTAAATCAATCCATCTATCTACTTTTTGTTTTTGCTTAGTTTTTCAGGCAAAGGTCATTAAATTGCAAACCATGTTGTTTTGTTCTTGAACATGCAAATTTGGGCACTTTGGTAGAATTTAACAGGTGGCCTGGTACCAGAATTTCTAGTCTTTGGTGACCAATCATTCAGTGTTTTGTATTGTGTATTTTTTTTACTCATTTGCAAGGCATACAAAGAGTAAACACACTTCCTCCTGACAGCCAAATACTAAAATCTGCGCCAGATGGCAGAACACAGTACACAGTCTTTAGCTTATCTTCAGGTGTGGTCCAACATTTAATAGCTTTTGCTTTCAACTGTCACATCTTCACAGGTATTGTTTATGTTGTGTATTGTTTTGTATCCATCTGTTACTGTCGGTATGTGCGGAGAACGTTTTACACTTGCTTCACGCTTTTCTTGGATGACGAGCAGGTTGACATTTTTCCCCCTCATATTCATGAAAACGTGCACAAATTAGTGTTGTTTGAGATGCAGACTTGTTAAACATTTCCTAATACAGACATTTTTTTCCTCTCTGTAACAACTTTCCCTCGCAGGGTGTCCTCCCATCTCTCCCTCCTGGGAAACCTTGCTACTGAGTTATTGACTTTCTTCGCGCAAAGCAACGCTACTGTTCATCCCCAAAACAGCGGTCCCCAACCTTTTTTGCACCACGGACCGGTTTATGTCCGACAATATTTTCACAGACCAACCTTTAAGGTGTCACGGATAAATACAACAAAATAAAACCAGTATAAAACAAAAAAAGAAGATTTATTCATAACACACGGGAAAAGACCCAGGGAAACCGAGTTAATGATAAAAACGATAAAAAAAAATAACGCTACAAACCCTGAAAACCATGAATTTCACACCCGAGCCTCAACTCTCGCGGCCTGGTACCAAATGACTCACAGACCGGTATCGGTCCGTGACCCGGGGGATGGGGACATATGTACGTATAGCTCTAGAGTTGATGTAGGAAGCGTATTGCTTTCTGCTGCCAAAAACTGAGCGTGGACCTAGAAAGCAGCTATGCCAAGTCCAACAACAACAACACTTGTCTCTGTTCTGCTGTATCGACATTTACCCTTGTCTGGTCTCAGTGTGTCCTATTAAAAAACTGATATTTTCCATCTCAAATATCTCCCTGGCTTTCATAGCCTCTCCTTCATTCTTATTCCTCTCTCTCCCTCACACAACACAACAGGTCTCCTCAGCCCAGATTCTGTTTGATGTTGGATTGCAAGCAGCCGCCTCTTCCTTTCTGCTGCTTTCTTTATTCCTCACTTTATTTATTTATTTAATTCTAGCGGAGGTTCACTCATCGCCTGGCTGTCTAAGCTTGTCCCCTCTCTGGCCTTTTTTCTTGATAACAGGAGCCTGCTCTGGTCCATCAGCACTTCCCACTCAGCCATGGCTGGGGCCTGTGTTACTGACAGAGGCTGCTCTAACTTTCCAAAGCTCTCCCCACTTCTGTGGTCTCGCCCGATTCTTCTTCCCTTTCCACCTCTCCTCCCACGTCGGCCGTCTTTGCCAGCCTACTGACCATTAACTGTTCAGCACAATCTACAGGAAGTAATTGAGATTCATTTGAGTTTTTTTATTTTTTATTTTATTTTATTTTATTTTATTTTATTTTTTTTATTTATTTATTTATTTATTTATTTATTTATTTATTTATTTATTTATTTAGAGGGCGATCGTGGCTCAAGAGTTTGGAGTTCGCCCTGTAATCAGAAGGTTGCCGGTTCGAGCCCCGGCGCCAGTGTCCGGCAGCCTCGCCTCTGTCAGTGCGCCCCAGGGTGGCTGTGGCTACAATGTAGCTTGCCATCACCAGTGTGTGAATAGGTGGATGACTGGATGTGTAAAGCGCTTTGGGGTCCTTAGGGACTAGTAAAGCGCTATACAAATACAGGCCATTTACCATTTATTAAAAAAGTATCCTAGTTTCTTACATTTTCCCAGTCTTTGAATTTGTAGTTGAAGATATGAACAGGCAAAAAAAGCAGAAAAAACTCTTATGCTTTCGCCTCTCTTTGAAGACGTGATCAAATATTTCTACATTTGTGTTTTCTTATCGACTCAGCATGATAACAGCTCCTTTCTGTTCGGATACACATCTTTCAGATGTGTTGTACTCAAGGAAACAGTCTTCAACCGAACAAAGGAGGCTTAATCTAACGTTGATATTTAAAAGAAGCTTAGCTGTATGAAGAAGAGTAAAAGCCTCTCAAGCCAGACATGTTAGCTGTAGTAAAGTTTCAGAGATTGGTGCGACAACACTTATTTCATTGTCATGGAAAGAAATGGGCTTGTTGATATTCTACACTTTTTTAATAATTATTGTTTAGGAAAAAAGTGAAAAAATAAGATGCGTACAATCTTTTGCAGGCTATAGCTTTTAGTAATCTTTAGTGGATTTGTAAATTTTTCTTACATAATAGAACCTTGTAAAATTACACACACACACACACATTCATATATATATAAATTGGTTGTACATTTTCTAGATGGCTGTTTTCGTCTGTGGTTTTGTGCATCTGTGGCTTGTGAAATTTATAACTAACACAGGGGAATGTGCTATTAAGACCTCATTAAAGTGTTGTTATGAAATGTACGTCACACAGGATTAATCCTAAGACCTGGGGGAAAGATTTTTGCATTAATACATATCAACATATATATGATCTTTTTTTTTCTCACCATTGGAAACAAAGAAAAAAAACAAACAAACTGAATTTAACACATTTTTCTAGCCGTGAAATGAATGAATTCACAATTTTAAACTGGATGTTCCTCTTGACTTCTTTTCCTATTATGAAAGGAACTTTTGAACTCAAATTTCTTTATTAATCTGGGAGACTCTTATTACAAAAAGTACAGAAGGTCTTATTTTTATCATCAGTGAAATTGCTTATCAGAGTAAAAGTGTTTTACTTTCAACTTCAGATTCTGTCTGTAAAGTTTTAGAAGACAAAAGAACTTCAAAGACATTCCATCTGTTTTTGGGGATAGCGATTTGATTTATGATTCATATTTAATTATTTTCTTTTTGTACAATTTAATTTCTAAGAGTTTTATTATTATTATTTATTTATCCCAGTGATTGTTTTGATTGATCTTTGATTTCATTACTTTGTTGTTAATAGTTTTTTTTTTTCCAAAAAGGATCACACACTGATGCTTTGGAGAGGGCTGGAGCTGAGAGGAGTAGTCAGGCTTTGGCCACCCAAACAACACTTATGAGTAGATTGAGGCGATTGTTAGAAATAAAAATGCAAAAATATTTCTTTAAAAGATTTTTAACTATAGAAAAACATACATTATTAGCTGATTTTAGGCTAATGTTTCGTGTCAAGTATTGCACTACTGATGTTCAGTAAACGTTCAGTGTCTTTAAAAAAAAGTCTCCTACCAAAAAGAAAAAAGGAACATATACGTGAACATTTCCTCTTTCTTTCCTTGTGTTTACTTTCCTACTGTTTTATTGCTGCTCAGCTGCAAGGTACCCCCACACTTAAAGTTTCCCGTCCTTCCCAGCCCTCGGTCTGATCCCTTGGCTGTTTGGCTGCACTGTGAGTGATGTGTTTACGGTGAGGGCTTTGGCCCAAAGCACTACAGAACACAGATATTAATTCCACTGACGGCTTTATCTGCTTTGGGACTCCATATGTGTGCACATGTGTGAGTCTCCCATGTGTCTCGGCCTGTGAGTGTGTGTGCATGTGTACAAGCACTTTACCGCGGCCCGTGTTGCCATCTATCTTTCACCGTGCAGCCTACAATACACACCACTTGTCTCCATCAAATATCTATCTCAAGCCGATTGTCCACCTGCGCTGCGCTTATATAACGTGCATTTGTATGCGGCCTGAGATCATTTCGGTAATGGCCAGCCGTTCCACGTAGATCAGCAGTGACAAGAGTAATCTGTCTGTATGGCATCGGCTCCCACAGCGCACTGCACCCCATTTACAGTCCGTGGGTTCCTCGGCAGCACAGGCTGCAATACCAACACAGCAGAGCCAAGATGTTTTCATTTAATGTTTCTTCCATGATAGACTTCTAATGACAGCACTGTAGTTTTGGAAACATTTTGACCTCCGATAAAAAACTAGCCGGGCAGATGTGGAAATACATTCTGTAATATTAAATTTGAGATGGAGCTCTCTAGGTAAATAAAAGCAGTGGATTGGTTGATATCATTCTATCACTGTGGAAGTGAATGCCTGCAGTCATCACTAAGGGAGAATCCCATTTTCTAAATGTCCCGGCAGATTGCTGATTGAGTTGTTTGGCCATTGAAGATAGCACCACTTACAATATAAAACGTTTGAGTGCTTTTCCCCTCCCTCCGTTGCCTCAGAAGCATTTCATATGCCGTCTGCTTTTTCTGCCTTATAGGGCTCCATGTCCCTTGGCTTAATGTTTCATTTAGTTTCGAATGACAGCGCCCGTGCAGTTTGCAGTGTGTATCGTCTTACCCGCAATGCAAAGAATATGTGGAGATGAAAACGGCGTTTCAGTTGTTTTGTCTAGGGAAGACAAAAACAAGAAATGCAAAAGCATAAAGGAATACATACATCTCACCGCCAAATCTGCCGCCACCCAGCCACACACCACTCCCAACAAAGCTATCTGGTGACACTCGGGAACGGTAACGTTTCTTATTCATGTTGGGGTTTTTAGATCAGAGGAGACAGCTGCTCTCTCGCCTAAAAATTTTGATATAGAAAAGTCGGAAAGGTCACAGATTCCTCTCTGCAGCACTTGCAGTCTTTGAGCTCTGATCACTATTCAGCATCCTCGCTGCCTACGGATGAGTCTTTCAACACCAGTGGACAGATACACGGCCTCACAAACACGTTTTGCAATGAGGGAAATCAAAATTAATCCCGTAGGTTGAAAACAAACACTAAGCCACAAAACTTTTTTGGATAGCCGACTGTCAGAGGTTTTGTGCATGACTATATATGTTTAAATTCCACTGTAAAGGGGAATTCTTGTTCAGTAGTCAGTCTAAAAAAATATCCCCAGGACATAAATTTTCTGAGTGGTTAACGATTGCTTTATTGACTGATAATTATTAAGTTAAGCTTCATAGAGCGAAAAAAGATCTTGATGTGTGTCTTTAACAAGTTCAGTTCAATTCAGTTTTAATCATATAGTCCCAGTTCACCACCTCGAAGTGAAAACCATGCAATTAAAAAAAGAATGACCCCTTTTGAGTAAGCAATTGGTGACAGTGAAAAACTCCCTTTTAACAGGAAGAAACCTCCAGCAGAACCAGACTCAGGGATGGTCGGCCTTCTGCAATGCCTGGTTGGGGGTGAGGGGGAAAAGGAGAGAGCAGAGAGAGGACAAAAGGCAAACTATAGGAGAGCGACCCAGGGTTTAATGGTTACCCTCCAGCTGACATATTGTGCCATTACCATTCATGGAAACTAATACATGTCCTATAACTATGTCCTATGTCAAATACCAGGGGACCCCAACCCCCTGTCCGCGGACTGTTACCGGTCCGTGAGTTGTTTGGTACCGGGCCGCGAGAGTTGAGGCTCAGGTGTGAAATGTATAGTTTTCAGGGTTTTTATCGTTAACTCGGTTTCCCGGGTCTTTTCCCGTGTTGCAGTTGTGTGTCTTATTTTGAAAGAAATATTTATGCATTACCATAGTGACCAGAGAGCATTAAGGGGCAGAGCATTTCAGGAGGACACTGCTACACAATTACACAGTGAATCCGCGTTTATTTTTATATTTACACAATACCACAGTTTTTGTCTTGGTCGTATCATTTATTTTGTTCTATTTATCTGCAACACCTTAAAGGCCAGTCCGTGGCACAAAAAAGGTTGGGGACCGGTGTCCTATACTATTTTTATGCTTTATATTATTAAGCGAAAAATATTTTCCTTACATTTATTTTAAGCAAAACTCTCCCCTGCTCTACACTGTGCCCACACGAGCCCCACTATAAAGCACATTATAATACATTATCCATTTTGCTCACTTTTAATATGAATGACTGTGTTGAAATGGATGTCGAGTCCCAACAATATCGATTTTTAACTTGGTGGAAGACAATGATTCGTCTCTCTGAGCTATTGCAGTTGTCATCATCAGGATTTCACCTAACACCATAACTTCACTCTTTGCCTAATATCCTGCGTATACAGTGCATAACTCTTTAGCTCCTATATTTACATACTTTTACAGCACTGTAATGAAAACTTAGCCCATCAATTGTACAACTATTGCCAGTTCTCTAATTTGCTGTAATGGCCGACATCATTGCTTTAAGTAACAGTATTCCAAGTAATAGCAGAGGGAACCATTTTTCTCCATAGCTCTGCCTACCTGTGCCGAGAGTGTGAATGGATGTAGTAAGTGGGCAATAATCAAATGTGTTTCTCTCTAATACGGGACGGCCGAGTTTGTCATGGTCATTTAACTTAATTGACTGGGGCAAATTATTTAGAGTAAATGAAATTATAAGGAGTGACACCTCCCTTTCTGCCCACAAAATTATGTTCCCCTCTCTGCTACTCAAGTTTTGTTAGTTAGCTAAGCTGAGTTATTTCCGGCTATAAAAGCCCCATTCTTATTTCAGTCGCCAGCTGTAGCGGCACATCTGAAAATGCTTAACTAAAACTCTATCTGCTGGACATATGCACACACACAAACACACAGATCGCCACGTACACAAACCTGCCGTGTTTGCACATTTCTTCTGTCACGTACAAAACAGCCTGATACAAATCAGCACACAAAGCAGATTGCCGAACAGAAACTTGTCACGTGAAGAACCTCGCTGTCCAAGACAGACAGACACGCAGACAGACAGGCAGACAGCGTGCGTTTGTTTCCCAGTCTTCGCCGAGCTCCATAGCTGTCGCTGCCAAGTTGAAACAGATGATTTTGAAAGCCATAAATGAACTGTCAGTAAACAATGCCGATGGAAGGAGTTTTAGAGCGTGGATTAAAAGTGTGTGTGTTTGAAGGTGGGGATGCTACTGGAATAAAAAGAAGGCCAAAATACAATTTTAATACCTTTCAATTTAGGTTTCTTCACCTACTGCACTGACATTTTAGCAGCTTTTTACCAATCACTACGGTTAGGAGTTCATTTGATTAGCAGCGATGCTGCTTGTTATTAATGCAAGAGGAATATGACAGTTTTATAAATGGTCTTGCTGTTCCTTTACAAAAGGATGGCAATACAACAGAAAAAGCTATTGTTCAGAGTCCAGCTTCCTTTGTGTGAAGAGCTGACTTGTTTATTTCAAAGAATACGACGGCTTTTGTAGAAAGGATTTCACACCTGCAATTACACTATTCTAATTTCCAGGGTCACTTGAACAAAAGGAAGCTATTTAAAAAAGGGTGTCAATTAGGTGGCGAGGACAGGCTCGTCTCTCTTCAGCCCTTCTTTGTGATTTGATTTACTATGACAAGTTTATTTTCTTTAATCTGATGAGATTTAATCTGCAAAGACAAGTTTATTTTTATATAGAAATCACGGCGGCTCTAATTAGCCCACTTAATGACGAGATCTTGTGCTTTAGCATTTGTTTAAGCGCTTCTGGAGTGATATTGAGTTTTCCACATTCTCTGTTTGCCTGGTATTGCACTTGCTAGCAGCCGCTTCGAGGCTTTAACTAACAGTTAAAGCTGTAACCAGCATAAAAATAACATTTCTGCTTCAAGGCCAGGGTCTTTCACCTCTGTTGTTACAGTATGCAGTTAACACCTGAGATTTTTTAGAAAAGCAAGTCATTCCAAATGTGAAAGGTTCAAAGAAATAGTAAATCAATTGTAGGCTGTGAGTGATATTTCTCAATCTCCTTCACTTTGGCGAATCTTGTTTCATTCATTGCTTGAGAAAGAAATGAAGATACAGCTCAGCACGTTTAAATCAAAGCAAATCGTAACAATAACAGCAATCACAGATTTAACACACCGACATCAAACGCGCAGCGCTGCGTGACGGACAGGTGCGTGCAAGGCTGACATATGTTTTGTAACCTCACATTTTTATTTGATTTGATTCTACTTGTAAAAACTGTGATAACTGAACTCCTCAACCAACTGTTGTTGTAGGAGTTGTAGTGCAAGTTTAGCCATTGTTTCCAATGTTTGTAACACTACTCCTTCAGCCGATTATTGCAGCCCACAAACCTGTGAGTAGCTGCTGCAGTCCGAAGAAGTGTATTTCACATGTTGAAAGCTTTCCTCCTGCTTCATAGCAGACCACGTCATTGTCCACTGCCAAACTGCCTGTTTGAATTACACCGACTCTGCTTCTTGTTTCAGTCAATTTGTAGAATATCATGCACAGTTACGCCACATTAATTTTTGTGACTGACGGGATGAATTCAATATTAAAATAGGCTCACATATTACACTGGAAAGCTTTATTGACTTTTAATGTTTTCCTTTAAAAAAATCTACACATTTTCTCTCCTCTCCTTTGTTATGTTATTTTTTCACACCTACACCACATAAAAAAGCTTAATCTGCCTTAAGATTTACCTTATGGCTGTTTTCTTTCCAAAGCCATCCCACTGTTGGCTTACATTGAATCTAGGGCTTTATTTGCTCGATTTAGTAATGTGCATGTAGCATTGTAGAGAAGCATAGGGAGTTTGTTTTAGTGAGGTATAATAGCTTGTATAGTGTGGAAAAGACTGTAACATATGCCTTTTGTTAGGCAGCATATAGCTTATATACTGAAATGTAAATCTGACGGTTGATAGGGCCATATATATTGTTACATAGGTGCCATAAGTGTGTGTGTGTGTGTGTGTGTACTGTTCCTGTCAGAACAGATACAACCTGCAACTAAAATAATTGGAGCCATTCATTAAGCCCAAACTGAAGCCAGATTGTGTCAGCTCCCTTGATCTGAATTTAATCAGGAAAAAAAATCCACCCTCCCTCTCCGCTCATTCCACCGTCCAGCCGAGATCCAAGGACTTGCAATGAACCCAGTGTCGAGAGCCTTGCCTTAATTAGTGCATTGTTTCTGCGCGGCCCAGCATGCAACTCTCTCGGCAGAGAGCTTCATGGGAGTTTGTTCAAACTGTCACCTGGGGGCAACTTTACTTACTGCCGCACCACCTCCCCCCCTCCCTCCTCCACTCCATGCAGACGTATTTCCATTCCTGCGTCTCTCTGCTCGCTGACAGATATACGTTCAGACAAACAGACGCATGGCGCTATCAAGGACTTCAATCTGCTTTTTCAGCAGCGAGGGAAAGCAAAGGGAGGGGAAAAAGGGAGGGAATCAATTCAGTTCTGATTATTTTAAGCTGCGTTCACACTGCTTAACTCATGCATAAGTCATTCGTAACTCCTAACTGGTGTTGTGTTTTTTTGAATTTCTGTCTGACCTCACAGATACAGCGCGAACACACACAAGTGTTTGAGTGCTCACAGTTGCTTATAACGTCCTTCGGTGGAGTATTTGTGATTTAGATTTTGATCAAACCGCAGCATTTCAGAAAGATACGCTCAGGTTGGCTGGTTTTCTTTCTTTTCACCTCATTATCCTTCATTTAAACACACTTTTAGGCACTGACACGCCAATGTTGCACAATGCTTTTGGGCAATACGTTGCAACCTTTCTTTCAAGCTCATTTGCATGTTGCATGTCTCTGCATCTCATCTTATAAAAGCAATTTCCTGTGTTTTATCCCATTCATACTGATTAGGAAATCTCAGCCCGTGATCGCATGCGAGTGAAGAACTGGGACAGTTTGAGCTTCATTGTGAATGTAACTTGAGATAAGAGCGGCACTCATCTGGGCTTTCCAAAAAATCAGGAGGAAGGCCCAAAGACACAGAGCCACTCACACTGTGTCAATTGCTCTTTAGCTCTCAAGTGAGAGGCATCGACCTTTTTCAATTTTCACAAGGAAAGAAACTGGCTGAACATCTCGAATGCGCGTCACAGGCAGAGCCGGACTAAGCGATCTCAAGAGATTCAACCGTTAAGGCAGAAAGGGTTCTTTTGTTTCCGTAAACCAGTAATTACGCTGGAGACTGAAGGATTTCCGCTGCTGTTTGATCTCGCTAAATTGATATAATTTTCCTCCACAGGAAAAAGTGAATACGCTCAGATGTACAGTAGAATGAAGCAGATATTGATGACATTTAAGATTATGCATGCCTAATTACACCCATGAATGCCTTAATGGCATGTACAGCACCAAGCATCACTCTGTTAACTGTACCACTTAAGACAAACTGCTGTGCACAGATCACAGATAGAGATTACTACTTAAGACGTGTCAAATGTTGGTCAGGACTGGTTTCCTGGCTGCGTCACTGAACGGTGTTTGATAAAGCTGGAAAACTTTGCTCTCCAAAATGCTCCCCCCTTTATCCGTGCCAACAGGGGGAGCTGCAGCATTTCTAATTGCATTGCTTACCGAGAGAAAGAGTGACAGAGAGGATAAGATGGGGAGCCCTTCGGCAAGTTGCTGTATACTTGAAACTGTTTTTATTGAGAATGATTTCTAAGTAAAAGGAAATGTGGCTGTAAATACTCCCTTTTATTAGAAGGACTACTTTTTTCCTGGATGAAGGGTTGCTTGATGATGTGTGTATATATATATATATATATTTGAAAACCCACTCAGAATAATTATCATGTTTTATATAGGCAGAGGTGGGGTCTGAAACTCGAGCCTATCAAAAAGATATTTTAAAAGTTTCCACATCATTCAGCTTTCAGCTTTTCTTCTCTGTGTGCTGGCAGGATATATGGGCTGAAACTGGACCGCATAAAACGGGCTTGATTAAATTAAATGAAATGTGGCTCACTCATTTATTACAACTTGATCACATTAATGGCACTGGACAGTTAAATTCTTAATCTCTCATCTTTTACATTATTAATGGGACCCATGGATCATCAAATCAATTAGTGATGATAACGATAACATTGTAAAATGATGGCTTTTGATCAATTACAGCGTGGAGTGTGCAGATTAATGTAATGAGTTAATGGTCAAAGGGGCTGGATGGGAATCTGCCGACGGGTAACAAAAGGGGGACAAAACTGACCGTTAACAACACTAACGGTCAGTTTTTTTCATGGATTTGACTACAAAACTTTTCTCAGTGGAGATGATTGATTTTTTTTTTTTTTAACTCTAGGACTATTCTTGATTCATCTCTGTAAAACGTGCTTAAAGTCTCTCTTTGGTCACAGCATGCCGATATAACAGCGTCAGTGTGCTTTGCGTTGATTGTCCAAGTCTCTGGAGAATCGAGGACGGGGACAGTGTTTTAAAAACCATTCCCTCATTTGGTGTAAATTCCATAACATGTGATTCACATGCTTAACGTCTAAACCATCCAGTGACCCACCTTCCTTCCTGCCTTTTAAATGGACACAAAAGGTGAAAATTAAATATAGTGGTTCTTATTTTTTTTCCTACAAAATCAGTTAAAAAGTTTTGTTTTCATATGTTATATTATCTTTTATTATTTTATCGTTGATTATACATATACTTTAAATATTGGTCTGTACTTACTAGTACTTGCATGTTTAAAAGGTGTTTTACAAATCCGTTTTATTATATGGTGTGTGTGTTTTTTTTTTTTTAATTTATCATTATAAAAGTGTTCAAAAATAGTAGAATATCGACTTGAGTAAAATTTAACTCTGTTGCTCATATAAAAAACAAACAAACATGTTAATAAATAAAATATTTTCAATTAGAAAGTTTGGTCGATGTTAAACCCAGAAAGACACCGGATTAAATTGAAGCCCAGGAATCCATGTATTGTATCTTGTCCACATGCACTAAATAACCTACATGTGTCGATATTGTCGGGTAAATATAGTACCTGAGCCCTGGGCAAAAACACCTTTCTCACTTCCTGGCTGTGTAGGAAAGAAGTAGGTGAGAAGTGGCACGAAGAAGGAGATAACAGAGACAACAGAGCAAACCAGAGCTGAAGGGCACATGACAGGCATTTGTTTGAAAGTAGAACATTTTTGTTGTTGGAAGCCAAGCTATTTTAAACGTAAAGGAGGAATCTTGAGAGAACTCATTCAGCTACAAGAGAAGTGTTTGTGGTGGTGAAGGTCTTCTGTGTATCTGACCGGCCAGACAATGTGCTGCCTCTGAGACTGGCTTTGTTTTCAGCTATCAAGTTGTCTGACTTTTATTGAAACGTTGGATTGGACGACTATATAAAAATAAGAATTGACTGTTTTTTCCCCCCAAGTTTAAAAAAACAACTCTTTTTTATACTTTATACATTGTAACATATTATGTCAGTCCTATCAACACACTTTGATTTTTTTATACCTTTAATATGCTTTGAAAATGAATCTGAAAAATCTTTCAAAAGCAAAAGAAAAAAAAGCAAAAGTAGTAAATTGAACTTTGAACTTATTTCTGACATAACAAGCATGTGACCACACAAAAATAAAGGGTTAACACACTCTGATGAAACTTGTATGGAAGAATCCCTCACTAGCAGTATGAAAAATATATGTAGCGACTTACTGAAATTGACATTTTGTCTACTTCTTCTTCTCCTTCTTCTCCTCCTCCTTCTTCTTCTAAGTACAAACACATGTTCTGCCTACGTCTCATGCTGGTACTTGCAGTGGGGCTTTCCTCCGCCTCAATCTCTCTCTCTCAGTCTCACAGTTCTATTCCCTCCAGTGCCACAATCTCTCACCTCACCACTAGACCTGTATCATAAATCTTTCCCACCAGTCTCCCCCCACACACATCCTCTGCTGACCATTTTTACCTCCCCTACCACTCACTGCCGGCAAAAGCCCTATTAACCCCTTGCTAGGTTCTATATTGTTGTTGAATAATTGAAGGTGCCTCCAACCGCAGTGAAAAGGCACTTGAATAATGAATAAGATAGGGTGTCTTTTAATGGTGGGAGAGCCCTGTGAATAATTAAGTAGGCAAATCTGTAGTAAAGAAAACACCTGTTGCGTAGAAAAAGATCTCCTGGAGCAGTGCTGCTTTTTATGGATTCCTAAATCTATACAGTGTGGGGCTTTCCATTAACTTCTTCTACCTGGGGGAAATAAGGATGTTTTAGAAGCACAGCAGTAAATTTGTTTCCAGTCACAAACATTGCTTCATTTATAACAAGTTTTGCATCATATTTGTATAAATCTAAGCTTATTAGCTTGGAAATAGATGTTATACATGCATACATTTGTGAACATTGTCTGGCAACCTGCCCAGTGTGTACCGTGCAGGGTAACTAAAGGTGTAGTATCTTCACTAACTCTGTGCAATAAGTGCCTCTAATTTTCATTCAGGATAACATTTCTAATTTGGAGTGGGCTGCGACCCATTTGAATATGATCATCTTTTAAGTGGCGCGCTGTTTAATGCACTCATCGAACTCACCGATGATTGAAGTTTCAGCGTGGTCTGTTATGGTCCACTCTGCCGGGAGCATGATTACAGATTGGGCTGTTCAAGTGGCTTCATATTAGCCAGTCGGTTTCAGCATGCAGAACATTTAATGCACGTTCCTGAATTTCTTGCCTTTTTATAGTATTGAAACCCCTACCATTATGAAAGCTCTTAAATCTCCAATAACGATTTCATAATCGGACCAGTTGAAACAAGCTGTTAACACAACACTGACAGTTTGCTGTGTTATTTTCGTCAACCAATAATTTTCATCATAGTTTTCGACAATAAACTTTTTTTCCCCCAGTCAAGACGATGATAAAAACGATGATGACAAGATTAAAATTTTCTGCAGAGACGAGAGCCAATCAGAAATCAGTAAGTTATGTAAAAAGGCGGCATGAGTTTGGAAGTCATCCAATCAGAAGTAATCTCCTTCTCCAGTAAGGTTTGAAGTGCACGTTTGATTTGTCCCTGGAATAAGTACAACTGTTAGGTTTTCTTTTTTTGGTGGGGGGGTCCCATACTTCTGTGTCTTATGAAAACGCAACAAAAGACACACGGACACATTTCCCATGATGAAAATAAGACGGTGTGTAAACCATGTAGGGCAACTCTCAAAACAAACTTTTATACTTTATATTTTAGTCAAGTGATGGACTAACACCAAATGATGTTTAGTCAAGACTACAACTAAAACAACTTTGGTGTCAACATTTACACTGTTTTTCAGAGCTTTTCTTTGTAAACATTTGCTTCCTTTGGACCAAAAATGAGAGTGGTGATAGTGAACCAGCACGTTAAAGTTGCAGGTCACACAACTGATAAATAAAGAGAAACTTGCTTTAAAAAAGAAGAAAAAAATGGCCGCTTATATCTTTTTTTTTAGCTTCATTTCCCCATCTTTTTGGCTATAGCTGTAACTTTCTGTTTTAAGTTTAGAAAGCAAAAGAAAACCGTGTCAAGAGCACAGCGCTCCTGTCTATACAAGCTGACAAAGATAATCGCGGCAGTATGGAGGATGGATAAGAAAATAAATGTTTGGAGCAGCTTTGTCGTTGTATCCCCTGTGGCGCAGCAGAGAGCACATCTCAGTCTGGGGTCACAGCCACCACTGAGAGCACACCTGGCAGCAGAGATACAGTCATTTCTCCACCAGAGAATTGAGGTGTGTGTGTGTGTGTGTGTGTGAGAGAGAGAGAGAGAGAGAGAGAGAGAGAGGGAAAGAGCTGGAGGGAGAGATAGTGACACAGAAACAGAAGAAGTTGTGTGTCATTGGTGGAAGGAGACAGAAAAGACAAAAGAGTGGAGGCGATAGTGTGCGTGTACTTGTATTACTCATGGTGTGGTGACATATTTATTTACATAGTCATTCTGTGGGAACTCGACTCCCTCGTTTATACAAAAGAAAGTCCCTATAAGGTAAATAATTACATTTCAAGGTGAATACTTCTGTTTAAGGTTAACTCTGGGTTAAGATTAAGTTTATCATAGGTAAAGGATTTATCTCCAGGAAATGAGAAAATGTGTAATGTCCATCTGAAGTGATGAAAACATGTATACAGAGGTGGTCAATGTGTAGCAAACACACTGTGGACAATCTGTGGTGTGCGACCTTGATGTCAGAGGAAAAGTACAGGTTCTGTTTTAAAAACTAAATAAATGGTGTAAATAACGCCATCCAAATTTGACCCACTACAGGGATTTCACTATGAAACCTCTTCTTTCCTCCACAACCCTGTCTCCTTAACAAAAATTACCCACCCACACCTACCCACTGGAAAGCAAGAATAAGAGCAATAAATGGCAAAGATACATGTAATCCTGGAGAACTCTTTTTCACTCAAATTCTAAATAAAAATGGTGTTTATGGGAATGTAGTTTTAAAGACAGGACTGACCCCGTGCATGACCACCGTGTGATGGGCTTTTCCTCAATGTTTGGCCTCATAAACAGGAAATAAATTATAAATGAATTGTGTGTTTTCTTCTCTCCTTTTGATCTAATTTAAAGTCAAGCTGCAGCATCTCCTCTGACTCAAACTGTGCCCGGCAAGGAGGCAGCAGTGGAGATAAGGAACTCCAGCTTTTTAGAGTTCTCTGAATATGAAGCAATCAGCTTAAGTTAGGAAGTTAGGATAATATAACAAGTACATCAAATATAACGTGTTAATATGCTTGAAAAAAAAAAAAAAAAAAAGCTGTGCAAAAGTCTTGAGTCACCCTCATTTCTCTATATTTTGCTTGTAAGGAGACTTTCTTGTACATTTTTAAAGCATTCTTGAGCAACACAGTTTCTCTTTGGACATTTGACCTATGAGTCATTCGTGCATAATAGACACACCGGTCCACCGCCGCTTTGCCTCTTCAAAGAAATGGTCACGCATGCCGAACTTGCAGTAAGTTGCAGTACGCTGCAGTACCAACAGAGGGAGATATTTTATTTCAACACGAATATGGTCACGTGAATGCGTTTAAACAGTCATTATTAACACATTTACATATAAATGCATATTAGCCACCTAGCTTGTTTCTGACGATTAAGATCCTAGAATGTACTTCATACCTTCCATGGTCACTAGCCCCTTCTTGGCTTTTTAATATATTATCTCCCTCTGCTGGTACTGCAACTTCTGCAACTTTTTGCACGCTTTGTGCACAAAGTGGACTGACGTGTCTATTACACACTTTGCTGTGATATCGAGTTGTGCTGATGTAGCTCAATGATGAGTTTGGTGCTTTTGAATTTTCTAAAATAACTAAAATAATCATTTGCAACAACTTTGAGCTATGCACAAACTATACTTTGGCATTGGCGCTGTGATGTAAAAAAGACATGACAGTATTAGTTGTCTATTGGAGTGCTTCCACTCTCCAAGAGTGCAAACATCCACATTACCAGGCAAATGGAGGCATAAGTCAAAGCACTTTCATCCAATAGGCCACAGTTTTTGTTACCCTGCTTGCACGCTTTACAGACTAATATAAATTGTCAAAAAACAACAACAAAAAGGTAAGCTAAACTGCACACAGTCTGTATGCAGACAAACTTAGCTACAGGCTTAAATAGAAGTCACCCCCATCTCTCTGTCTGACACTGTAACCTGCAGGCACTGAATCCACAGTGCAGCAGGGGAAGACAGAGGAAATGCCATAAACACTAAGCCTACTCTTGCAGGCACAGATATGAATCATCGCTTCCGGTCAGAAGGTGATAATGACGGCAGAACAGCTCCAACAGACCTCCTGTGTCTTCCATTGCTGTTGTTAACATTTCCAGAGAATCTTGCTCCCTTGACTGATGGGATTGTTTGCTTTGCACCAATCCCGGAATGTTATTCTCAGCTCAGTTTGTTTATCATCATTTTTCTTCCTCAATGCACATCTCCAGTTACACAGAATAACATCACCTTCAATTGCTGCTTCACTGATGGAGATGTAAGCAATTGACAGCTGAACTGAATCATTTAAATTGTATCATCTGACTTGTTGATTTGAATCTCCACCCTCTCTAACTGGTTGATTTTTGTCATGTGTGGTGACATTGCTTTGAATCTGATTATGAAGTAAAGGAACAAAACCCTAGTCAAGAAGTATGTCTAAGAAATAATCTATTCCATAATATTTCCTTGTTGTTGTTGTTTCCATGCACTGAACTAATGAATGATGAGTGAGAGAGGCAGAAAAACTCTTCTGAAAATGTGCTTTCTAACTTGCCACCGAGCCAACCACACTGTAGAGGCATAATTTTACTACCAAGTGTTAGAAAATGTCATTTTCTCTCAAACATTATCTTCTTGAAAGGAAACAGTCTTTGACTTTTTTCTTCTGTAGGCCTTTGAGTGAGATGAGTGCCATCTAACTGCCCCATAGAGACCAATTACAATTTGATTTTTGGAGTTAATTAGAAACAACCTCTTTTTTTAAAATCTCACACCAGTGACCAGACACTAGGAACACACACACACTCACACACACACAACAAACCCCCCTCAGATCTGTACAGCAACTTTTTGGGGAACTTATGATTTTCAGAGCACTTTGATAACAGCTGTAGGTCTGACTTTATTAACTATTTCTCATGAGCGTTGCAAAATTTCACATAGATTTCACTGTCTGTTACACAGAATACCATCGTCATGGTAACTAACTGCTGCTTTACTGACACAGGTATAAATGTAGTTGTCTTAATCATGCTTTGTATCTGTTTTTCCAGATGTTCTTTTATTAGCATCTGTACAAAGGACGTTTTTTGCATGTGAGCCTCAGTTTGGCAATGGTAGACAAAGATTTACACGTGATGGGCAGAAAAGAGCACTAAAGGATGTGGGAAGAACTTAACAATGCAAATATATACATAAGATAAAAAAAACATTAAGATCAATGGCTAACTAACATTATTACTCTGCTACATAAGCAACTGATAGCTGACAAGCTGCTTCGAGAACTTCATCTAGTTTATCAATTTCAATCTCTTGTTCTCTCAACATGTTTTCACAACCTCTACCTTCAGAGAAATGGTTGGACACAACTATTGGGATTTGCCTGAAATGAATTTAAACACATTTCATTCTGTTTAAAACTATTTATCCATCTGTCTATCAGAGTGTCTGGCTGTTTGTTATTTTAACTATGGCCACACAGGAGAGTAATACATGCTTTTATTTCATGGGAAGCTAAGCTAATTGACTCTCACTTCTTTCTGTCTACTTTGACCTCTTAGCCAACTCAAAGGAAAAAATGTATTATTTACAACAGGGTAGCACATAAAGGCTATATATACAGGCTTTCTGAAAGTATTCTTTCTTTATGGTTTCCTAATTTTAAAATGTCACAAGGTACAACAATTTCTGTGTTCAAAAAATAGTTTAGCATTCTTGCCAACGCTCCTCTGGCTAAATCAGGAAACACTTAACCATAGCTGTTGGACACAGTTGACATCACTTTGAGACAAAGTGCGAGAGGACCCGGATCAGCACCTTGTGGCACTCCAGTGCCACAAACTCTGGTGACAGGTCAGGCGTCACAGATGTCACAGGACATCTTAATGGAAGAATAAATAATTAATAAAGAGACATTCCTGAGGCTCTGAATGGTCCTCTTGTCTGCAAATCTGAATTTACGTTGACAGTAGAACACAGTGGCAAAGTTAAAGAGGGACTAGATAGAAGGTGACACCTTGGCATTTAATCCCTTTTAGCTAGCTGCTAATTGAGTGACTAATGTCCTTCATTTAAAATCAAATCAGAAAACTCTCCAATTTTATAATGTCTGCACCTACCATCACATGTCATGCAAATGTCACTGGCTTCAATTAATTTTTTTTTCATAATTTACAATAGTACTAAGGGAAATATAAAAAAAAATGTGATATCAGTGGTGTGACTGATTCTATCTGTAATACTACCAGGAATTTTGCTCAGACATTACAGGAAACTGAGAAACCTGTCAAGGTTTCTAAGCAGTGCCAATGTGAGCCTGACAGCTAGGCTGGGGTTGGCGAGGCATGCCGATTATCTGTGTGACCTGCATTGTTTCAGCCACAGCCTTGTACTGTTTTGTAGCCTGTTTGGCATCTTCACACTTGTTCTCATTCATAATGAATACCGACGGGGGTGCAATATTAATAAGGCTCAGTGCCTAGGGCGCTGGGTTTATTTAAGGATTCAGATTAAGAGGACAATGGAGGTGACAGAATCTCTGCATATAGATCTAATGTTTTCATTCAGGTATATTATTTATAATTCAGATAAAATGTCACAAGTTTGATACCCTAACTACCGATGCTTTATTAATTAGTCCTGGGCAAATGAGAAAACAGCTACTCACCTTCACTTCTCAAACATTTGGATGTTCAAACAATGATTACAATTTTTTTTTCAATCAAAACCTTCATATGGCACTAAGAATATTACTTGTTTCCATAGTAACATTTGTTATCAAAGTGCTTCTCATGCTGAACAAAGGCTATAGAGTATATGGAGGGAAACAATTTATACATTTCAGGACAAATACTATGTTCCACTGCTGTGCGGCTGAGTGGCTTTTGTGACTGAGTGATGAATTTGAACCTGCACAAAAAGTCACTGGCTGTTATCACGTACAGTTCAAAGGAGCCTTGAAGGGCTGATCAGAAACATTTTCTGCCTTCCAGGCTTGTATTTTCTCAGCCCCATGTGAAGAGGTAATATTTTAGTATGGGGCAATCCATCCATCCACCATTCAAAACAAATCTCAATATATTTCTGCAACTGTGGGAAGGTGAAGTAACCCCTTTAACATGGTCATATTGCAGTGTCATTCAGTCAACTTATCTTTGAATAAATACCTAAACATACATGGCATGGAACAACTGGTGAATAAAAGTTAATAGTAGTAGCAATGGTCTTGGATGAACTGTTAACCAATATTGCATGATTGGATCATATTACTAATGGTTAGTTATAATAGTGTTTGACGTGGACTACATTGGCTATATGACTCATTCTTAAAAATTGCTGGTGGTTTAGGGTTGCTTACATTGGTCAAGAGCTGTTGTAGAGTCAGTTGCAGCTAGACACTTAAAATACTTATTTAGGTTTTATAACTGCAATTCACTCCAGAACAAAAAGCATGAAACTGTGTGCATTGTAGGCACCAGCAGAAGAATTCACGAATGCGATACATCATTGTGTATGTTTCGTGTGCACTTCTAAATTCTATACTTTTCAGCTGCACATTTGTTTGAAGACAGAAGGACGATCATAAGGTTTCAGGCTCAGCTAACAGATGTCTCACAGAGTCATGCAGACAATGAACAAATATAGACTACAATTCAGAAGTAATGCCTTCAACCAAGTGTATTAAATTTAGTTGTGCGTTGTCACAACCGTCCATTCAATGTTGTCCTCAAAAGACTTTCTA
Source organism: Pelmatolapia mariae (assembly GCF_036321145.2). Classification (NCBI taxonomy): domain Eukaryota; kingdom Metazoa; phylum Chordata; class Actinopteri; order Cichliformes; family Cichlidae; genus Pelmatolapia; species Pelmatolapia mariae. The sequence continues at coordinate 36,527,647 of NC_086240.1, forward strand.
GAGTCCTCTTACAGCAATCAGGATATTTCTGCAAAGTCACGGGTAATTTCAAGGTTCAGTTTCAAGTCCATTAATAGAAATCAGAAAAATGTATTTGTACAATATATAGATTTTTTTCTTTTTACCCCAAACCTCGATAAAATCGTACTGACATGGAAGCTAAGGGACTTGTCCTTGATATCTCTGATATCTGTTTCAAATGGGTTTAAAAACTAAAATCAATGTATTTTGTCCCCTAAAATCTCCCTTCTCTGTCACATTTTAGTATGCTAAGAAAACTGTGGACTTAAGATGCTTCAGACTCTATCTTTAAGGGAACTTGAAGGTCACACCATTCATCAAAGACTGATGAATATCCTCAAGGATGCTGACACCAGAGATTGGTCATTTAAACATCTCAAACATCAAGAAAGGTCTACTGTGATTAACAGAGTGGTTTGAATAATCTTGCGCTTTTCCCCAGGGTTAAAAGAACAACCATTTAATGTTTACAAATTCATCTGAAGATCTAAAGAAAACTATCCTCTGATTCCCATGAGCTCTTTCAAAGCGGATCTTTGATCCACCATCTCTTTCCCAGCAGATCGATTGGAGTTGAAGAGTTCATTATCCAGGACAAATACATATGCTTCTCTGCCACATCTTCGGCCGTTCTTCTCATCCCCTTTTTGCTCTGTCTTTTAATTGGCCTTCAGTCATCAGTCATCTTGGCTGCACTTGTTCTTTTACTTGCTCTGTCGTTCCAGTCTAATGACACAAAGGCTAATTTTACACCCACCAGTCGTTCCGTTTAATTACTGACTGTCCAGACTCCTCTAGCTCAATCAATAACAACCATACCAAAATGAGGAGATGCTTTGGGAAAAATTGTCCATGGGGCATTTGATTTGGAAGAGGAAAGAAGATTCTTTATAACTTTGCACAAATGTAGTTAATAGAGGGAAGATAAAGGTAGCTAAATGGTTATCAAGGATATTTGTCATGTCTTTAACATATCGCACATACTAAAAGTAGTGCTGTCAAGAGATTAAAAAAAATAGAGATTAATTAATTATGATTTTTAATTAATTGATCTAATTAATCTCTTTTTTAATCTCACCTAAAAATAGCTGAGGAAAGCCCTCAACTTATTGTGGCAGACCAAAAGACTGATATATAACAAAGAAAGTGACTTTATAAAGTCATTTATTGTTTAACAAACGTTAAACAGATGCAACCATTTACATACTGTTGTATTCTTTTGTAAAATAAGTGGAAAAATAAATACAAATAAAATCAAATAAATTAAGTGCTGCAAGTTAGCACATCAGAGTTGCTCTTTTCTGAGCAATACAGCACTGAAATTCCTCTGATTCAGATAATGAAAAATAAAACTGACATTGCAGTGCTGCAAGTTAGCACATCAAAGTATTCTTCCATCACAAAAAAAAGTGCTGAACATCAAGCAATCTATTCTAGTAGGCTACAAATGACACAGCAGCTATGCTGACCACATGTGTCTCATTTCTTCTTCCTCAGCCAGTCGCTAAGACACACCAGCCTGGTAACATTTTCTGGAAGCAAGGCTGCCCTTTTCTTTTGCACTATGTGGCCTGCAAGGCTAAAGAGTCTCTCACAGGGTACAGAGGTAGCTGGGGAGGCCAGGTACTTTTGTGCTAGGACTGACAGCTTTTCATAGACTCCTGAGTGAGCATACCACCACTGCAGGGGACAGTCATCAATACTGATGCTGGGTTCTGCTCTGTAGCGCTGCAGCTCTCCAGACTCAATTCCATCTTCTGAGTCAGAGTCAGACCCCAGAAGGAGTTCGCTCCTCCTCTTCTTCTGAGCTGGTCCATCATCCTCTGTGGAGGGCTGGAGACTATCTGCTCTTCTGGGCTCTGCTGCCTGGAGCATATTCTCCAGAATGGTCCACACCTGAATGAATGAATGAATGAATGAATGAATGAATGAATGATTGTGATTAAAACTAAGTGCTTTTTTTTAATTTTATTTAATCTTGTAAAGAACTTTGTGTTCCATATAATAAATAAAAGTTTGATTTGATAATGAATTGGACTCATTAGTCCAGCTTAACCTTATTGTCCTACCTGTTCCCTCTTTTCTCTTGGAAGACATTTCAAATCCTTAAACCGTGGATCCAATGCTGTGGCCACCTCGAACCATATCTCGTTGCCATTAGCTCGTCGTGCTGCCAGATCCTTCTGGAAGGCATTCTTGAACTTCACCACGTAGGCAGGATCATCATCAGTAATGTCCATGACACGGTACAGATGGCGAAAAGCAGGCAGCACTACAGAGCAAGAGACGTAGGCCTCACCACCCAGCAGCTCTGTCACATACCTGCAGAGGTGGAGAGGTTTGCTAAATAAACCTAGCTGGATTCATTTAAATCAAAGTGTAACTGATTCCCAATTTAATTGTCCTTAAAAGTTCCTTGTTATGTTCATTAATTTTGATTTTACACATGTAACAGTAGTTTATATAATTAAAATGGGAAGGTGTTTATTTGAACTTACTTGCATGGTTCAAGCAGGAGCTCCAGCCTCTGCAGTTTCGCCCACTCAGCTTCGGTTGGCAAGACCAACCTGTGGTTCTGTTGGTCCAACGTAGCCTGGACAGCCTCTCGGTTACATAGGAGGCGTGAGACCATTGCGAGAGTCGAGTTCCACCTGGTGGGTACATCCTGTATAAGTTGATCGCTCTTCTTTCCGAGTGCTACTTGTTGTTGGTTAAGTTCTGTGGTACTCGCAGGGCTTTGTTTAAAATGACCAACAATCTTGCGGCACTTTGCCAGTACACCGACAAAACCACTGCTATCGAGACATACCGTGATGGTCCTCTGGAGAATGTGAGCATTGCAGGCGATGTGCTCATATGGAAGTGCTCTCATAGCAGCCAGCATGTTTGCTGCGCTGTCTGTGCCAATGGTGGATATCTTGTTTTCAATACCCCAGTCATTTGCTACCTTGAGGAACTGTTCGGCGCATTTATCAGCAAAGTGCCTGGTTTCTGTTCTCATGACGGTCAGTGCAAATGAGTTGAGGTTCCACTCACTATCAATAAAGTGTCCAGTCACCCCAAAATAGCTGTGGTTGCCAGCTGAGGTCCAGTGATCTCCGGTTATAGCAACACAGTTGGGAGAATCCTCCGCCAAAATCTCAAGTTTGTTTTTCTTTTCGCCGTCGTACATTTTGCTGATTTTGGTCGTTACTGTAGTCCTGCACGGCGGCTTGTATGACGGGTCATTGGACGCAATTTGCAACACCTCTGTCAATCCTTCGTCCTCTACTATATTTATCGGCCTACAGTTCATCGCTATCCACTTGGCAATAACATTAGTCAGCCTGTCGGTCGCAGACTTGCTCATACGAGGGGTATTCTCTAGTTTTGTTTGGCGAAAAGCTTTGCTCTGGCTTGCTATATTGCTAACGTCTTCACTGCTAGCTGTTGCTGCACTCGCGGCTGGGTGCTTTGCGTTGAGGTGATAGGCCAAACTTGAGCTGCTTCGGTGGTAAGCAAACTCCTTCTTACACTCTAGGCAGACCACTTTACCTTTGTCAATGGTGCCGTCGGGGCGTTTATGAAATACAAATTTCCCGTTCACTGGGCCAACAACTCTCAGATGCGCCTCCATATCCACACTGTAAGCTAATCACCACTTCTCACCTTGACCTCACGACGTGACTCCACCCCCAACAAGTCAAGCACAAGGAGCCCAGCACATAAAAACGGATTTTATAACATAGCAACTCTCATACAAAATCAATGACGTCAAGAGATTAAAAATTAGATTAACGAGATTAAAAAACATAACGCGCTAAATAGCATTGTAATTAATTAATCGCAATTAACGCGATAATTTGACACCCCTAACTAAAAGTTCTCTGCGCTTCAAGGTTTAACTCTGCAACACTGGTAAACTTTGACAGTGTAGAATCACGTTAAATCATTTATAATCCGCCAGTGGAAAGAGATTGTTTCACTCGTTCACATGTACTATAAATCGGCTTCTGATTCACAAAGTCTTGTGAATGAAAATGTTTGATGCTAATAGGTGACTGACTTGCTATTCATAATGTCACCTTTTCAGAAACTACTCTACACATCAAAGTGTGTTGGAAGTATAATCATCAAACCACGGCGGCTTTCTACAGTGAAGATTTCAAACATGCTTTCACACCCAGTCGGATTTGTTTGGTCTCACCACAGAGGGGAAAAAAAGACACTATTGCTTTGTGTCACATTCACACTCATACGCAAGATCAGGACTAACAGGCTACTCATTCACTTTCGGTTACTGTTATCTGGTATCATAGCCTTGTACTCACAGGGGGAAATCTAATTTCAGAGACAATAAGTCATACAGCAGTTAATGCCTCTTGGATTTTTATTATCTGGCAGTTACAGAGAGCTCACTAAGAAGGATTTGATTACAAGCATAATGAACATACTCAAGACTGCGAGTGGACCTCATATGTCAGAGTATTGCACCATAATATTATCACGGATAGTTAGCCTCCTTATTATGGAGGAATTTAGTGGAATCAACTAATCTCACATTGTCCAAATGTAACATTTTTATTAATTTTACCTTTCTATTTTTTTATTCTGTATAAGTCTAGAAATTCAGTTCTTTAATCACATGACTTTAAGGGAAATCATTAAAATAAGGTTTCTACAGAAACATCAACCTGTTTTTAAACAGGAGCAACTTTTGTAATGCTAGTAAACAGTCTGATACCAATATCAGTGCTGGTATGAATACTGCCCGCCTCTAGCAAACAGAATAACTGACTGACATTTGACATCAGATTCATAAACCGTGTGTAAGTAGTCACTGTGATTCATTAAAACAAGAGCACCCATCAAGCAAGCGCTTTCTTATATGATGAGAAAGTGAAAGAAGGTTTAATATCTAAATAGGTGTAGAGTTATTTATTTTTGAATTTTTACTATTTCAGCAAACAGCAGCACTGGAATTTACTCTCTGTGTGCAAGTTTACATCCTCATCAAGCCTGAGGGTTTACTTATTGGAACCCACTGGAGACAACCAATCAGCAGAGTCATTTGAAGACGCTCAGTTATTGGGGACCAATGGGAGATGACGGGCCGAGCGGAGCTAGGAACTGATGGTGGAACTGAGTGGCTGTGGCAGTGCTAATGGTAAGTGAGAGGTAATTAGGTAGAAAAGGCTTGTGTGCGGCTCTCCATCCGGTGAACAGAACGAGGAGCCGGCCTCCCCACCGCCTCATTTATCATCATCTGCTTAGCAGGCGGCTCAGAGGCAGGACAAACAGAACAAACCCCCTCCATCTTTTTCCATCTCTCCATCTCACGTTGCTTCTTATCTTCTGTCCTTTTCATCCTATGGACGGCATTTCTTTTGCTTTCTGCATCTAATCTATTTTTCTGTATTCACTTTCATCTCCGCTTCCTCTTCTCTGTTGTTTTCTGTCTTTGTCTTAGCCACCTGCCACATTTGCACTTCATTTTTTGCCTGCTGCTTATGCTGTCTTTCACGTATTATGTTCCATTCTACTGTTCTTGCTCTATTTACTGCTTTTCCTTTCACTTTCACGTCAACATACTGTGCTCCATCCTGTTCTTGTTATTTTGTCTTGCTCCATCTATTTATTCAATATGCTTTGCCTTTACTGCTTTGGCACTTTCCACTTCTGCTTTGCAATTTCCATCTTCTATTTTCCATCTTTCCTCCCATCACATCCCTGTGACCTTGGATGTTTTTCATTTTTCCTCTTTCTTCTCCAATTTCTCTTCATTCTCATCACTGATGTTCTTTTCTGTTTTTATTTATTTTTTGTTTACCAACTAGGTCTAATCTCTTGTCCTTCAACTCCCTCTTCCATTTGCCTCTTTTTGTGCAATGTATATTGATTTACTTAATTCTGTGCCTTGACAATCAGAAAAAAAAGAGTTTCCACCTAGAAACTGGAACATCCCTAAAGATTGATAAAACGGCTCAGAGAATCTCTGAAATGTTTGTTAAATGATCTACCAAATCACGGATGTCCTGAGGAAAAACATCATGGATGAAGGAAAACATTTGGTTGTTAATTAATGTGGCAAATGACATGGGCATGTATGGCTGCCAGTGGAACTGGGTCACTAGTGTTTATTGATGATGTGACTGCTGAAAGAAGCAGCAGGATGAATTGTGAGGTGAACAGCTGCGCTCGGATACAGCTAAATACTGCAAAATTGTGCAAGCAGATAATAAACCAAAGCATGCTGCAAAAGCAAGTCGAGTTTCTCGAGGTAAAGAAATGGGATATTCTTCAATGGCCAAGTCAGTCACCTGATCTCAGCCCAACAGAGCTTGCTTTTCAGTTATTAAATTGAGAAATGAATGCAGAAAGACCCACAAACAAAGTGCACCTGAAGGTTGGTGCTTGTTTGTGGGCCAGAGGTTGAAGGTGGCTGGATTAAAGACCTGGCAGGGGATCTCGAGGAAGGAAACACAACATTTGTTGATGTGCATGAGTTCCAGACCTCAGGCTATTATTAAAAAAGTATTTAAAAAGAGCTTTTATGTTTAAATTTATGTTAGCTTGTCCCATTAATTTTGGACCTCTCAAAACAGGAGACCGTGTATAAAAATGGCTTACACAGTCCATGCAAAATGTTTGTAAAACCCCCCAGAATTAAACCTGAAAGTCTGCATGTCAACCACATACTGACTGTTTAAATTACAATCCACCGTGGTGGTGTGTAAAACTGCAAAAACTGTGTCCTTGTCCCAAACGTTATGGATGGCAGTGTATATTGATGTCTGATTGGTGTTTGGAAAGCAGTGCTGCGAGCATGTTTAAAAGGAAGCAGTTTCCATCCACACCAACTGGCACAGGGCACTTAGACTTAACAAATTGTCTTTAATCAAGTTTAAGCTGATCATTCAGGGCTGCTAGTAGCTTTACTGCTTTGAGGAATGTGCAACTGGTATGATTGAACGACAAAATTTCAGTCTACATCAGATGAGGTCATCTTTTCCCTCACAGATGTGTGATGGATGGGAAACTGAATGGTCATTTTTCGTAGGAGAAGTCAGCAAAAAAAGGAGCCACTCTTCACAGAGTGGCTCAAATTCATTAACAGTCACGTCTCTTTGTTGTGTGCAGCTGTCAGTAATTAATGACTTCACTTGTTCTACAACTGTAACAACATGTCAAGACCCTGGCAGCGATACAGACAGCAACGCAGCCAATATCGATAATTGGCTGCAACAGGTGACAGAGAAGAATGGACCTAAACAAGGAAAAAAAATATACAAGTACAAGAAGTACAAGCCATGAATATAACTCCAGGGTGTGACGTGCAAACAGACCTAATTTGTAGCAGAAAGTAATTTGTATCACTGGCGGCAGTTGTTGGAGAAACAGGGAACAGATACACTCAGGTACCCTAATTTATCACTTCAACACTCACTTCCTGCCTGCCTGTGTCACTCAGATATCTCACAGTGCCCTTGTTTCTATTATGAGACTGCAACATGTGGCTAAAATACTGGCTTATATACCAAAAGAATGTAACATTTAATCAGTTAAGTAGTTTTTAAGTAATATAATTTGTGTTAATCAATACATATGCTGTTAGCAGCCTGCGCAGCAATTTTATATTAAAACTAAAAAGCTTTTCATGAGTTCATTCAATAGACTTTTGGCTGTCTGCCTCTCTTTTAACGCGCTTTTATCTCCGACGGTCCTGCCCTGCTGATCTCTGATTCCACCCACATGCAAGGATGTTTTCTGTTCAGCACATTAGCTTCTGTCTGAATGTTGGCTAAAGCCGTCCCTCCAGACTTTCCCCTCGTTGCCACGATGGAGAGCCGCACTCAGCATCGATTAAAGCCGCGGCTGGGTTAAGGCCTCTGACAGGTCACCTCTATGGTTGTCACCTCCCACGTGCGGGAGCAAAATGATGAGATAAAAATACTCCCTCGATGTTGACATTTCAAATTGCAACACCGTGTGCCTATCAGATTAAGATACTGTGATATTGGATGTGCGTGTAATAACTGTCCACTTGTCCACTGACCCCTGAAGCCCGGCGATGGTGAAGTTTGGAGATGAAATCCATCAAAGGAATAACTGCACCAAAAGAGAAAGCGATGGATTTCAAACACTGGATTTAAAGCACATGGCTACTCGTAATACAATACAATGCGAGCGTACCATAGATCAAAGCCAGTAATGCTCCTCTCTTAGTGTTACATAAACCTACATTTGCTACACTTATAGAACACAAATACCTCCTCACGTTACATGTTTTTGTTACAGCTCCGATTTTTACATTTTTTTTCTCTCAATTGACTATATTTTGCTCCACGTGTATAATTTTCACTCAAGAAAAAAAATATTATGCTCAAAATACTGACCTCATGTAATTTAATTCAATATAAATTTACCATGTAATGTTGCTACAGTACAAAAAACATTGTAAAATGCTAACATGAAATTGACTTGCCTGCTGTACATGCTATACATCAGGTTATACCAATCACATCTTCCTTAATAGCTAATTTTTGGAATAAATAAAAAAATTTATGTGCATTTAACTCAGAATCTTTGCTTCATGTTTGTTCAGGGTGAAGCTTCCCGTTTTTTAGCGCAGGCAACATTTTGACTGTGGTGCTTTTACTTACACTACCTTTAAATTGTTCTAGTAGCTTTGCCTCCATAATAGATCTTAATGCTTGTTTTTTTTCTTGACAGTGTTATTAAGTGCCTCACTTGTGAGTCCCAGTGGTAAACAAAGCTGAACAATTTACATCCAATAAATGTGTGTGTGGAAAAACAAAACCCCAAAACCAGCGGTGCTCTGAACAAGCTGTGGAAGCAGCCCTCGCTCGCACCAAGTCGCCATCTATTTGTCTTTCTGAACGTGGAGCTTTGACAAGAACCACAAAGAGTAAATTTATCAAATTGCTGCATGTCAAATTCTATTTGTCTGACAGGACCTCTCTTGTGCGCACTTATCAGCCGCCCTATCGCAGCCTAATAGCTACTGTAAATTTGCTCATATCAGATGGCAGGCATTCATTTGGAAAATGGCTGTCTTAATCTATATTTTATCAACTGGAGTGAACATATTAATAGTAGATATTCTTATTAAGCCTTAAGGCTCATCGAGATTCCTGATGTGAAACTCGTGGCGAGGGACTCAAATGATCCACAGAAAGTTATTTTCTCAGATTGATTTCACTACACTGTCTTTTGTCTCCACTTTGACCTGCAAAGTACAGTAACTATATTCATATGGGGTGCGTGCTATTTTCATGCTTCCCCTTGTAGCATTCACTCAAACAAATAAATAAAGCAATCAGGTTGCAGAAAGCTTATAAAACATACTCTCCTGCATGTTTGGAGTAAGCACAGATGGCTCTCAGACCAAGGTCTTAAGGTACTGAATGTTTGGATCCAAGAACACCAATCTGCTCCAGTCTGCCTGAAACTGATAAAGTCAATGAGCACAGGGGCTTCATAGCTGCATTATAATGCTGAAGAAGTTTTTCTTTATCTACCGGATCTCCTTTACCTGAGAACGATCCCACACTTAATTGTCAGTCAGATTGCTTCAATATCATAGAGGATCTTTTCCAGAGAACATGTGCAGAAAGGCAGAGAACCAATAAAAGAAACAGATAAGCTACAGAGAGCTGCGATACAGTCTACCAAGAAGCTGAAGATGAATTACAGTCAAATGCAGATAAAATTAGTCCTTTTTTAACTGAAACAATACTGATTTGGATGACTTTGCAGACAAACTTCTTGGTAAAGTCCAGTTTATCATTTCACTGCTCTTTTTTTTTCCTGTTCCTGCCTTTGCCTGGTACTTATCTACAGTCACACCCCTCTCCCATCTCAAGTACTTATCTCCTGTGCCAGTGTGTGTCATGCATCCGTAACCCTGTTGAAGATAGGACATTACATGGCCAGATTTTGCCGTTTACTCGAGATCTCACACTTGGATGATTCCTGCGGGCAGCCATCTTAGCATCAAAGTGTTTGGTCTCCAAGCCATTTGATCCAGTCCCAGCAGTGTGTTTGCCCAGTTTTGTTTGTGCAGCCGCATGTCACCTTTCCTCCTACTGCAGAGATTTAGGATGATACGGCATTCCAAACAGGGCAGCAGATATGCTGAGATTGCCAAGAAAGTCAACCATATTAGATGCAATAGCATCTGATAAGAAACCAATGGAAAGCCTCTCAACAAGAAACTTGCTTACACTCTATCCTTCCTCTTTTGCACTTATTTTCTCTTTGGTTATGACACCTGATAATATTGAAAACAAGTAAACTTCAACACTTTGCATGATGAGCCAATAAAATTGTGCACTCATTAATGTTACCTGCTTTTTAGGCAATATTAATGAGTGGGCCAGCAGATCCTAAAATGTTTAAGAGGTACACTCTTGGGGAAAAAAACACTCTTTTTTCCCTTTCATAACTCAATGAAAAGAGAAGAGAAGAAAAGAGAAAAAAGATCTTCACAAGCAAAAAGAATATCATAAAAGCAATTTTGTTAAATGTAATCCTGAAGACAATAGAGACCAACCCTTCGGATGCAGTAGCTGTGCTCTATCTGATAGTGGCCCTGCAGGGACGGGGAAGGATATATCAGGGTGGGACATGGTGCGAATACTTGCTTCCTCCACACCCATTTGGGAAGATAAGGAAGTGATGACACTCACAGGGTAACAAAGGATAGAGAAAAGGAAATTGGAAAAGGGAGGGGGAGCATGTTGTAGATCAAAATATCTTTGATGTACTTCCTTGAGGTATTGCTATGTGGTTTTCTTGAAATGTGATACTGTAGCTAAGCTGGAAATCGAGTGGCATCGGATTTCATAAGCACTTTGTTTCTGTTTTTATTCAATCATGGTTACTACGTTCCCTCGTTTCTCCCCTTTTGTTTTTCCTCTAACTTATTCGAGCACATGCTTACGTCTCTAATGTTCCAGGAAGAAACACAGTCCTCTACTGGATTAATTAAGGGGTAAATGACTTGCTCAAGGGCACCTCAATTAGTTGTATGGGAACAGGAAAGCATGAGTCATATACGACTGCAATTCTGCAGTGGCTCTGTGGTTTCGACCTGAAAGTCTATCTTTACCAACCTGATAAAATAAAAGATAAAAAGATATTTTTTCATGAGTACAGTAAAGTTATGAATTAGAATAGAGTGCACCAGCACAAGAGAAAAGGGCTCAGAAGAGGTTTTGAAAGTGTTGAGCAAGGCATTACTTTAATTGCATCACAGCAACAGCAATGGAAGTGAAAAGTTTGGCACAGTCCTTAAATTAGTTTTTTTTTTTACAATGGCTTCTTTGCAAAGTTCCATCTCTTGTTTTCTTAGTCTCTGGAGGTAATAGACCTGTCGCTGCAGTAATAATGATGAATCTCCTCTGTCTGCCCGGCACAGGCTGAGAGAGGTCCCCAAAATATGGATGTAAGCGGCTGAGCTAGTGGTACTGGGGTTAAATCGTGGTGGAGAGAATGCAAAGATTACGACCATGCTTTGGGGTAATAAATCAAAGGAAAACGTGCCACCGGAAACACACCGTCACCATTTAGCATGAGATACCAGCCAATTATTTGTGACTCGTTCAGGCAGCGTTGAAACTGGATAAACATTAAATTACAAGCAGATCACATTCTGCAGGCTCCACTTCTAACGCTCTCTGTCCAAAGTCATCATGGAAGGGACGTTCAAGTGGTACAAATCACACCTCTTCCCTTTCCCTGTCCAGATGGCACAACACTTAATTACGCCCCTGCCATTTTAATACCTTCTGGGTAATGCACTCGATAGTGCAATCATTCCTTCTTGACAACATCACCATTCATTTAGGCTTTTTATTAAAACTCAGGAATTGTTTTTCCTTGGGGAAGTGTCCCATCCTCAACCAGCAGTCCAAAGCAAGTTTTTCGCTTGGTCGTGACCAGAGATGGGCAGTAACGCGTTACTGTAATCCGATTACTTTTTTCAAGTAACGAGTAAAGTAAGGGATTACTATTGCAAAAACGGTAATTAGATTACCGTTACTTTCCCGTAGGAACACTGCGTTACTGCGTTACTAAAACCGTGAGTTTTTTGCGAGAATGTCTCATGACAATGACGTAAGCGAGTGCGACGTTCATGACAACAGCTGTGTGCAGATCAACAATGGATAATATATCGAGTGCGGGAGAGAGTATGACCGTGCAGCGTTTAAAGCGTGGAAGTACTGACCTTACTTTAAGTTTGATTCCATAAAAAGTGACAAAAACATTAGCGTCTGTTGTGCGTGGGAAGAAAACTTCTTTTTACAGCGAAAAAAACCCCCTAAACTTCCAAGCAAGCAAGTGCGCTACGATGTAATGGGAAATTCACAGAGAAACTCGCGGAGTCTTCAACTGACCGCTGTGGCACACCTGCACCAGGGTAAACCTCCGCCTACCCCACTCCTGTTTTACAGGTGAAAATAGAGCAACTAGTCTTTGACTTTATTTATTTTCTGCTGTGTTTTACTTGCATCTATTTGAAAGAGTGAGTGTAAACACACACAAAAATTTTTTATTTTATGCGCTGGAATGTGCAGAAAATAGGTTTAAATGTTAAACAAATTTCTTCCAGTCAGAGAATGTTGCATATAATAAAATTTTTGCTTGATGCATAAAGTTAAAAGATTAAAACTAATAAAACAAGTTTTAAAAAGAGACTTTTTCATTTGATTACATTTTGTATGATGGATTATGCAGAAAAAGTAGAATTGGGCTGAAAGATCTATTGGTTTATTACCTATTCAGGTTGTAAATCGTGTTTTTAAAAAGTAACTAAGTAACTAAGTAATTAATTACTTTTGAAAATAAGTAATCAGTAAAGTAACGGGATTACTTTTTTGGGGAAGTAATCAGTAATTAGTTACTGATTACTTTTTTCAAGTAACTTGACCAACACTGGTCGTGACTGTAAATTCACTCCCTCCATGGTGCAGCGAAGTGTCACAACAGCTGGTAGTTGTCCCCACCTCATCTTAAAGATATCTATGGCCTTACTTGTGGTTCCTATGACATTTAAAAGTAGAATGGAAGGCAGAGCCTTCAGCTTCCAGGCCCTTATTTTGTGGAACTAGTTCACAGTTTGGATTCTGGAGACAGACATCCTCTCTATTTTTAAGACGTTTAAGACTTTTCTTTTTGCTAAAACATATGGGGGTTGGATCAGGTGACCCTGAATCCTCCCTTTGTTATGCTACAATAGGCTTCACCCACCTATTTTCAATATCACTGTGTTCATACACCACTTTGCATTTAATCAAATGTTATTATTAATCTCTGCCTCACTTTTACAGCATGCCTTTGTCCAGTTTTCATCCACTCACTCCACAGGTTTCTTCCTGTTAATAGGCAGTTTTTTCTTCCCACTTTCACCAAAGTGCTTGCTTATAGGGTGCCATCTGATTGTTGGGGTTTTCTCTGCTTTCTTTGTATCATGGTAGAGTCTTCGCTTTACAAAAGTGAACTGAATTGAGTGTACGTGGACATTTTTTTTTTTTACCAGACCTACTGAAATTCCCTGCAGATGTTCCTAAGATTTTGGATTTAAAAGTGAAAGAAAAACACGACTTTAGCGTTACCTTCATGTTTAACATCAAACAGAATCAGTTTGCGCTTCAGTTATGCCGCATCTGAAGCAATACCTCCAAGAATTTGAATGGTAACACGTGCTCGAACACAGGAGAGTCTATAAGCTTCATTACAGACAGATGGGAAAGTCTGAAATATGATGGTCTGCAACTTGTGTCATGGAAGTTCAGAATCAGCTCAAAACAAAAGGGTCACATTTGAAGAAAACAGTCACCTGCAGTATTTTATAATATCTTTATTTTAATTTGGGACTCATGGGTAAAATTGAATAGTCTAGTCTGAGTGTTGAGTTTTTCCTTTTCAGTAACCTTTCTCACTCACTATGTGTTAATAGACGTCTCGGCATTGAATCGTACATGTTATTAATCTCTGTCTCTCTTCCACAGCATGTCTTTATCCTGTCTTCCTTCTCTCACCCCAACCGGTCGCAGCAGATGGCCCTGCCCCTCCCTGAGCCTGGTTCTGCCGGAGGTTTCTTCCTGTTAAAAGGGAGTTTTTCCTTCCCACTGTCGCCAAAGTGGTATTTCATAGGGAGTCATATGATTGTTGGGTTTTTCTCTGTATGTATTATTGTAGGGTCTACCTTACAATATAAAGCGCCTTGAGGCGACTGTTGTTGTGATTTGGCGCTATATAAATAAAATTGAATTGAATTGTTTAAATCCTTGTAAGATTGTGATTTTGAAAGACAAAAGTCTGATCATACCTTCATATCTTTTGACACATAACCTTTGTTTCCCTTTCACCTTCATATCCACTTTCTTGTGTTTCCTGAAAGGCTCATGTCATGAGTGCATGAACATAGCAAGTGATTGTGCGTGTTGGTACAGATTTCTTTTCTTGGCTTATTACATGTCATTTTATGCTTTTCCCATAACACTTTTCTTGTGTCGTTTAGCATTATACTGTAAAATGACACACAGAAAACTTACAACACTATACATGACATATGGCCATTTTAATGTAGTCCCATTATATCACATTGTTCTTGGCCCAAGGCCATAAACCTGTGTTCACACATTCCTCATTAGTTCCCCTCCTTTAACTGTCCACTTCCAATTGTGCTATATAGTTCCTCTTCTCTGCTTTTTCCTCCCCAAAACAACCGGTGTATGCTGCACACCCACTGCTGTTGGCTGCACTGTGTTTTCTTGCTCTGCTAAACCCTACAGTAGTGCACCGACCCGGAACAGATGCAGTCGACCTATATACAGTAAGCTGTGAGTGAACAGCTTCCATCTGCAAGAGCAATCTGGTACTTTTGAGTCCTTTGAGCTCTGCTATGTTTCCCCGCCTGCTGCTTACGCTACGCTTCACACTTTGGACACTGAACTGCAGTTCAACTCCCAGAATTGGCTTTCTGGCTGTCTTCTGGGCTAATACTGAATAGCCTTGGGGCTTGACCTTTCTGGAAGGCAGTGAACTGTCAAGCCTGGTTACATTTTAGTGGTCCTGCATCAGTGTACAACACACTCCTGAGTGTGCTGATTGTGACATTGTCTGGCAGACTACCCGAGACCGGGTGTCATTAGAGGTCTTCAGCTCTGACCTTTACTGCCAGATAATCCCAATGAAGATATCTGGTCTTTGAAAGAATCTTAATGAATTTGGCGTTTTTATGTCCCAGAAAGAGGAAACTGTTTTTTAAAGAGTGCTCACAGACTATTGAATCATTTGTGGGGAAGTTCTTAGGCACTTGAGTGATCATTAACCTCACCTTGCACAACTTTCTCAAGTCACTGCCTGCCTTAGGTCAATGAATAGGAGAACAGATACCCCTTTAGGCTATCATGAGAATAAAACAACAACAACAAAAAGAAACACTGCAATAAAAGCAGCCGAGAAAATATGTGCAAAACACTGTTCTCCACAGGTAATGCACTCCCATCTCGTCCAGTGGTGTGTGAGATTTAGCTAACAAGCAAAAAGCTGTCAGGCTTCGGCAGGGGAGAAATGAGACACAATTAGATAAACACAGTTCAAGCAAATTGCTCTAAAATCCAAACAGTGGGCGAGTTTTAACTCGACGCTGAATAAAACCCCTCAAAACAAAACACAAAAACGGATTGGCCACTGCTTCATCAACTCTAGGACAGAGGCAGAGACAGGTATGTTGGGAATTTTGCAGCACTACACAGTGAGCATGGTGAACACTAGAGCGTGACCTGGCTTTGTGATTGGATCTCAGAGTTCTTGGAGGGTAATTGGGCTCCAGGGCTCAGACAGCAGTGGAAAAAAAGGGAGAAAAGGTGGAGGTTATCAAAAGATTTGGAGGGCCGAAAGACAAGATACAGACTCTAGACAGGACACAGACAGACTTCTCTGTGATATTGTGAGCCTGTTTGCTGAGAAAGCGCGAGGCAGGTGAGGAAGAGCTGATTTTGGGTGTGTGTACGAAAACCCTCTAAGTGCAACTATGTATTTATTTGACAGAGATGGAGCAGTCACTGAACCAAAAATGAAGCACTGTTTTCAAGAAGTGTAGGGTTGTTATAGCACTTCCAATGTGTGGCATCAATATTTCAGACAGTCAAAGGCAATGCCGATGAAATCCAACTGATTAACACACACACACACACACACACACACACACACACACACACACACACACACACACACACACACACACACACACATACACACACACACACACACACACACACACACACACACAAGGGAAAGAGAGAGAGAAAAAGAGAGAGCAACACAGGAAGGAGTGTAATGATTAATCTGAGCACCCAAGGTCTGACCTTAGTAACCCCAAGGCTGTGGCTGTAGATCTCCACATTAGGAATGCAGCCACATAACCTTGCACACCAGCCATCTTCCCTCTTAACCCACTCACCTGTCTTGCAGCAGCACCTGTTCTGGGCATTCATTGATATTCCGATCATGTATCTTTCCCTTTCCAAGTTCCCCTCACAACCTCCAGTGCTTGTAAGAATGTGTATAAATGTATGTGTGCTGCTGGTAAGAAAAAAAATAGAGAGAGAGAGCAAGCATGTTTACAGCTTTCCTCTGGGCTCTTTCAAAAACGAATTCTACCTCCAATCTAATCTCCAACTAATATACCAAGACTGGCTGCCCGCCTACATAATCTTGCATAGCTGTAGTGCCCATATGGCCCAAAGGGATCTCTCATTGTTTTATTACAGATCAGACAATCTGGGCCTTCTTTCCCTGGTTCTTGTAATAGCCTGTCCTTGGGTGTTTTATTATGGCGGGTCATTTCATTCATTCAGATATACCACAAACGTCCTATTGCGAGCTGGAGGGAAGGGTGAATGTTATATAATCATTAATGCGGTATATTAAAATGTTTTTAATTGCACTGAACAAAAGACAGCACAGGCGCAGAAAGCTCAGCAGTTGACATAACCAGATAATATGTAACAATCCAAGTATAACTTCTTAGTATGGGCAAACATCCAACTGCAATCATCAACTGGTTATTTTATCATTGTAAGGCATTAAGTCTGTCATCCAATTGGCTAATATATGCCTTGGCGCGATTCCAGACCCGATATGCTGGCAGTGAATTGGTCTTAGGGCTTCCATTAGCTGCTATCTAGATAGTACTGTGTCTGGTAGGTCTAGCTTTCATACCCCTCCTGAGGCGTGATTGTCAAGGGCAGCTTACCTGCAGCCAGAGGTGGTCGAAGTGAGAAACACGCAATAGAAAAGAGGAGCAGGAGGACGATGGAGAAGCGAGCAAAGGTTGTTAAAGAATGCTGCTCAGGTTTTGAGCTAGTGAAAGGAGGAGGGGGGGGGCTCTCTGGGATGACAGAGTGTCTGGCCGATCTGGCGGGAAAGGAAATCCAAATGTGGGGATGGGATGGTTGCCACGGTGCTGAGGGAGGATGCAAGTGATGGATGGCAGTTGTTAGACGCAGTAATTGTGTTCAGGTAATTGACCCCGCTCTCTCCCCTTTTCTCACTCCCCTCCTGGTGAGCCAAGCACTCCATCTCTCTTTCACTTCTGTTCCACAGACATGAGAAAGCATCAGCAAGGTTTGGTGGCCCACTTATTAAGGATTTTCAAGCTTTTGCTTTGTTATACTGGTGGCTGCATCTCATTTTATGTCAGTTAGGACAATAATTTATGCATTTTAAACCCTTAGCAGACAATGCTATCAACAGTGGGTTAGTGTGACTCACTCACACTAGAGTAAAATAGGATGCTAACCTCCAAGGGAAAACTGGTGATTGCACTGAATTGCTTTTGCTGACTGATTCCAAGTAGCTGCACTCTGCTAGTTGCAAGGAGTGTGCAGACAGTTGCGGTCTGACTCAGACCGACTGCACTCACTCTCAGGCAGATTGCCAACACGTTGCAATCAACTCGACTCAACTGGTTGCCAGCTGGTTGTATTCTGGTTATATTCCTATATTTACGGAAGCATGCCTTGTTTTGCATTGTCTTAGAGCAACTATCTCACTATTTCTGGACACATTTCTGAATTTCTACTTCAGATCTATGAGATTCTGGCTGGATTATGAATCTAAGTATTTAATGTCAGTGCTGTGATCACTGACTGGTAGCATTTAATTACTGTATTATCACAAACAGAAATGTACTAATGTAATTTTTAACTTGACTCCATTCATTCGCGAACTGATAGCAGACATACTCCATCTTATTGGTGTTTTATCACCATCTTGTAATTGTATTTATTTTATTTTATTTGACAATGGATACTTACAACAAGTAGTTGCAGATCTTTAAAGCAACCACAAAAAAAAGGCAACAAGATTACAAGATTGCAAACAATTGGAAAGATTTCAGTCATGCCGCTGTCTCTAACCAGTTTTCTCCAGTTGTGACTGTAGTATTAGTCCCAGCAAAGCAACAGTCAAGAATCCAGCAAAATCTTCAAATGCAAATGCATCCAATGAAGTAAAGACAAAGCATGAGGATGCAGAGACGGGCTTTAAACAGAAAAAGAAACTAAGAACTAAGACAGAAGATCTGAAGCAAACTTTTACCTTAAGTAACTTTGCTTGCATTGCAACCTCTCACTCTTAGTAGAAGCTATATCTGTTTTGCTGTTGAGTTTTAAATTACACTGTAGCGATATCAACCTCGCTATCATAGGTTATTTTCAGGAAGGGGTATAGACGGCAAGCTATCGAGCTACTAGTTTCCAGTTAAAATATATATTTTTCCACATTTAGGAGTCCCAACATGTTTAGTGAGCTCTTCATTAGCCTATTTCCACTGTCAAGTAAAAGGTGTAGAAGCAGTTGGAGCTGCAGCACACACTCACCTTTAGTGATAAAGGCAATTGCCCAGTGACTAAAACGGAGAAGGATTGTCATGGCTCAATATGGAGGAGGCGATGATGTACTTCCCTCTTCATGCATCAGCAGCTTATAGCAGTATTCATCACTGGTCCCAGACCCTGTGCTAATAATCAGCAGGGTATATCTCAATCTACAATCTGTGATTTATACCAAGCTCTGCAGTAGGGTGACAAGTTTTTAAATGGAGCAGTGCAATGTAAATCATAACCTCAGTGGGTGTTGCGTTGGCGGGTTCATGCTGTGAGATACGAAGAAAAAGGCGGAACGTCCATCAGCAAGTATGAATTTGTGTCTGAGCACTTTCAACTGCTGGAGAAAGCGTTATGAAGCAGTGTTTGCACAGACCGGAGTCTCATGTTTACTGCTAGTTTCAGATTTCTGTCCACATGGTATTTTCTGTATTGTTCTATAGCTGTTGAAGCAACAAGACTTTTGCTTCTTCGTGGTTTTTAATTTCCAGTTCATCATTTCACAGGTAGTGAATTTTAAAGCATGTCGTGCTAACCACAACTGACTCCCAGTCGTTATTTTGATGCTAACCATGTCACTCATGAGCTTCTTCTTCTCCTTTTTTTACAGTCGATTTTACTGCACAGTTCAATCTCACCTTTTAGGATCAGGCAGTAAAGAAGGCCAATGTCACCCTGCTAACTCGGATCATAAACTACCCATGCCCGGCGTTCTAATTCACAGGTCTGTCTGGACTTGGAGCATGATGACATCACCTTGTCACACCCAACTGAGGCGCAGGTTATGCTTTGTCTCCTTTGACCTTGCTTGCTCTGATTCATGGAGTTGAGGTTGAGTAGCACAGGGCTTTATGAGGTTTTCTTCCATTTCCTTGCTTTTGTCTGGCACTGAAAGGTGGAGAAGAAAAAGATAATGCCAGAGGATCGGGAAAAATTTCTTTACTCACTGTAAAGCAACATAAGAGTTATTTGCCAGTCTAACTAATGTTTTACAGGAAGCTGTTATGTGAATTAACTGAAGGGCAAAGACATTCACCTCTTTCTCTCTCTCTCTCTTTTTTTGCACTGTCTGTGAGCCCACATCTCAATTACAGCTTGTTCAGCAGCCTTTAACACCCAAACCTTAATCCAAAATTGAAGTTGTACTGGAATTGTGAAATGAAAAATGGGCCCTTTGCTGTCTTCAGCAATTGAATTGACCTGAGAGGAGACTGATCTAATGAGAATATGCCTGGGCTGAATTAAAATGCTATTAACATCAAATCAGGGAAAAGCAATAATCAAAGATAGATAAATCTGGACTGTCCCTCCATCGTTGTCCAAGGTCAGTCGCTGCTGACTGGTCCCATCTAAGCTCTTTCCTGTAAAGATGCCAGGCAACTCCACACACTCCCGTCTTCCAACCTCCATTTTTCCAAAGCACTTGGTCCACTTCAGAATCTCCGAGTGAGGTCACATTAAAAAGATGTCATGAGATATTTTCAAAGACAAAGTCAAATTCAATGAAACCCAGTGGAAAGTGCTTTCAGCAGCTTATTATATAACAAGCTTTTTATCCCCACACCCACTACCTTTAAATCCAACCGCTGCCCCTGCAACGCATCTTTTCACTATCCTAGGTGTATTAAATAGAAATCAGGTCTCGGATGCCCGTTCTGTAATGATCATTTGGGCCAGCAAATGTCTCACACTTTACACAGGCAGGCTGCCACATCTGACTTCCATCTGTGTGACATTGCTGTGACTCCATTAGCTAAAGTGTTGGAAGTAAATGATCGAAGGGAGCGCCTTGGAGTGTCAGACCCTTCTTGAATCAGCTGGCCTCTATCGATTCAATCACAGAATAAAGGATGAAGCAGGGAATAGTCACCCCAGGTGCATTTTGTCTAACCAAGCCACACTCTATCTTTTAAATGTTGGCCATTCTTTCCCATTCTTGGTCAAGTAGGTACGGGAGCTCTAAAACTGATGAGGTCGGCCAAGTGATTATAAGCACAAACACAGCACCGCAAATGACATGGACACAACAAGCTCACATGCTCTTTCTCCTAGGGGTCCAGCAGCGAGCCACGGGAGGTGAAAACTCCGTGGCTCGCAGGTGAAAACTCACAAGATTGAAAATTTAGCATCACCATGGTCTTTAGAGTAAACTGACCAACGATCACACCCCACCATCTAAATCTTTGCTCAGGCACTGTGTCTGAAAAATTTAGATTTCTTGTTAAGTAAAAGGTTCAATTCCGAAAGGTTTTTTTTGTATGTTTTGTGATGATAGGTGTGCATTTTTAACAACTGTGATACGTGTTTGGGTCCTATAAAGGAAATTTAATTTTTCAAGTACCAATGACATAGAGAGAAATTCCAGCTGAGCCTCATTAAAATGTACATTTTCTTAAAGTTTAAAATAAAATGTCATATCTCCAAATTTAGACCACAAGCATACTTAAGTAGTGAAAATTTAAACTAGCAAATTAAATTATATAAAAGGATTACAATCAAAGCACTTAAGTCCTTTTTTTAAACGGTGCTTTCTATGCAATAGCGCTAGTGCTTATAAATGAAATAGTGCTTTAAATTAATTTAATTAGGCTCAGTCTTCTTTATGTAACTCCAAATCACAACATCAGTCACATCAAGGCACTAATTCAATGAAAAATAAATTGGTTCTATATCTTAACCATTATCTATCACTCTTTGTTTGCAATCTAAGTTTTAAAATTGCCATCTAACCTCTGGACTACAAATTGGAGGTAACTGATTCAAATGGTCAAACTAGTCTAATGGGAGAGAAGTTGATGATTTATAAATGTATATAAATTACATCTGTTAGTTGAAGGGGAAAACAAATAAGATAAAAATATGTGGAAGCATCCTTTACTGCAGCTGCTACTCACCGTGCCTCACGTTCTCTCTCTTAAACCAGTGCTGCATGTGTTTCTAGGCATTGAGATGGTGAGTGCAGAGAGGTCAAAGGTTATTTTAGCTTGTTCAAATTCAGGCCAAGTCCACCTCATTGTGTTTGTTCTAATGTTTTGGTTCAGAGAAGTTTGGGAGTTTTCTTGGCTTTGTGTTTTCACTGTGCCTCCAATGATCCTCTCATGCCCCAGCTGGGAACCTGCTTGAACCTAATCGTGTTTATTTGAAAGTATGAGCCAAGGTGGCAGAATGCATCAAGAATATGTCCAGTAAAATATATATTTTCTGGCCTTATGACCTCCAACACTATCTAACTGCTTACAGATATCCCAAGTTTGCTTTGAGACACTGGGGAATTTCCTTGGCATTTCTTCAAACCTATCTCTACCCTCTAAAGTTGCATGAGATAAGCATTTTTGTTAAATACCTCAAATGTAAATTCCTACAGTGGATTTGCCTAGGGACAAATCCTGGCAATCTTCCCCATAGTTACAGTCTTTATCTAAAGAAGTAGCCTTATTTTCATGGGCAGTATTTTCCCCTGTGTCGACCCCCCTCTCCCCCAACAACAAGTATGTCTGTGTGCGGGGGCACAGCCAACTCTGTTTTTTTTTAGAGATTTAGGCTCAAATAAATGCTTACCTTAAGCCAGAGAGTCTCATGTTGGTTGGTTTGTAAATGTTGTGTAGACAGAAATGCAGTGCACAGCTAAAATCTTGAGTTGTCACTCATTACAGACTTTCCTGTAATTTTTTAAAAGTTTGTTTAAGCAATAGCTCTCCAGGTTTTCTGAAGTTATTTCAAAGTTTTTCTTTGGACATTGGCGGCTTTCTTCTTACACATTTTTACTCCAGTCCTTGTACCTGACCCTTCACACTGACCTATCAATTATTCAAGCATAACAAAGGCACCTAACTTAAACCATGAAACAAGCTGTGTCCCAAAAGCAGGCTGCATCCTTTGGAGGACCCGGCCTTCGCGGTCTACATGGGCCGAGTCCTTCGAAGACCGAGAAGGCCGGAAGTGCGAGGCTGTGAAATGGGACGGTCTAGCCTTCAGATTTGCGTCACCATCTGTCTCGGTAGAGTTTAATAAACTCAGCTGTCTGCTCCTTGCTATCTAAAATATAACAGGACACTGGACTAAATTCTCGACCTTCTCACATTTCTGTTTAATCACTTTTCTGTTTGATGTTTATTCAGCTGTGTGAAAACCCCGGAGGAACCCACCAGAGGGATTAATAAAGTTTTATTTAATTCAAACTAATCTAATAACTTTAATCTCCGCCAAACCGATTCACTGAGTAACAAATAAAACACTGAAAAAAAACCACACAATAACATTTTTAAGTGACTTATATATCACGTTTAACCTGAGTAGCGAAAGACCGTGGGGGTTTGAAAACGATGTGCTGGGAGTCCGCTGTTCTCGCCGGCTCTAGTGACCCTTGAACCCCCGGCTAGCTATTGAGCTGGTGGGTAACAGACATCTCCGAAAACATCGGAGCACTTTTGCAAATATGTGATGTCTTGATAAACCGAGCAGATATTTGAAGTTTACACAGCTACATTCTCGCTTGAAAATATGTTAAAAGTTTATCTTGTGACCTAGAAAGAGAAATATGAGTAATATTAAAACTAAGTAGCTGCCGCCATTGTTGGAACCTGGAATTGGCTGGGCCGTGCTATGAATTCTGGGATAGGTCAGGCCTATCCCAACCCATTCTTCAAATTCAGGGAAATGAAGGATGCATTTGTCAGCCGCGTTTGGAGCAGCCTTCGAATTGGGACAGCCTTCGTCGCCTGGCTGTGACGTATTTGGTCTACAAATGCGGCCTCCGAAGGATGTGGCCTAGGTTTTGGGACACAGCTACAGTGTTATCTCTCCAGGTAACACACAGCTTAGCAAGGAAACTATTTTGAATTGTATCTTTAGGCACTTTGCTTTTAGCAGCCTGTTGCAAAAAGACATAATTTATTTCCATTTCCTTAGTTTATTCTATGAAAAATGCCAAAGATAACACAGTTTGGCAACAGCTGTATGGAGTGATGAGTCCAATTTTGAAAATTTTGGTTCAAATTGTCAATATGTATGAAAAGTGAGTGTCTACAGCCATCTTTAAAGCAAAGTGGAGGCTCTGTCATGGCTTTGGGCTGAAAAGAAAAGTACTGTCAGATTTTGATCCTCCATGTAGTACGATCTGGAAAGAGTCTGATTGGCAAAGGCAACATCCAAAAAGTATCCTTGAATGCCCTTCAAGAAGCCTGGAAAACTATTCGTGAAGTCTACTTTGTCATGGCTGGCTGTGTGGCAGGCAAGCAGAAGTGGTGGACCCAAAAATGCAGGACTCTTGGAGACAGGAATAAACTGAAAACGCAGCTTTATTGCTGGAAGAATGATTCACAAAATAAAACTTAGAAAAGCAAAACAAAACTCTAAACCGAGGTGCTGGAGGACTGGACATTACAATCACACAGCAAGTTGACGGTACGACGCGACAGGGAGCACAGGAAAACACAGGGCTTAAATACACAGGGGAGTAATTAGGGAATGGGCAACAGGAGGGAGACACAGCTGGGAGAAATTAGGCTAACGAGACAGGGGAGAGGTAAAACTGAACACACTGACATGAGACATGAACTTTCAAAGTAAAACAGGAAATAAGAAACAAATCACAAAACCGCAAACTTGACACAGAGAGAAAGACAGAAAGAATATGGCACAGAGAACAGAAGACAGTGACCTAACTAAAGGCCAAAAAACCAAATGAGATAAGGAGAACAAAACCAAGAATAACCCTTAATACAAAATCAAACAAGCACAACTCAAAAACCCCAAATAATTCATATATTTAGCAAACCAAAACAGAAACAGAAAAAGCTGGGTCAAAATTGACCCAGAACCGTGACATACTTAAACAAATTACAACAAAGTTTGGCTATGAGAGTTCAGGTTGTGTTGTAAAATATAGGCAGTCATACTAAATATTCTGTTTTTGACTTTTATACACTAAATGTTTATATTTTTATGATATGATACTGCACCTAAAATGGGTAAATATGAAGAAATGAGGGGTAGCTCAAGACTTTTGCACAGTACCGCACCACTAACTCTTCTGGGGACTCTTTGCTCAGATCTTTTTGTTTCAACACATTGTGGGTTATTTGCTGTTTGCTTTAAATCTGTATTTCATTTTAGAAACTTCCTTCTTTTAAGGACACAGCTTTAGTAGATTTAGCACAGACACAATCCAAGCTGTCACATCTCACCACATACTGCCCAAAACTAATGGTGCATTTGGTAGGTCTTTGCCATTTTATAAACTCTGAAATTTCCAATGTTACCACAAAACAGTGCTGAAAACTTTCAACTGTAATTGGAGAGAGATCCAACGAGATGAAGCCAGATAGACAGATAGTCTACCACGAGAGGCTTTTGAGAAAATAGTCCGTTTTAGTGCTTCTTGTGAAACAGGCCTTCAGATTGCCAAAAAAGAGCGATGCCAGGGAGTATTTGATGGGAAAGAAACAATTTCTGACACCTAAAGTCCCACAGCATCCAAATCATTCTTTTATAATTATCTTCTAGCTGTGCTGCTGACTAAATTGTTTCATTCTGTTCATGTGTAATTATAACTGCAACTTATGGCTGCATAGCATGTGTTCCTAGGCAACATGTTGCCATAGCTTTAGTTACTTTATTAATTAGAGTAATCAAAATATGCAAACTGTTAATGCACACAATACTGATGCAAATAATGACCTTCAATTTAATCAAAAAATATTAAAACGATAAACCTGACAAGATTTTTTTTTTAACCCAAGTAAGTGGGTCAGGCTTTTTATCAACAGTAAAACATTATAATATTCTCTCTGTTATTAATAACTCTGAATAATTTAAAAAGCTAATTGTGTGAAACGAACTTTAATGAAATCAGAGGAAAGACTGAAAGCAACAAACTGAACTTCAGTTCATGGTAACATTTTTCTTACACTCCTGTCTGATAGGTCTACGTGTTCGCCGGCGGCATCTTGAGCACAAAAACAGCCTTTTCTCCAAACTGTCCAGTGTTATTACAAAAACTCACTTAACCTGTTTGTTTTTCCATAAAAGAAGGGTGTGGAGGCTTCCTCTCAATTGACACGACACAGGGCGGAGTTTTTAAGAATCCAAAAAATGCGACGTTTACGCTTGTTCCCGAATGCCTCGTCTCATCTCTTCTCCAACAGCGTCCAAGACTAGCAAACAAAATCACTGAAATTGAGATCACTGACATCAACAAACAATCATTTTCAGTTACACTAATTATGGAATTTTCCTACATTTGAAATGCACTGAAGGTTCAAAGGAAGGAGAGCAATACTGGTGACTGGACTGGTTCATAGCATTTTTTTCTTTTACTCTATTTGAGCATTCAAGGCACTTCATACGTGTCTTTTTCACCCTTTCACACAGCACTTCGTTTGATCTAACATTCGCGCTCTGATGAGCACATCAGGAGCAATTCAGGGTTCAGGTACTTTGGCATGCAGACTGAAGGGATCGAACGCCCAATCTTCCGACTAGTAGACGACCTGCTCTACCCCGTAAGCAACAGCCACCCCAATACTGGCAACAGAAGTGCATAAACATGCTACAACTGAAAAATATACAGAGGCGACAGTCATCTTTTCAGGATTTGGTAGAACACTTGAAATGGGACGGTGTAGTGAGACCTGCTCTGGCATGTTCAATCTTGAGATGCTGAAAAAGGAAGGATCTGAACTGGGACACATCCAAAAGCCCCGAAGGGCAGAGGGAAGTCATTTAAAAACAGCATGTCGGTTTGTACTCTCACAATTATAATTTGGGTCAGCATTTGATATTATTAAGAAGTTAGCAGAAGCCGTGGAAAGCATTTGTTCTTCTGGGAGCAACTATATGTAGCTACATGGGAAAGTTTTCAGTTTTTAATCACACCGTCAGATAGCACTGCTCCAATTAGGCGACGATGTAACCTAAACCTATTGTTTAAACTAAATTCGAAGGGATAAGTATTCAGAAGTGTTGGATTTTTTCCCCCATTAACATGACTGTATTTGGGAGGATTTTGATAGAAGACAGAGATATTCCCCTGAAATCCTGTGGAATTTGTGTTCATGAGCTTCTGGATTGATGCACTATTTGTCTAAGCTGTGTGGGTGTAATATTGTCAACTACTAATTTGTGGGCTCTGTGTTTTAACAGGTGGATCCACTAAAGTTAATTTTACACTATTTTTTTTTCTTTTTTGGTATTTTTGTGTATGTGTGTTTTAGTCCTCTTGTTGGAGTCTTGTTTATTTTAAGGGGTTTGCAGCAGCAGCTTGTGGTCTTCCGGAGAACTTGGTACTGAAGGCTATAAAAATAATACAAACTGTAGTAGATGCATCTGTGCAGCGTGCAGTGTTGTTTCTGTTTATAGTTACAGTTTGCACACAATTACATTTAAAGCTTTTAATTTGCTTTTTGACTGAACAAAACTTTTATTGTTTAGTATAAAAAAAGATGAACCTGAGTTCTGGGCTGTTTGGATGTTGTAGTTTTCCCTTTAATATTCTTGCTTGGCCTTTAAAATGTTTCTATTCATGCAGTGGATTCTTTCACTCTGAAATAAGCTGGGATCCAGATTTTAATCACACCTGGGTGGTCATCCAAATTCAATTCCAAATGTGATTAACAGTGACGTGATTGTCTGCCATTCATGTAAAACCAAGAGAAAAAGTAATGGTAAACACTGCCTCCTGAATTCAGAGAAAATAAAATGCATATTTATTTTTTTATCAACAGAATCTGAAACCTCTGCCCTCAACAGGAGGAAATCTCCACGGACCAGAGGAAATAACAAGCTGAAGCAAGCCAAGCAGTCAGGGCACTGGCGGCCCTGCTGAGCATGGCTTAGCTCTGCCTGACGCAGCATTGTCAGGACCGAAATGTCGATCGGGCACTTTACCTGGTGTTCCCAGCTGTGCCAGCACTGGCCTTACCTCTGCCAGGCGGCTCCAGCATCTGTTGAAGCTCCTGCACTACTTCAGAGGATGGAGCTACATGCTGAGAAATAGGTTAGATACTGCTGGCACGAAAAAAAGAGACACACAGCTGGGAGAAAGCGAGATTTTGCGGGGGCGGTTACTTACTGTTCAGCTATGTAGGGTGGTGAATACTTGTTTATGACTTCTGTTAAAGCGCTATGCGTGTCACTGGCAAAAAGCCTGCTAGACCGATCGATGATGAGGAGCTGCTGCTGCAGCAGCCATGTGAGACATGCCCTGATTTAATTTGCCCAGCCTCCCCGTGTGAGGTTAATGCTTCGATTCTGATGCTAATGCACATCGAAAAAAAGCAGCACATCCCCTGCCTGGGTCAGAATGGTTTTATTTAATAATTTTGCTATAGTAATCAAAGTGTTATGGATAAATGAGCCACCACAGCCAATGAATGACAAATTACCTGATAGTCAGGTTATCTGCTTACTACAAAATGAATTGGAAAGTATAGACACAGTCTTTTTTGGAGGTTTTGTTTTTTCTTGTTTGGAAAATACAAAAATGAAAAACAAAAAATGGTGAGTTCCAGTTTCAGCTGCTATGTTGATACAAAACAATTAATCTGAGTTTCTGAAGAAAAGTTCTAAAACTAATGGAACTCATCTACTTCCTATTCTTGTGACTTTCGTCTTAAAGTTAAGAAGGAACCATCATTTTTTTGTTTTTTTTTTAAACTCTGGAGTAACTTTGGAGTAATGGTGATATTCTTCTGTAACCTCCTTAAGTCATGTGTTGATCTTTGTGGATCCCATGGTTACAACATCCTTTCCCTCAAAGCTGGAGACACTTAAAAAAACACCAGAAGAGAAAGCTGCTGGTGGTTTGCACAGTGAGCTCGGATTTCCCATTTAAAGGTCCTATTTTAAGCTCTATGAAACATATCTGCCTCCTATGACCATAAAAGGGCACAAAAACACTGTAATGGTAATAAATATAGAAAGAGAGCAGAAGCAGAGTGCCTTCTATCCTCCAAATGTCCACAGCACAGAGCTACAGTATTGAGAGGCTTTGGAAACCAAAGCCAACCCTTTTACACTTCAATAAAGACATTCATGAACCCGACTGTTCCTGTAGGTCTAAAGGTCTAATAGCCTAGAGCGCTTTCCTTTCAGGTGAATGTGCTTGTTCTAACAGGTGCTTAATAATAGGGAATTCAGGGGAAATGGGATACAAGCCTGAGCGACTGTAAGCAGGTACACAACACACAATAGGATTAGAGAGTAGACTGATCCTGGCTTTGTGTGCTGTCGTTTAGCCAGATTACCACAGCCACGTTTTTATTGTGTGGAAATTGGACAGAAATTTGTTTTCAATTTGCCAGCATTTGAATTTCATTTCGGTGCCTATTTTTGTGCGTGGAATGAAGAAATGCGCCATGCGGTGCACGGTGCAGTTTCACACGATTAACTAGTTTCTCTGAGATAACTGAGCCACCAGTGACACTAAATCAACCTTTTTCATTTGAAACCTTAACATGAGATACTGACTTGCAGAACCTCAAAAACCAGGGCAAGCTGAGGTGAGCAGTGTTGAACGCCAGTGTGTCAAATTCTAAATGAGTTCCATAAGATGCAGCTGTAGAGCTGAATCTAAGTGCACACACTGACAGCAGCAGTTCTATTTACTCTACTTCATTCTGCAACTCTTAAAGCATAACGCTTAATCCCAAGGATTCAAAATTAACGCTGCAGTTCCACAGTTTTGTTAATGCTACAGCAGAATTTAACCAACTATCATAAATATCGGCTTTAATAATGTAATATAGCATGCATTGTGGTTTTCAGCTTTTGCAAAAAAGCTCCCTGAAAAGTCTTCAGCTGATCCCAAATGCTGCAGTGAAAGTGTTAAAAGGAACTCTCAGGAGGGATCATATTCTTCCCACTTTAGCTTCTCTACACTAACTTCCTCCAAAAGCCAGACTTCAATTCAAAGTCCTTCTCCTCACACACATAATCCCTTATGACCAAGTGCTGCCATATCTTAAAGATCATAAAGTATTATTATTATTATTATCCCAGCAGAGCGCTTCACTCACAGAGTGTATGCTTACTTGTGGTTCCTACAGTTTTTCCAGGCTAGGATAGAAGGTGGTGCCTTCAGCTGTTAGGGTTCTCCTCTGTGGAACCAGCTCCTATGTTACTGAGCCAGACACCACCTCTGCTTTTAACAGCTCATGTGAACTTAAACTATCCTTTATATATATATAAATACTTTTGATGCTACAGGATCAGGCTGCTGGGGACCTCCCAGTGCGTTACCTCCATGTGAACAGCTCTCGTTTACCGTCATTCTTCTTTTCCTGAATGCATCCCCTCCTGCATGAAATGAACCTTGTATTTAGAGAAAAGCAGACATTTCATAATGCATACAAAGCATAATTAACAGTATTTTAACCATTCTGTCCAAAAGTATGAATTTTTACCATGCTCATGCTTAACCTCTGCTAGGACCAAAGTACAGAATATCAATTAGGAATGATAAGACTCCTCTGTCACTTCCACAAATCCACTTCATGGTTAGACTGATAAGATGAGCTGTATTATTACACAAAAATCTTGCCTGGCTTTGCTTAACCTGCACTCAATTCCCCTTACATTCCCTGACTTTACTGCTTTAATGTGTTGTAGTCATGGCGTATATTGAAAAAGCCCAGCATGCCACACATATCCATCCATTTGTTATTATTATTTGAATTGCATTGGAAAGTGGCAACGTTGAATTGGCAATGGGGCGGTGAAGCTGAGACCACCTCAGCCCCAGTATTTTAGGCACAGTTCTGCTTCAGTGAGCTTGGCTGATTGGGATGCAGCAGGGTCTCTCCCTTTCTCTGCGTCTTGCTTTCTCCCTGTGTCTCTTGTTCTGCTCAGCCCGAAACAGACATTTTGATGAAAAGCAAAGGGGGACAAAATGTTTAGAAAGGCAAGGCACATGCGAGGACACACACACTCACAGAGTACAGATGTGTTTCTGCAAAGGTGTGGACACAAATACACAAATAACAATTCAGCGCTGTTGCTAACAATCCTACAATTTCCGTGCTTCTCCAAAGCAAACACACATAATTCAATATCTTATGTAGCATATGTTCAATAACTGCACTGAAATTTTATTCCACTATTCCCACAAGATTACAGGGTGTACACACAAAGAAAAAAAAGATAAGGAAAGGGAAAAGCTGCAGCCCGGGAGCTTTACTCTGGTTTCCTCAAACAGCTCAAACCATGGCGATATTGTGAATTTCTCCACCACATCTTGGAAAACCTCCCATCATGCAGTGCTTTTAATATTAAGCAAAGCACATGGCAGTCTAGCAGAAGCTCTTGGTTTGTCTGCAATTCTGATCACAATGACAACAATGAAAACAAAAAAGAGAGAATTAGGATATATTAATATGTTTTGCTCTCTATTATTCCTCAAGGAAAAGCTAATGTGTAGGCGGCTGTCATCTAAAATGCAAGGATACCTTACTTAATGTGGTTAAAAAAATGTCTCAGCACTTGCAATTTTTGTTTTATGATGCTACTGACCTTCACTGAAATTTTGGACAAATGAAGAGAGTGGAACTCTTCTGGTCTTGTAAATCCATTAAGAACACTTTTATAGAAAGTATCAAAAATTTGATTAAATGTTAAGCGGACGTTTTCAGAGAATACCTGTTTAAGATCTGGTTGTACTGTTTAAACAACTTTGGAGGATGAGAGTATGCCTGAGGAATGGAGAAGAAGTTTACTGGTTCCCAATTCCAAGAACAAATATGATGTGCAGACGTGTAGCAAATACAGGGGGAGAAAGCTGATGAGTCATACCATGAAGATATGGGAAAGAGTTGCTGAAGCAAGGTTAAGAAGAGAAGTGACAATCAGGCTTCGTGCTGAGAAAGAGCACTACAGTTGTGATGTTTGGTTTGAGAGTCTTGCTGGAGAAGTATAGAGAAGGTCAGAAGGAGAGGTACGACGTCTTTGTGGAGATAAGAAAGCATGTGATAGGGTGCCAACGAGGGAACTGTGGTACTGTATGAGGAAGTTAGGAAGTGGCAGAGAAGTTACTGTAAATGGACTGGTTCTTACATAGTGCTTTTCTACTCTACCTGTGCGCTCAAAGCACTCATTCATCCATTCATACAAGCACAAGTAAGGGTGGAATTATATCAGACATCGACTCTGAGCCCCTTCCTGTTTGCTATGGTTATTGACAGGTTGATAGATAAGGTCATCCCATGGACTATAAAGTTTGCAGATGATACAGTGATCTGCAGATAGAACAAAAAGCAGCAGGAGATCAGTCTGGAAAGGTGAAGGTAGAAACCGGACAGAAAGGTAATCAAAGCCTCTAAAGCAAGTCAGAATACATGTGTGTGAATGAGAGGGAGACAGGTGTAAAGGTGAGCAAGAGCAGAGACAGTGGATGAGTTAAAATACCTGGCATCAACCATCCAAAGCAAAGCACAAGAGTGCACAAAATAAGTGAAGAAGAGAGTGCAGACAGGGTGGAAATGAGTGTCAGGAGTGATTTGTAACAGAAAAAAAAAACAGAAACTGGTTTGGATATGTGCAGAAGAAGGATAGTGGATATTTTGGACAAAGGATGTTGAAGATGGAGCATCCAGGCAGGAAGAAAAGAGGATCCGTGGCTGTAGTGAAAGAGGACATGCAGAGGGGTTAGACACAGATGATCTGCTCTGGTGACACACCTAAAAGGAGCAGCTGAAAGAAGAAGGTCCAAGTGTTGGCTAAAACGTCTCTTTTCAACACGCTGCTGTGTCATTTAGGTCTCTTCAAATCAATGAAGAGACCTTATCCTTGGTTGTGAGTCACAAACATTGAAGACACAGTCTACTGTTGGCCTTGCTAAGCCTATGACTGTATTTCAGTGTTTGACACAATATTGAATAATACTGAAATGAAAAGTAGTCAACTAAAAAATGAACAGAAATTAAAAAAAAGTAATGGTGAATCTAAATACGGATGCCTCGGTTTGCAACCATTCATTTTTCTTAACAGCTTATTTAATTAAGATGATCCCAGCTGTCTTCAGGATCTAGGTGAGGTACACCTTGGAAAGGCTGCCAGTCTGTAATGGGCTTATCTTTATGTTATGAAAAAACGCGTGACACCGAACAACATGCATTAGGAGAAGATCCAGAGGAGAACAAGACTACGCACACCACACAACACTGGCTTTTATGTGCCTCACTTAGTTCATATGACTTAATGTCAAACAAAAATCATCCTAGCAGCCATCTACAACCATCCGCACATGTTTTCAAACGAAGTCTTTCTCTCACTTAAAGCACGAGCTGAATATTTGTTGTTGCTTGTTCTGTTTGATATGTTCTCTTTGTTCCTTTTGTACCTTGAAACTCAGCGGCGTCAAATTGTAAGCTATTAAACTTAACATTGATGTTGAAGCAAAAAATTACAGCCACTGTGACAGAAGTACAAGTCCAAGAGCAAATATCAAATGACTAACACACACACACACCTGCACCTTGTATCCATTTGTAGTTCTACAGTAAGGTGTGAAGCTGTGCACCTGGCCTTTCAACACCTACCCCCCTTTTTTCTCAGACCATTCTGTCACTTGCAGTCTGATACTACGCCTGAAGGCAGAGACATGAAAACAGCCACTCTATCCTCTCTTTTGATTATATATTTCACTGAAAGGTTTGCTGAACACTGGAGTTACCAACCGGTGGGCAAAAAATGAAGTGGGATTAAACAAAGTAAAGAACATTTTTTGGAAAATGCTATGTTTATACATCATTTTCCTGACAGTAGTAATGCTGTAGTATTGCTGGCTGGCGTTTAGAATTTGCAGCGGTTGCAAATTCTTCGTTCTCTTTCTGATCAGTCTTTTCTTGTTTCCTTGTCGCTGTTTTCACCACAGTCCGGCTTTTTGGGATTAACACCACTGTGGCTCCATTTCTTAATGTTTGTCAGGAGTCAGCCAGACATATGGTGAAGATTAACAACACATTGTTCTCTTTGCGTTTGTGTATGTCTCTCCGTAGCCTGTATGTTGCAGAGACCAAAACACCATTTGAACACGGCCAGGATTATTGTCATCTCCATGGCGACTGTCTCCACCACCTTTCAGTCCTTCTCCCCTCACTCACTTCGCTCCTTTCTCTTTGTGTATGGGGGAATCTGTGGCGTTCCTACCACAGCGGCCGCACATTCATCTCCCTTCCCTGCCAAAAATTCTAAATCCCGAGATTGCAAAAGAAGTAATAAACAAGATTGACTGCAGCTTCTCTATCGATCGAGCTCGGATGTGCGTACATAATTTGTAATATTCCTTCATACCCACCCAACCTCTTCTCGTCCCCGGCTACAGTGCCCAATGGCCAGACCACATACAGACAAGGCAAATTATGATGGGATAGAAATCAATTTTTACCAAATTAAGCCTCTTGTTCTTTCATGGCCAAAGGGCTTCATAAGTGGGGGGGAAAGCATGTACTGAAAAAAGATCTTTACAAGGGATGTAAGTAAAATCCTGAAGAGGAACCCTGCATTCTGATTTTTACTTTGAATTTTATTGCAACAGAATAAAAAAAAATGCAACACTCATTATTATTCTTTGACGACAGTTATTAACAAACTTGAAGAAAAATTAATCGGTTGAATGTTTTGCTTGATCAATTTCAGCAAAGTTGGTGATAAAAACATGAATAAATGTATTACTTTTAAACAGTTTTTTTTTAACAAGTGGTCTATAAATGATGAAAAACTAAATTAAATACACACATTTGTCAAGCACTGTATATACATTACATACAATGTTTAACAAATTTATCGGAGTACCTGCCATAACAACAATTGTAGCCCTAAAAACATCATTTTGATTAAAGAGCTTGCACATACTGGTGGATTAACTGTTAAAGAAACATAAAAATTATGTAATAATGATATATACATATATACTTGGTGAGACCCCCTTAACAAGGCGTAACAAGCTTTCCTTTAGCATTTAGCATTACACAGCTGCTGCAGATTTGTCGACTGCTCATCCATGATACGCATCTCCCGTTCCACCACATCAACAGTTGGCATCATGTTGGCATCAACGAGGCATTTCCACCCAGAGAATCAAGCTCACGGGACATTTTCTATTTTTCAGAGCATCCTCTGTAAACCCTAGAGATGGTTGTGCTGGAAAAATCCCAGCAGATCAGCAGTTCCTCTGAAATACTCAAGACCAACAACTGGCACCAACAACCAAGTCACGTTTACGTTCTATACTAATGAGCTTCAGTTATAGCATATGTAAAGGCTTCTGAATTCTTCTTGCAACATTTTCATATGTGCACCAACAACACCAACAAAAAAGCAACCACCCATCTGACAGTGTGTGCATCCAGCATGGTTGTTATACATAAGACAGAGGGAAAACAACGAGGAGTATAAGATGCTTATTCCCCCTTTTTTTCCCCTCCTTTGATTTCTCCTGGTTATCCTTCCGCTCCTCTTATTACCATGTTTACAACTTGTTGGCGCTCTGAAAGCGATGTTGGCTTTGGTAGCAACGGCATGGAAAATTAAGGGAAAGAATTTTGAAAACATGTCAGTGAGTGCGCTGATATAAGAGGATCAGACATGCAAGAGTGGAATTGGACCCTTAAGCGTTCCAAAAGAGAATAAAGGGCAAATTATCATTTAATCCTATCCCGGTCAGTTACGAGAAAAAAAAGATGAGGGGGGAGAGAAGAAGGGTTCATTTGTGCTACAGAAGAATGCAAATACTATCTTGGGAAAAGTTGGTGCCGTGGAAGGGGAAGGAAGATGGTGGTGGAGGGGTCATTTATATCTGTATAACAGGTAGAAAAAGGTACTCTTTGCATGCATTTCCCCAAGGAGATTCAGCTTTTTCTAAATATTTTATCACTTCTAGACTCGATGAGCAGCTGGGTGACGACAGGGACAGGGGCCAAATGGGAACACTCTAGGACAAGCTGGGAAAAG
Source organism: Pelmatolapia mariae (assembly GCF_036321145.2). NCBI lineage: Eukaryota > Metazoa > Chordata > Actinopteri > Cichliformes > Cichlidae > Pelmatolapia > Pelmatolapia mariae. The sequence continues at coordinate 36,563,514 of NC_086240.1, forward strand.
GGGAAAAAAAGGAATTAGTTTATTTGCCCGTGGTTCACAAACCACACACTGTGAAAATGTGTTTGACTTGCAAGATCATGAATTTGTAGACTCAGCTTTCAACACAGTGGAGTCATCGTATATTTATTTAATATTTCGGGTCTCCTGTTTAGCATCACGCTTGAGAAATACTGCACGCCAGCGCATTGCGAAAAAGATATCTTCCGCTGTAGATCATCACTTGCTGGGTTGTGCATGCAAACAGCTGTCTACGTTTCATTTGCAAAAATGGCTCTGTGTCACAACAAAGCTCTGAATAAAAGTTAAACATGATTCACTGTAATGCACCGTGATAAAGCAGCAAAGTAATGCATCTGAGTGAGTGCCGGCCTTTTTGTTTCATTATGAGAGGGCTGAAGAGATTATGAGAGGCATGGGAAGAGATAGTGAATGCGTGTTTGTGGAATCCATCGCTGACTATCTTGTTTGTGAACATAAAACATCCCATAACAGAAGAGTAGCCTGTGATACCACTGCTGAGTAAATACACGTAGGCCTGACTCCTATTTTTCCCACGAGTAAGAAATGATAAACAACAACAGCAACAAGAGGCTTTCTTTAATCGGGGAGGTAAAGTTTTTCCATCCAAGGAAACATACGAACACTGCCCTGAGAGTTAGGCTGAGGTTGGTCTTGCATGAATAGAAGCAGTGCAATAGTGTATGTCCAAGGAGGCCAATAGGACAAGTGCTGTATAACTATAGAGTAAATCTCCAGCTTCCTGCAATGACTTACAGGTCTCCTATTATACAGCAGCATGCTCCAGTGAATGTACCAAGTCCGTCAGAGAAATACGTGTACTGTGAATAAACAGTACAACAATGCATTTATACTTACCAGATCTTCAAGAGCAGCGGTCCCCAATCCCCGTTTGGTACCGGGCCGTGAGAGTTGAGGCTTGGGTGTCAAACTGATGTTTTTCAGGGTATTTATCGTTTTTATCATTAACTCTGTTTCCCTGGGTCTTTTCCCGTGTGTTATGAATAAATCTTCTTTTTTTGGTACCAGTACTGGGTTTTTTTTGTTGTATTTATCCGCGACACCTTAACCTTCTAGGACCTGGCGTCCACATATGTCGCCATCACATTTTGGGTTGTCTAGACTGACAACCCAAAAGTTTGCTCTACAAGGGCCTGATATTGTCTTACGAGGACATTATACTGCCACTGCTCTATCGAAATTTAAAATGAATTTCCTCATATGTGGATCTCATTTCTCTCAGAAACAAAAATCAGGTAAAAAAAAAAAAAAATCTGGTAATTCTTTGTTTTTACATTCATCAGGTCCCAATCAGCCCAAATAGCAAAGAGAAATTAAAAATGCATGACATTAAAGAGTTCAGGTCTTAGGCGGTTAAAGGCCGGTCCATGAAAACATAGTCGGATATAAACCGGTCCATGGTGCAAAAAAGGTTGGGGACCGCTGTTCAAGAGAACATGCATTTTTTTAACCAGTCCATTTCCCCCCCAAAATATTCTACACTGCTTTACTTGATTTAGAATTGATCAAAAAATAAATAGATATTGACAGTCAATATAAAGGTAAACATTTATGAGGTCTTAATTGGTGCTTGTCAATCATGCATGGTAATGAAAAGGCACTAAATACCAGGAGCAACTTTAAGTTGAAGGAAATCTAATTGACAACTTGGTGCAAGACAAAGGCATTAATAAGAGAGAAACTTCTGAAGCTGACTGGGTCTCCAAAACGCTTTGTGTCAGCCTGCTCACCGTTTCTCCCTGGCTGATTAGGCGCCATTGGCAGATTCTTTTTTTCACTTCAATTTTAAATTTTCAAGCCTCGACTCATGGTGTATTACCATTATTGCTAACTGTGAGACTCCATCGAGCTGTCTGGTACCTGCGGACATGCGTGAAAATTGCTGCAAAATGCTAGTCTAAATGTAAATGGACTCAGGTAATTGTTATCTTTTGTGAGTGGAACTTTTCTCATTGACTACTCTTTTTGGGGTATTCTGATTTTTTTCATCCAGGATAATTTGATTTTAATGCCCTGAACGCATAGTGAAATAGGGTCATATAACCTATTAAAAAATGCATTCAGACACTTTAACCTCTGTGTTTGTAAGTCTCTTCTCCTTTGAATGAGTAACAACCATATTTTGCTCTCTTTGAAGAACCTTTGCAAACTATTATAGTAGTTTTGGTGTAAAAGCACATATATTTATGATAGTAATACCTTTTCCCCCCTCTTCTGCTCTTTGCTGCATTTGTACAGCACTAGACTAAAAGGAGCCAATTTATGTGCTTCCTGACTATTGTCTGTTTTTCTGGGAAAACCCATGTCCCCATCTGTTCTCAATTTGTTAAGCATTTTAAGCTAGAATTCTGGATCCTCTAATATATGATATGAAATTAACTGTTAATCCTAAAACTTCCATTAATAACACACAGACAAGATCTGATGGAAGTGTACTGGCACTGTCTCGTTTTGATTTGGACAATGCTGAGTATAGAAATGTTGTCCTAAATTTAACGGATTTATATTCTTGTTTTAGATCACTTTTTAACCTTAAATGCTCATGTTTTGTTTTATTCCATCGCAGCTCTACCAACACCTCTTTGGCTTCAGAGGTTTACTTTTATTCCTCTCTGTCGCTCAATCCCACACACCTCCGAAGCAACACCATCTCCCTGTGTGACATGCGTCATGCGCTGGGGATCCACTGCAGATAAGCAAACCCCACACACACAAGCGACCAAAGCAAAAAACTGATTTCAGGTCTCCAAAGCAGAACTGTCCACAGAGGACTATCTCCACAAAGCTGCTACGCTTGAGTTGGTGAGCTGTCTCATTGATCTGCCTTTCCCCCACAGTCCAGCCTGGGCATTCACTTGTTTGCTACGCCTTAGTGAGTCCACTTTGGAAAACATCGCCCATGAGAGAGGTAGAAGAGATTTAAAAAAAAAAAGAAAAAAGAAAAAGAAAGATCTCACACTCTCTAAGAAATAAAGTTTTTTTTTCCAGTCAGTCATTGCTGGCAGCCTGCAATTACTCATTTTGTATTAATACCTACTATATATATGTGGAAATGATCAAAGAATGTAGTTTCATTTGCATTCTTCTGTAACACTTGGAGCTCTTGACTATTCAGAAGTAAGATTTTTGTATAAAATCTATATCTACCTATATCATTTATTTAACATACAGCTGTATAGCATTATGTTCTGCAGTAGATTTATCGTGTTCAGCTTCCAACTGACAAATTAATGTTAAATCCAAAATGAACCTGATATCTTCACATTTTACCTGTGAATAAAAAAGACCCTTAACCCTTTAAAACCTGAACCATGAAATAACTGCCAGAAATCTTTAATGTTTTGATAACGGAGTGTTTGTTAGACCTTTAGACAAAATATATATAAAAAAATATATTAAATTTTAATCTGCATATATGAGTTTTAATTTGTATCACATTTGCTACATAAGCCATATTTTTGCAGTTTAGTTATTAAAAAAATGTCATGCAATTTATATCATTTTTTCAGGATAATAAAAGTCACGCTGATGTTGTAGTAGTCTCAAAAACTCACAAAAACACATGTATCAAATATGATACGCTTGGCTTTAAAGGGTTAAAGCTTTACAGATAAAGTGGTTTGATTTATTGCGTGATGTAAGATTTTAACGTAAGCATTAAAAGTAGTAAAAAAAAGTAGTAGCATTATCACTGTGTTTAAAATAGTTTAAAATAGGTGGTACAACTTCTAAGAAAACTGTAAATAAAAAACAAGGTTATTTTACAATGTGTAATAAGATGTTAAGAGGTTATCTAATTCTCAAAGCTCAAGAGATTGTCTTTTTCAAAAGCATTATTTTGTTAAATAGTGATTTAACAAAAAAAATGTCTTCAAGCAAAGTTTTTCAAAATCTACAGCTAATAGCGTCCCAAACACCAAATACTTGAAAGCTTCCAAAAAGAATAAAACTCAGGCTAACAACGATTGCAGTTTAGGATCGGGACCCTGCACCACCATATCAATGACAAACTCAGGTTCTTGATGGGATCCTGTTAGATGGTCTCTTGGCTGAAGTTTGGTGTATTTATGGTAGACTCGATTTAACCCTTATCCTACCTACCACTTTTTTATATTAGCCTAACTCCAGTTCTGCCGCCACCAGATTACGTGTTATTATACATCAGCTAGCCCAACCTCATTAACCCTCCAAATGTCGCTGCTATTTAGTTTTCTCTTTGTTTATGCCCAAAGTGATAGCAGAGCTGTATGTCTTTCATCTTTAAATTGAAACTACCTAGCTAGAAAAATTGAAAAAGAGGTAGAGAATACAACGCCATGGTTTCAAATGTCTTCAATTTTAGCTCCAACACAGTCACTCCAATCCAATAAGCACAACAGGTGGCGGCAACAGCGGGAAAGCCACTGTGTTGCTACAGCTGCATGAAGCAACACAACATGGCAAGTTGCTTCGACAGCCCTAGGTCCACAGCCACAGCCAAACCAACCTCCCACCCTCCACTGAGAACAAACTGTGGCAAGGGGCTGCCGGGAACACCAAAGGTGAGCGGAGTACTGCTGAGACAAACATGCCTTGAATCTTGAACTGTTAGTCGAGAAGTTATCAGAAGTTATACTTTGAACATCTTTAAACAGTAGTGCCACAGGTGATTGAATGGTATCTTTAAACTCATAAACATGACTGTTGGCCAGGATTAAGTTCTACATTACCAGCCAATAGTAAACTCAGTAAATCTGAGACACGAACATCTCCTTTTGTGTTTTTGGTGCCACCTTGGAAATCAATAGATGTTGTCTGCTCTTGACTTGGTAGGTCATCTATTCACTGTTATGTTTTATAACACTATATCATTCTGTCATAAAGAAAAGCACAGCTATGCATAATATCACAAAACAGCTTTGTTGCATAGTTTTTGGCAGGTGATGCCAGGCTGAGTGTCTACAAATGCAGGCATACGACTGCGTCATTGTACTCATATATGACTGTGTGTAAGAGCAGTACACTTAAATGAAACTGTGCACATTTTTCCAGATCATGCCAAAGCTGACTGGTATAGATTCCATGAACCAGGCAAAAATTGTAAAAGCTCAAAGTTTACAGCGTAATCTCGGGAATCTCGTATTTTCCCCCTTCTGCAAAATATACACACACAGCATATTCATGTTCATCGAATGTTGTATGTGGAACTAGTCCAAGATGAGGCTGAGGCTTTTTTGATGAAATTACTTGAACACCTAAAGTAAAGTTTAGGAGTTTTATTTGTATAACTATGTTTTACATCCCTATCTAGGATTTTCAAATACAAATATGAGAACAGTGATATCATCCAGGCACTCTCGATTCTGTTCCTCCATCCTTTTTTGTTGTTGTTAAATTTGTAAACAGACAATATCTACACCTCTGTAGCCTTACTTGTAAATAAACTTTTCCTTGGTGCCTTCTGCTTATCAGTCCTGTTGTTGGGATGATTGTTGTCTGCCGTCTTTCTGGGTTCCTACCAAAAGGAGTGTGACTTTTCTCTTGGTTTAAAAATTGTATTGCGTAATGGAAAGCAGAACAGTGGGTAAAGGGGTGAGTCATGCCTCTTGTGTGTATGTGTGTGGTGAAGTGTGGTGGAGGTAGTCTGGCGTGTGATGTGGAGGGTGGAACAGGCGGGCCAAATTTGGCTGAGTATGTGCATTTAATTCAGACATGTGGACATAAATCTGGCAGATTTCTTTTGGGTCCCTTGTAAAACACAAAGACCGAGATTAAACTGAACCAAATGAGATATTGCAAATCATCTGGTTGTAATTGATTTCTTTAGAGTGTCCCCTCTATTTTGGTGAGGCATCACTGTGTGGGAAAGCCTCAAATAAAGGTCACACTGAGGCTGCTCTTGGCATACAGTGCCATAAAGAAGCATTTGCCCCATTTTAGAGTTCTATTTTCTGCATATTTATCACACTTACATGTTTCAAACCATCAAATTTAATATTAGACAAAGATAACCTAAATACAAAATACAGTTTTTAAATGGTGGTTTCATTTATTAACAGAAAAAGCTGTCCAAACTTTCCTGTTCGTACGTGAAAAAGTAATTACCCCCTAAACCTAATAACTGGTTGTGGCGTCCTTGGCACCAAGAACTGTAATCAAGTGTTTGTGCTATCTGGAAATGACTCTTCACATCACTGTGGAGGAATTTTTGCCCACTTTTTTTGCAGAATTGTTTTAAATCGGCCACATTGGAAGGTTTTTGAACATGAACAATGTTTGTTAAATGTTAAAGCATCTCAATCTGTCTCGACTGGCCACTCCAAAACTTTCATTTTAGGTTTTTGTGGGCAATTCAGAGGTGGACTTGGACATTCTCCTTCAAGATTTTGTAGTAGAAAGTAGAATTCAATTCAATTTATCAGTTATGGCAGGTTTTTCAGGTCCTGAAGCATCAAAACAGCCACAGACCATCACACTCTAGTTTGAGACAGTAGACCATGGTATATGAAACTGAGGTTAAGATTACCTGTCAATATGTGTATTCATTGCTCCTCCTGAATAGCAAAAAGTTAGTTAAAAGTACTTACTGATATGAACCTTGCAAGTAGAGCATCTCGTAAGTCTTCAGAGAACTCTGATTGTGGGCAACTTTGCTTTTGTGCAAATATTACCTCACATTGAGCAGAAAATCCTATGGCAAGGATTCCTTTAAAGAACCGGCTCTTCCCATGGGTGCAGTAGCTTTGATTTGATTAAACCTGATCCCCGTCTCTCTGATGTCGTTTAAGGCTCCTGGCGTCAGCATTATCTGTGTCATCAAGCAGACACAAAATGGGCACTTTTGTTGCATTTGTTGGCGGGCAGTGTTAAAGGTTACAGATCAATGTTTTTTATCTAAACAAAGTTCTGAAAACTTGATATTATCTTTTAAGGCTTCCTGGGAGTTCCCGCGTTGACTTAACACACAAACTGCACACTCGCACATGCACACACACGCACACACTACATGAAACTAAGAAAGTCAATCCATGTTTACTGATAAGTGATGGGAACTGAAGTGTATCATTGACCCTAACAGCTGCTCTCTTTGTCAGATGAGGGCTATGTGAAGCGAACCTCTTAGATGATGGTTAGCCTAGGGGCTGAGGATTTAAGATGTGATAAGGCAAATGCCCAGTGTTTAGACAGCAGTATCATTGGCTCTCTCAAGCCCACAGTTAAGAAGGTTAACAACCAGGAGCCCAGACAGTGATTAAACATTTATACAGGATACCTTAACCCTTATATATCAAATGATGTCTGCAGTATAGGTTTCTGACTTTCCAGCTCATCTTATGCCTCTTCCAAAATCCTGTACCCCTCATCAGCCTGCTCTCTCCTTGAATCTTCACAGTACACATGGGAACTGTAACCCTCTGGAAACAACACTCTTTTTTTCCCCCATCATCTTCTTGGAATGTAATTGCATGAATAGATTTTAAAACAATATAAGCTAGGGCATATTATACACACAGGAAACCTCCCCGCCCAGATTCCAGTTGTCCTCTGCATTTATGAGATGACTCGTTTCAGCAGAGGACAACTGCTTTAGCTCCTGTGGCAGAGAGTCTGCATTTACTATTACATGTATGGTCAAAACCTTGTATCATTCAAGTAATATGAGCCACATTTTACCAGCCAACATTACCAAGGAAGCCAAACCTTTTTACCAGCATCCTGATATGTTGAAAAGCCTGATCCGGAAAGACTTTTATAAGCTTTTAAACTGATTGACCATATCGTCATGGTCCCAGAAATTTCTTCCAGAGTGGTGGTTTTATTTGCAGGGCCTGGCCACTGAAAAAAAGGTGTGGGATTTCCATTTTGCCACAGGGTGAATGTGTGCTTTGCAGTAGTTGTTCCACTTCTGTGTTAGCCTCTTCATTTTTACAGTGCATCAATATGAAGAGTTTTGCTTAATGCAGTTTTCAGACCATTCTAATTTCTAAATTGAAGGAAACACGCCGGTAGGAAGGCGGATCAATACTTTGTTCTTTTACTCGCCATTACCACAAGACACGCTCACCTGCTACTTCCTGCATCTGTTTTTCTTTGTCTTTCAGTGTGTCTCACGGGGGGTTGTTGTAGCAGCTATGGAAGTGAGTAAAGGACAGTTCATTTTTTTGTGGCTAATCATTATTGCCGAGAGGCAGAGAGATAGAAATAGGTGGACACTTTACCTGGCGTGTAGCCACTGGCCTTTCATGTACTTATATTGTTCTCCTATTCTTCAACTCCTGTCTACAGGGAGCTTTTCCTCGCTCGACATGAACCTCGGGGCTTGTTTTAAAGATGATATTTTAGAGATCAATATGAATGAGTGCGATCATTAGGGACATGACCCCGTTTGGAACAAATGCATCGCTATGCAATACTATTAGATGCACTATGGACAGTTAGGTCACATGGTAGGCTTCAGGCTCTGGTTTGGTTTAAGTCTCAGAAAAATAAATCACTCGGCCTAATACCTTCCCCGTGTATTTCCTCCACTACATATGTGATTAGAATACAGACGCGGATGAGGGATAAACCAGAATGTGCGCTGCATGTCAAAGGAAAAAAAAGAGAGTGAAAAAGAGGAATGGCATGGAGCGGAGGTGCACTGCGTTTGGATGTGAGGCCAAAATGCGAGTGCTGGCAGACACGAAAGCAGGATCTGTCTCCTTCACAGTCGCGTCTCGTTCTTTTTTAGCCTGGGCAGTGGATACACGGTAAGGATTGGGTTACTCTGATTAGAAGATTGCACAGGCCGACGCGCAAGAATAAAGGATGTGAAAGCCATGTTGGATGTAACCCAAGCTAGTAGTTAGTCTCCTGGTTAATTGATGGGATTAGAGAGGCAGGTGTTCACGGTTTGTCGGGGAACAAGTTACACCTCAGACAAAGGTATTGATGGGCATTTCGGAGTAGCATAAAATTGCTACATTATTGCGCTACTGTGTTTCTCATTAAGTGTTCAAGGACTCAATCTCATATGTCTCAGGCATCCTCAAAATATGTATCAACCTGCATTACAGTGAGCTGGCTGGTTTTGTCTTCCATACATATTTTAACACAGGCTAATTCAGGTTTGCTTGAAAGTACCTTTTACACTTTCTGCACACCACACACACACACGCATAAACATTTGGCTTGAATTGTCCTGATCTGAAAGGCTAATGTTTTGGGAAGGAGAGGATTAAGATAAGTCTTTAATTTGCAGCATCTTGCAGGATTGTTGTGTACACAAGCCTTGGAGATTAGTCTGGCAAACAACTGCTCAATTAAGAAGAGAAGATAAAGTTGCATTGGGGGTCCAAATACTTGCAGAAAGCAGTATAAACAAAACAGGTTTTCACACTTACAGTCAATTTGTAAAGGGGTAATTAAAGGCCTTCTGTAACCGCTTTCTCTGGCTGGTTTATTGGCAGCCAAGAAAGGCATACAAATCCACTATCCTTGTGCTTTAACTACAGTTTTTAACAACAGATGCTTTCGTATTATAAGTGACATTTGTAGAAAACCTCTGTACTTAGTAACTATGACTACCGGGCTTTCTATTCATCCTCAACTGAAACTAAACACCTGAACAAACCATGTGAAAGAGGACCATGACTAGGCTACAAAGAGGCCATTTGGTCAAGCTGGACTAGCACAATCCCTTAGGGTCTCGCTCTTCTTTCTAACTATGTCTTGCCATGTTTCCTCCTTCATCCCCCTTGTCTATTACCAGCCCTCTACTTTTTCCACTTCATGCCCTTTCTCTGGGAACATCTCTTTTCCAAAAACCTCCAAAGTCCTGCTGACCCTTTGCCAGGTGAAGTGGCTGGTGACAGCAATGAAGTACATAGCCGCAGCCACTCTATACCTTAGCTGTATGGTTGGCAAGAAGAAAAGGAGAAATAGTCTCCTTTGCTGCTCCTTCTCCTTTGATGCTTTCCTTCTCTCTCTTTTGCCTCGCTGGTCCCGTGTAGGCCTTTTAAAACTTCATAACAGGTTTACAGCATGGCAGATTCATTTAACATTACATTACACTGCAGGAGCTCTGGCCTGCTGCCTCCAAGCTTAGGCAGGAAAGGGGGAAAATTACACAAAGTGAGGTGGCCAGACCAAAACTTTTCAGCACACTCAGAAACAAGTGGTCGTGTGTTCCTTGATAGCTAACAATGGGATCCATAGCTACATGCTGATAATCCGTACCATATTTTATGTGCTCATTAAGCATGGATATTATATTAATGTTAAGAGCTTGCTAGGATGATCTGACACAAGGAAGAAAGGCCTCGTGTTAGCTAATCTTTCTTTGCAAGGGTCTTCCAGTAGTTCTCGTTCAATGAATGAATTATGGAGATGGCAACGCACCCAATGTGACATCTCGTGGAGGTATTTGCACATTCGTGTGGATTCAGCTCTGGCTGGAGCTTTGTGATGTTATTGATGAGGGCTTTTTAACTTGAAACTACAGCCAGACAATGTAATCAGACAAGAAGCTAGAGATAGGAAGTAGAGTGTAACTGTGTACTTACTTTATGAGACACCAGTAAAATTTGCTATGTGTTCAGCCTTTGTGGCTCGAGGTATAACTTTTCTTAGTATCAAATAATGAAATTATTGTAGTGAACCAAATGGGATGCATTCATCTGAATTTGTTTGATATTTTGACTCAAAGTGAGGTGAGTGCTGATAATAGCTAGATAGCGCACACAGCCCCACCTAACAAAAGTTTCACCAGGGAACTTCTCTTAAACAGCACTATCTGATTTTTCATGCTCAGAAATTCCCATTTTCCACCATCTGATAGGCAGTTGACAGCTATGAGCCTCGTAATGATTGGTCGAGAGGGGCTCTGTTTAACAGGCGATCAGTATGCTCAGTGATGGGTGAGGATTCCATTAGGGGGAAATTAGGAAACTCAAGACTAGGAGTGGCAATAATGGCTGATATTAGACCTCTAAATCATCTGGCTCTCAAACCAATCCTGTCTGCCCCTGTTTCCCCGCTTCTTCTTCACTCTCTCGCTTGCTCATGTCTTTGAGACCTTGTCAGATTGAAAGAGCTAGATCAGTCAGCTTGTTCTCTGCAGACCTTTGGCCCAGCAGTTGATAAATCAAGCCATTTTCTCTCATGGCACCAAAACACACACAGAAAGGAGGATACGCTATCTGACTTCTTTTATCAGTTATGCAGAGAGGCTCTGCAGAGGGCCTCAAGGCAACGTGAATGTCCATTTGAGTGCATGTTTCCACATAAGCATATGTTATATATGCACGTAAATATGTAGCAATGAACAACACACCGAGTAGACATGCCTCATACAATATCAGACCTTTGGCTATGCAGAGTGTTTCACAGTGACAGAATTAATACTTTCAGCTCTGTTTACAGCTAATTTATTTTCTCTTACTGATGGAAAAAATTGATAGTGGAAATGTGTGTGAGAGCAAAACAGGAAGAGAAAAGAGGATTATACTCATACAGCTAGAGACCTACCTAGAATGATGAAAATAATTTGACCTGATCCTCCCACCGGCAGCCTTGCTACACTGTATTATTTAATAATGCTCCCTATGCTGTTTCATCAGACAGCCAAAGTTAACATGGTAAAGTTGGCGCAATCACAGTGAGACCACTGTCCTTCTTTAAGGACTTCTTTAACAGTTTTAATTACGCTGTGGTTGCAACAGCAGATTAGCAAGATTGTCCAAGTAGGAACCCTGAAAAGGACATCATTTCTATTTTCCCTAGCAACACTCTGTGGCTTAGTGGAAGTTTGCTTTTTTTTCTCCCAAAGTTTTTTGGCTAATCTGGTACTTTGATTAAATTTTTGTGTTGAACCGACTGTTTACAGCGTCTAGTTCATGTGGGCTGTTTTTAAATTATGTTGCCAGTTCTCTGTAATCACTCTGGTTAGCACAATGTGATCAGAAAGAGAGCAAGTGCACAAACTCATTTTTTCCCTATTATTGCCAAAGTCTACCCATGAGTATCTCTGTTATCAATTAAATATTTTCTTTGCAGAGTTTGAACATTTACCCTGCTACTTCCCATACATTCATGCGGGACCATGCAGGACCTAACAGAGACTTTGATGTGTGGCATGGGGCTTGATGTTGGGTTCACTTTCTTCTGACCAAAGTCCTTTGATTCAGGTCAGTGAGCATGCAGACGACACAGCAAAACAGCAACACTTAGCAAGGCCAACTCTCTCAGGGTCTCCTTAATGCTGTTACATGCATGATATAGCAGACATCCAGGCCAGATTTGCTGAAAGCTGCTTCTATGCAGATGACAGCTGACACAGAGCGAGTCATCAGTGTCACCAGTCGTACTTCAAGTCCAGCTGTATTCTTCTTTTCTTTTGCCATTTTTAGTGAATGTGCTCTTTGCTCAACAACAGTAGGATTTTCTACTGCACGATGCTTCTATACTGACATGTTTAAATACCCCATACTGCTCAGTATTAACTATGTAAATACTCATATTACATTAATTTACTGAATACTGCAAAAACAGAAGACCAGATGAAATTTTATCCTTTTGGTTACATTTGTATTTTCTGTATGTTTTGTTGTTGCTGTAAATAAAATCACACGTTCAACTTTTATATCCAGTCTATATACATAAAAGCATGCCATACAGTACATGCGAAGTCTTGAATAATCAGTGCCCATCATATCTTAAACACCTCATAGAAACCATATTATCCAAATAGAGCTCTTCGCTCTCAGACTGCAGGCTTGTTGTTTTTAGCATTTCTAAAGGCAGAATGGGAGGCAGAGCCTTCAGATATCAGGCCCCTTTCCTGTGCAACCAGCTCCAGACAGACACTATCTGCTTTTCAGATTAGATTCAAACCTGTCTTTTTTGATAAAGTTTAAAGTTAGCGCTGGATCAGGTGACATAGAACCATTCCTTAGTTCTGTTGCAATAGGCTCAAGCTGTTGCAGGTTTTTCTGTGATGTCATGTAATGCACTCAGCATTTCTTCTGCATTCACCTCTTTTCAGTAGTGTTTATACCACTACTGCAAGTCATGAATTTTTGTCTTCTTTCCCATTATTTATTTATTCATTTTCCTTTGTGCTCATTTTTGTCCTCACACTGACAGCAAGTGGTTACCAATTCCTGAACCTGGTGCTGCGGGAGGTTTCTTCCTGTTAAAAGGGAGTTTTCCCTTCCCACTGTTCCAACGTGCTTACTGTAGTGTCTTTACCTTGCAGTAGAAAGCACCTTGAGGTGACTATTGTTGTGATTTGGCACCATCTAAATAAACTCAAACAGAACTAAATTAAGTTGTGTCAGTAACTGAAGTTATTGATTTACACGTGTAGACTGTAGCAGCAGCTACTCTGGTTCAGCTCGACTCATAAGCTCATTTTATCAACACATTCACTGAAAAATATCTGATTGATTCCAGCTTTATTAAAGGTGCTATGTTATATATGAAACTGAATACATTACTTTGCAACCTCATTAAAATGATACACTTGCCTAGAGGGGATAACTTCACTATGGGTACTACAGAACGCATTAAGTCACCCACTCTGTATTCCTCTACGAGGAGGAAATTGTAATTCTCACAATAACGTTTGACTCCATTGTAACTTAATGGCTGCCCTTGAAAAAGGGAGAATATTTCTCAAATCAGCTAAATTGGTGGTCTTGTAGACTCAACCCCACCCAGGTCTCGTCTAAGCTTGTGTCCGTTTTTCACCGGAGTCATAGGGAGAGCGCTATAACACTAACACAGTTGAATTAATAGACTTTATGTGGTATCATATTAAAGAAAAGTCAAATTTTCAAGCTCATAAACATGAGGATATTTAGGAATTTCCTTTGGCTTGAAAAACGAAAGGTACTCTATTCTGGAGCTAAAGCGTATCCCGACCTTAGGGGGAAAAATTTGATTAAAGGGGCGGTAATCGAGTCAGTGCGCTATAACCAGAGGCCTGGTGCTCAACACTGCTATAGTACAAGTGTAACAAGAGTGAATTTAGCACCCAGTGTGGGCATTTTGTTAATCCAGCTCTGTAATATAGTTTTTTTCCTCCCCCATCTTTCAATTATCATTATCATAAAATGAAGTGAGGCCTGAGAAGCTCGATGTGCAGCAAAGTTTCATCCAATTATCCGGTCCAAAGCCTTGTGTTTTCATCTCTATTAAATATGAATTTTTAAGTTCCTGCAATGCCATTTGGAGCCCCTTTTCTGTTGAAAAAAAAGATGGGTCGATTGGACGTTAATCAGTAATACTGAGCTGCAGTGAAGTTTGAATTTAAATCCAGCAGAGTGAGCCTCAGTGAGTAGTAGGTGATGACACTGCTCAATATGTGGTCTGTGGACACAAAGCCAAGCATTTGTATGCTCAGCCGAGTTTAATTTTATGGCATTACCCACAATAGTTTTAGACAGGTATATACGCCTGCAATAATTTCTCTAAAGAAATGCTAAAAAAGGGGAAAAGACACAATTCATGCCATTTAATGTGTAGAGGCCAAAGACAACATACTAATTTGTTTTCTGCTTCTGGAATTTTATATAAACAATTAGGCTAACTCTAGCCTCTGGCATTTTCATCTGCGCCTCCTAAAACCTTTCAGTTCAAGTCATTTTTAATAAGCTTCCCTGATGGCATAACTTATGATAAAATGCAGCAATGCCAGGCTGGGTTCACAAAGGCCAATCGTTAAGGAGATGAAATGTGCTCCTTTGGGAGCCGAGGAGACCTAAATTGCTCTTTTATTTCATTAACAAGCAGATGTAGATCATCCACGTTCAGCTCCCAGTGGGGACTAACCAATCTAGACAGGGGTTAAAGGGTATTCTGCAAAAGAAGACGCCAGCTCACCGACCTAGCACCTATCAGCCTCGCTATGTGGGAGCTATCAATCAGACTTCTACAGCCTCCGTAGAAGGGCTCGTCTTAATTGTGGTTTGGATCGTCATCAAATATGGATAGAGAGACCTCCCAGTAATGTCTTAATTACTTAAGAAGAAGGCAGTTCTGCTTGGTTTGCTGATCAGCCAGTGTGAGCCTTAGGCAGTCAGAGGCAGCTCCAAGAATGGAAAGATCTCTCGGTCTGTTCTCCTGCTTCCTCCATCTCTATATCCCATCCTGACTACATCGATCTCATCATGGATGCTTGCTGACAGGAAATCAATACGTGAGTCTTCTTAATAAAGCCCTAGACTCATTTCAGTTCCCTTTCAACACGCCAAGTATTATACTTCAGACTCTGGTTGTCTTGACCTTCTGCACATCAGTGAATCTGTATCTGGAGGACCTCAAGAGGGTCTACAAGCACAGCTGCTATTCATTCTGAGAAAGTTTCTTTGTTTGAATAATTCGATTTAGTTTCATATTCATCCTCCTCCACTTCTTTTTGATGGTTTGTTGGTGGTTTGGTCATTTGGACACTGATTTTTTTTAACACGACTAAGGCCACGGCATCAACAACGACAACTAAAAATAAATAAAAAATGGTCGCCTGTTTAACACAGGCAAACCCTTCTGTTATAAGCGCCTCTGGCACTGGACACATAATACATTATCAAAAAATTGCCATATAGTTATATTCATACCACATGACTAATGCACAAAAGGTAGACTGAGCCAAGTAATCCTATTAGCTGCAGATGTGTTCTAGCCATGCTGTTTACATAATGAATTGGTAGCTTTGCCTAATTGGTTGCCATGCCAACTCCTGGTTTCCAAGGAGCTAGCTGGCAGTCTGAGTGTTTTAATTGATGGGCCTAATTGATGACTTACATTTATTTTGTTCTTGTGTGTCTAATTGTTTGCACACAAGGAACAACATTGCTTCTTTGCAAAGACACTAAACAGATGTTTATTCCTGAAAAAAATCCTCCCAGTTGCTTAACTTTTAACTTTTGTGACAAGAAGCCAAGACAGAGGCAATAATGTCTCTAAAAACTAAAGGTGGGAACACTGAGACAAGTGTTGAGAACCCAAGAGTCCACCTTGGGGGGGGGGGGGGGGGATGGGGATATCCACAGTAAACCATAGTATATTCCTGTATACATTCAAATGGAAAACAAGTGTACATAAGCAAGCACTCGCACACATGCACACCCACACGCACACACGCACACACGCACACACACACATGTCTGGTTTGCTATCCTCGTGGGGACATCCCATTGACATAATGCTTTCCCTAGCCCCTTACCCTAACCCTAACCATTAAAAATGAATGCCTAACCCTAACCCTTACCCTAAACCTAACCATAACCTAATTGTAACCCTGACAGTAAAACCGCATTTTGAGTGTGAAAATTGCTTTCAACCCCAAGGGGACCTGGATTTTGGTCCCCACGGTGCAGAAAGTCCCCACCAGGATAGTAAAAGTCAGATTTTGGTCCCCACCAGGATAGTACGAACCCGTACACACATACACACACACACACACACACACACACACACACACACACACACACACACACACACACACACACACACACACACATAAACTAGGCCCCAGCTCACAACGGTGCAGATAATCTCCTTTATCTAGCCAAGCAGAGCTCACCAGGTTAACTCCCAGATTGTTACTTCTGTGTGTATTTACTACTTATCTTCTGATGAAT